>NC_056007.1:88372741-88687397 GCF_018446385.1 Zingiber officinale
GAATGACTAAGTGAGCTGGAGGCCGAGCGAACTTGAGGTCGGTCAGGCAGAGGGGCCAAGCGAGCTTCTACCGGACGAACGAAGCAACCGACCGGGCGAAGCATAGAAATTGGCCAGGCGAGCGCACTGAGAGAGTGGTCGGGCGAGCACACTGAGGCCTGCGATGACGCAGTTTCCTTGAAACAGATTTGTCTCACCTCTGACTGAGCTTTGAGGCTTTCTCGGGTCGTCTGTTTCCTATAATACAACGGTGAACCGTGATTCCCACTAAGTACAGGTAGTCACGGTGAACTGACTGGTACCAAACTGCTATCACGGCACTCAGCCGAGCAAGAGATTCACGATAGAGGAGAAGGGGAACGCAGGTATAGAGCTTCAACTTTTTTACCGTGTAACCTTTTGCCTGTGGACGCAACCTCTTTGTATAGGAACTCAGACCAATATACAACGTTCATGATCATTATTCGCCAACAGTGAAACACCAATGTTGCACTCGACTGCATTAATTTCTAATTTAATGCATTTGTTACACCCTTAAATAAGTAGCAAAAAGATTTATGTGGTAAAATATTGGTTGTTCCACTTAAGCAAATTTTGTCCCGACCGATCTGGCATTTGGCGGGCGTAGGTCTTGCTCGCACACGAGACAACTTGGTTCAATGCAATCCAGACCCTGGATTTACACCTCCCTGAGTAACCACGCGCGAGAGAGAGTCTCGCCCCATGCATTTGTTCATATCATCAAAACATGTAAATCAATATTAACCAACCAATATGCTTTGAAACTCCCAATGTGGGACTAAAGTCTCATTCACAATGGAGTTTCATGCCTCTTCCACCTCTTCTCCATTCATATATATGTTAGGATGTATACTAAAAACCTAACTTTTTGTATGAACATTTATTTTGAAATAAGAATCACATTGGTCAAATGTCTGCATTTAGTTAAATGCAGTTGTCCATTTAATTTATATTGTAGATAATATGGTGTGTGGTGTCACACATAAGATAATATTATCATTTCCTTATAAATGATAAATAGTAGTTCACAACCAAGATGAATTGAGACAAACTATTGGAATGGTTGTAGTGTAATTTGCTATTAGTTTATCTTGACAGAGGTTAGTGCCGAGTTCCCATCTTCGATCCCTTCTTCGCCAACTGCTACAGCAGCTTAACCTAGATGTTGTAGGTGCTGGGTTGCTAAATTGGACAACCAAACTGAGTTGGGCAGTGATCTCGTCACTTTCGGCCAGATCCGAGGGAAGCTGTAGCTACTTGCTGGAACCAGCGTTGTCCCACCGTCGGATCTCTGTTCCGGCAGCGAGGGAAAACCTTCTTAGCTGCCAAATCTGAGGTAAGCGTTAACCCTAGCCTCTAAAATTGGTGATGCAGTGATGGATTGCTAATTTTTGGGCATTTAACCATGTTGGACAGTGGTATCGCAGCGTGTACCTCCGACATCGACCAACTGAGGAATCCCTATATCTTGGGTGAGTGGTTGGCATTGATCTATGTTTAGTTAAACTATTGGATTATGGAATGGTTAGTATTATTCATGAAGTAAATGCGTATGATGGATCTAATTAGGGTTCGTTAATTGTGTTGGATAATTGTAATATGCCAATATAGAAGGGATAAATATTTGGATTTGATTAGAGGAGGAATTTATCCTTGCTGTAGTTACACCTAAAATGGAAAATTGGAATAATTAGGGTTCCTGGTGAATAAGGATTTTGGTTTAGTTATTTTGTTTACAATAAAACTTAACTAAACCGTACGATTTATTACGTGATTCGGATTCAGGATGAGCACTTCGACATAGAGGTTGATTAACTCGATCTACATTGGATGCGAGTACCTTGACTTATATTTTAGATAATGTCGTGTTGATATGCTTAGTAGATTTTAACAAGTAGTAATAATTATGTTTATATCTGCATCAGTATGTCACTATTTATTTTCCGAGCATATTTTGTTTGTTACCTGTTTAGCATTCATGCCCCTGTTTATTATTTATGTTATAGAGGTAGTGACATACCATGCCATGTGATATACTGGACTAGTCATTTACCATATATGACCTGTGTACCTAGATCTGATTATTTGATCCACACATTTTGGTACATATTTTTTTTTGGAGGTAGATATGGTCAGGATTTTTCATATTTAGTGTCATGCACCATCTCGCATGATTGCATGCTGAGTGATTGACAGCTCCATTATTGTTGAGCACATCGCCAATTATATGGATCTGCACACACAACCACTCATGGGTTAGTGGTTTTTATTCAGGCAGGGTGTGTTGCAGCAGGTTGCTCTGTCAGTGCTCCGCTGATCCGCTTATGGGTAGTGTGACTGCAGCGTGGTAGCACGTCAAAGATCCCTCCTCTGGACTGACTCAGGGAGATGAGAGCATTGAGCTCCCCCACTTATGATTTGGGGTAAGAGGATATGTGTACTCCGACAACATCCTGTCCACTTGGTCACTCATCAGGAGCAGTGATGACAGAGTGCACAGTTGTCAAAGCCCTACTCACTCGGTCTCACCATTGTGTGTGAGATGGCTGACTGACGTCAGGGGTGACCAGGATATGTCATTGGTATCATATGCATGATGCATTTATTGCTTATGTTTGTTGCACTTTATTTGCTACATATTGGATGGATGAATATTGATCCGGTGGTAAGGACGGGGTGTTGGTGCGGTTAGCACTAACGATTTAACCCAGGTTTTGATGAATGACAAATCAGGTTAAGTTAGTCTGTTGTTGTCTAACACTCTGATCGAGTGTGCAGAAGAAGTCCAGACAGGTCGACGGGCTGACCGGATGTCTGGCACGAAGCCCAGCTAGGTCGACGGGCTGACCGGATAGCTGGCGAGAAGTCCAAGCGGGTCGACGGGCTGACCGGACGCTTGGCGAGAAGTCCAGCTAGGTCGACGGACTGACCGGATAGCTGGCAAGAAGTCCAGACGGGTCGAAGGGCTGACCGGACGTCTGGCAGGTAAGTGAGGTAAGTCACTGGAGGGGAGTGATTGCGAGGACGCGTTCCCGGGAAGGGAACATTAGGCGTCGATCCGGCTTAGATCCATTTCGGATATCTAAGTCGAGATCGTGACTAGATTCCGGTCTCGGAAAGACGGAATCTAAGTCATACTTTTTCTGTTAATTCATACTTTATAAATTGTGCTAACAATCTGTGTTGCAGGGTATATTTTACCTCGGACTAACCTTGTTTGCAGGAGAAGGAATCTCTGGAAAAAGGTGGTCCGGGCGCCCGGAGGGGATCCAGGCGCCCGGAGGTCCAGGCGCCCGGAAGGGATCCGGGCGCCCGGAGGTAAGTTTTATCCTCTGCGTCGCCTCGCCACGTGGAGCATCTTGATTGGACTTTCAACGTCGCACCAGGGCGCCCGGAAGGGATCCAGGCGCCCGGAGCAGCATATAAAAGAAGCCCCAGGGGTGGAGCTTCTCAAGAATATCTCTCAGAATTCCCAGATTGCTTTGCTGCTCTGTGCTCCAGCGACGCCAACAAAGCTCCGACAACGCGCCCTTGCTCTTTAAGTTTTCTTTTCTGTCGGTACAGCTTTGTGTTTTGTTTCATTAGCATTTCTTGTACTCTTTTTGTAATCACATTCGAATTGCTAGTGATTGCCCAACGAAAGTGGTCAAGGACCACAGGCCTTCGAGTATGAGTCGTCACAGGCTCCGAACGAAGTAAAATTAATTGTGTCCATTTACTTTTCCGCTGCGTATTTTTACACTCGAGTTTTCGAATCGATATTCACCCCCCCTCTATCGAACGATCACGGCCCTACACGGGGGACCCTCATGGGCGGAGGATCAAAAACACGTGAAGGTCAACCCCAAGTTCACGCCGAACGAAGGATGTGGGTCCGAACGAAGGATGTGGGGCCAAACAGAAGGATGTCGGGCCGAACGGAAGGATGCCGGGCCGAACGGAAGGATGCCCTGCCGAACGGAAGGATGCAGGGCCGAACGGAAGGATGCCGGGCCGAACGGAAGGATGCCGAGCCGACCTGACATTCGGCCAAGAGCTTCCCGGGCCGGACAGAAGACAACCCGACCATGGGCGGGTTTCCGACGCTCATAGTGAAAAGGGTCACCTGGCCGAGCGGATAGCCTGCTCGGCCGAAGCATAAAGCATCGTTGCTGTGGAACACTCTCAGCCGAGCACTCGGTCGGACCGATACCTACGCCCGGTCGGACCTATGCCTGCCGAGCGGCTGGCCGCTCGGCGGGGGAACAGAAGAGACAAAAGGACAAAGGAAAAATCGGGGGAACATCTCCTGACAGCGGGTATGTTCAACGACCAGGCCATACGCAAGATCTTACAACAGAGGATCCCGCTGTTCCATCATAGATGTGCTCAGACTGTAGCAGTATGGTGTCAGATAAGCTCTTCTGACAAGCCCATACCGAGGTATGGACAGAGGACACGTAAGTACCTCGGTATATGTGCCTGAACCTCTTCACAGCTCTATATAAAGGGTTCTCACCCTTCGCCAGAGGTACGCATTCTTGCATATTCGAAGCCACTGTTTTGTTGTCCACTTGCCTGACTTGAGCGTCGGAGGGTCGTCGCCGGGAACCCCTTCCCGGCCCGACTTCTGTGCAGGATCATCGGAGGTCCGTGCGGATAGTCAGGAGATCTCCGTCAGCAACTAGGAGAGTGCCACGTGCCCAACGTCCGTTGGTTCAGCGATTCGGACAAGATCAATTTGGCGCCGTCTGTGGGAACGCTCCTGCATCCGATCGGAAGCAATGGACGAAACTGGACGACCGCACACGGTGATGCTCTCCACGAAGGAGCTCGACGCTCTAATAAAGGCAAGAGGAGCTAAGCTCGTGGAGCAACAGAGAGAGAATGCGCAAGCCGAGCGGCTGAAGCAACAAACAACGTCAGCATCAGGTGGCCGAGCGGAGGCACCGCCTGCCACGGTTGCATTTCATCAGGCCCTATTTCGAACGTCTAATGAAGTCGCAACAAGCAAGGCTCCCCGAGCGGACGCCTCCCCCGAGACAAAGATCCAACCGGCATTAAAGGGGGAGCACCGCCGAGCGGATGAAGATGGATTGGGACGTGGATCAACCATGAAGTGCAAATTATCTCCAGCCTTTTCGGGGCAGGGTGAAAGGTGCGCCAATGTAATGTATGCTGTATATTTTCCACTTTGGCTGTATATTTGAAATGCAGGAAGCAAAATGTTAAAAAACGCAATTGGCATTATTCGCCGAGCGGCCTATCTCCTTGATGTATAAGACCCGAGCCACCGACTCAATGGCAAAGATCCCGTGCCGTTCGGGCGGGCGTAAAAATTATCCAAGCCAAGTCATCGAAGACGAAGACCCCTCGTCGCTCTGTAGGGCGTATATCATCAGTGTTAAATTTAGCCTTAAAGGCCGTCGAGCTTCGACGTTAAAAATCGAGAGACGAGCCGGCGTCTATAAACCCTCCGAGCGGAAGACCGTCGAGCTCCGACGTTAAAAATCGAGAGACGAGCCGGCGTCTATAAACCCTCCGAGCGGAAGACCGTCGAGCTCCGACGTTAAAAATCGAGAGACGAGCCGGCGTCTATAAACCCTCCGAGCGGAAGACCGTCGAGCTCCGACGTTAAAAATCGAGAGACGAGCCGGCGTCTATAAACCTTCCGAGCGGAAGACCGTCGAGCTCCGACGTTAAAAATCGAGAGACGAGCCGGCGTCTATAAACCCTCCGAGCGGAAGACCGTCGAGCTCCGACATTAAAAATCGAGAGACGAGCCGGCGTCTATAAACCCTCCGAGCGGAAGACCGTCGAGCTCCGACGTTAAAAATCGAGAGACGAGCCGGCGTCTATAAACCCTCCGAGCAGAAGACCGTCGAGCTCCGACGTTAAATATCGAGAGTCGGACCGGCGTCTATAAACCCTCTAGCCGGAAGTAATGCTGTTTAGCGGTAATTCCAGTTAAAGCCATGCATGTATTCAACTAAGCGAGTCTGGCGGACCAAGTGTGAAAGCGGGCGGGTTACCAAGAGTACCCCGTAAACATCTGACGAAAATCCCATTTGCGAAACGAGATATATTCAGCCGAGCGGACTAGCTATACAAAATACGTCGTGAGAAATCCCTTGCAAAACGCAAGAGAGGTGGGATGAGAGGCGATTAACGAGGAGAAGCGGAGGATGGTTTCTTGGATGCGCCGCTCGGCACTACGGACGTCTAGTCAATCGGACTATGCTCCTCCTTCGACTAGACTTGAAGGGGAGGCATGTGATCCGGTGGTAAGGACGGGGGACCCTCATTGGTGGAGGGTCAAAGACACGTGGATGTCAACCCCAAGTTCGCGCCGAACGAAGGATGTGGGGCCGAACGAAGGATGTGGGGCCGAACGGAATGATGTCAGGCCGAACGGAAGGATGCCGGACCGAACAGAAGCATGCCGGGCCGAACGGAAGGATGCCCTGCCGAACGGAAGGATGCAGGGCCGAACGGAAGGATGCAAGGCCGAACGGAAGGATGCAGGGCCGAACGGAAGGATGCCGGGCCGAACGGAAGGATGCAGGGCCGAACGGAAGGATGCCGGGCCGAATGGAAGGATGCCGAGCCGACCTGACATTCGACCAGGAGCTTCCCGGGCCGGACAGAAGACAACCCGACCATGGGCGGGTTTCCGACGCTCATAGTGAAAAGGGTCACCTGGCCGAGCGGATAGCCCGCTCGGCCGAAGCATAAAGCATCGTTGCTGTGGAACACTCTCAGCCGAGCACCCGGTCGGACCGATACCTACGCCCGGTCGGACCTATGCCTGCCGAGCGGCTGGCCGCTCGGCGCGGGAACATAAGAGACAAAAGGACAAAGGAAACATCGGGGGAACATCTCCTGACAGCGGGTATGTTCAACGACCAGGCCATACGCAAGATCTTACAACAGAAGATCCCGCTGTCCCATCATAGATGTGCTCGGACTGCAACAGTATGGTGTCAGGTAAGCTCTTCTGACAAGCTCATACCGAGGTATGGACAGAGGACACGTATGCACCTCGGTATATGTGCCCGAGACTCTTCACAGCTCTATATAAAGGGTCCTCACCATTCGCCAGAGGTACGCATTCTTGCATATTCGAAGTCACTGCTTTGTTGTCCACTTGCCTGACTTGAGCGTCGGAGGGTCGTCGCCGGGAACCCTTTCCCAACCCGACTTCTTTGCAGGTTCGCCGGAGCTCCACACGACCAGTCGGAGATCTACGTCAGCAAGTAGGAGAGCGCCACGTGCCCAGCGTCCGTTGGTTCAGCGATTCGGACAGGATAACATATAATTAACATGCATACAGGGACATGTTATTTTCGATCTGACAACCTATCCTGATAGGAGGTCCTGGTGAGTATAGCTTCTCCCTTCTCTTTCAGTTTTGCATTGTAGATTATCTCAGGAGACTGTACGCATATTTAT
This sequence comes from Zingiber officinale, assembly GCF_018446385.1. Lineage (NCBI taxonomy): Eukaryota > Viridiplantae > Streptophyta > Magnoliopsida > Zingiberales > Zingiberaceae > Zingiber > Zingiber officinale. The sequence goes on from NC_056007.1 coordinate 88,380,194, forward strand.
TACTATTAGTTATAGTTTACTATGCATGTCAATTTGGTATCCGCTTAGGAGTTGACTCACCCCGTTGATATTATCTATTTCAGGTTGAGATCGTCAGAAGGTTCCAGTCGCTAGTCCCCCCTCCAGATCGCAAGGATTTTTCGTTTGGGTCTTTTGTTTTCTTATTATACTATCTACTTTATGTTTCAGATTTGTATTGGTTTTGCACCATGGATTTTATATGGTCTTTTATGTATCGATGGGTGTTATTTGATTTGTCTTGCTACGTGCCTGCTCGGACGACAGAAGAGGTAAGTGTAAATGTTGTTTTTGATTCTCGTATTTGTGTTGACAGTTGGAGGCTGTTTTATAGTTAAATTGCATGGTTATGGATTGTTTTATTATTCTTATTGTTCCGGCCGTGTTGGCCGAGGTATATGTGGCCCAGAGGGCTTTGTAGTAAGTCTCATATTGTCACCCGTACAGGGGAGATATTGTCGAAATTTCTTCTGGCAGAGACTACCTAGGGCTAAGGAGTATAAGGAGCTGTAATTTTGCTCAGCAACTCCATTTTGCTAAGGAGTATAAGGAGCTGTAATTTCGTATCTAATCCCATGTTCAGCACACAATTCAACGAAAGGTGAAACATATTCACCACCTCGATCACTTCGAACCACCTTAATCTTTCTATTAAGCCGATTTTCAACCTCATTTTTACAGACGACAAATTTCTCTATAGTTTCATCTTTACTTTTGAGATGATACACATAACAGTATTTTGTGTTATCATCTACAAAAGTGATTAATTATTTATTCCCACCACGTGTTGGTATACCTTTGAGGTCGCACACGTGGGCGTGAATTAGCTTGAGTTATTCGTTGCTTATTTCAATATGTTGAAAGGATGACCTTATCATTTTTGCTTCAATACAAATCTCATACTTGTGTTTTGGGTCAAGATGGAATGCAAGTATGCTTTACATATTTATTAATCTATGTAACACATCGTAGTTAACATGTCCTAGTCTACCATGCCACAAACATAAAGAATCAAGCATATAAGTGGAAAAGCTTTCATTTTTATTTATCTTAGGCCGAATCGCTATTACATTAAACTTAAAACAATCCATCAGATACATAGCATCTTCCTAGAAACATTCCATTCTTAGACAGTATAACTCTATCTGACTAAAAAATAATACAAAAACCATGCTTACTTAACAGTGATCCAGACACTAGATTCTTCCGAATCTCCGGAACATACAACATATTGTTCATAATGAGGTCCTTGCCCGAGATCATCTTTAGCACCACTTTTTCCTTGGCCCATGATGTCCGAGGTTGCTGAGTTCCCCATGAACAGTTTGTCTCTATCGACTTCTTTGAAGTTGTGGAGCAGCTCCTTATTGCAGCAAACATGTCTGGTGGCTCCAGTATTGATCCACCATTACCGCGAGTTTGAACCGACTAGGTTTGGTTCTGAGACCACTGTGCAGAGGTCATCCATTTCTGGTCCCTCGTTTAGGTTGGCCTCCTGCTTCTTCTTCGGCTTTCTGCACTCTAAAGATTTGTGACCGACTCGGTCACAGTTGAAGCACTTCCCAGAGAACTTTTTGCTGATGCCTACTCTGGGTCCCATCTTAGAAGACTTGGGGTTCTTCCATTTCGAGATTTGACCGTGCTTGACCATGTTGGCTTTCATAGTAGCTTGAGATAATAACTTCCTCTCTGAACTCTTGTTGTCTTCTTCGATGCGAAGTCGAACAATGAGTTCTTCCACATTCATCTCCTTCCGCTTGTGCTTCATGTAGTTTTTAAAGTCCTTCCAGCTAGGAGACAACTTCTCAATGATAGCTGCCACCTGGAAGATTTCACTAAGAACCATCCCTTCTGAGTGGATCTCGTGCAAGATCACCTGAAGCTCCTGGACTTGGTTGATCACTGTCTTGGAGTCAACCATTTTGTAGTCCAGGAATCATCCCACAATGAACTTCTTGGCCCTTGCATCCTTCGTCTTATACTTCTTGTCTAGGGACTCCCACAGCTCCTTAGTCGTTCTCTTCGTGCTATACACAGTGTACAGCGAGTCGGCAAGACAGTTGAGGATGTAGTTTTGGCAAAAAAAAACTTAGAATGAGTTCATGCCTCCACTGCACTGATGATCTGCGCATCAGTATCCTCAGCACGTTTAAGAGGGTCCTTAGTCATGAATCGCGTCAGATTGAGCGTGGTTAAGTAGAAAAGCATCTTCTGCTGCCACCTCTTGAAGTTCAGTCCATTGAACTCCTCTAGCTTTTCCTCGTGATTGATTGGCACAATTCCAATCGGGGCGAAGGGAGGCTGCATGTGTTGAGTCTGTTGCACCTCAACATTCTATTATGTGGCCATCTCAACAGGATCGAATTCGTTTCAAGATTACTAGACAAAAACAATATGCCGGAGATTTACGAGGTATTTAGTTGAATTTAAATATACAAACTTAAATTCAACTTATCTGTTCAAATAACCTAAGCTAATAATCTCAGGCTGCCAGCAAGGGCTGGTGTCTGCCAAGTGTTGAACGTAGGCTTCACAGTGGCCGAGCGAGCATAGCAAGCGTCTGGCAAGAGTTCGGCCCAGCAAGCGAAATGAGCGATTGGCTAGGCGAGTTAGCCAAGCAAGTAGACGACCGAGCAAGTTGGGGGCCAGACGGGCAAAGAGGCTGAGTGGGCGAGTCGGGCGACCTAGTGAACGTGCGGTCGGGCGAGCGAAGCAGCCAAGTGGCCGATCGAGCAGAGCGACCGAACGAGCGAAAGCCCGACAGAAAGAATGGGTGGTCGAGCGAGTGTGTGGCCAGATGGGCGAAAGCTGAGCAACCGAGCGAACAAGTCGGTGATCGAACTAGGTGAGCGACCGAGTGAACTGAACGAGTGGTCGAGTGAGAAGCCAATCGGGCGTGCTGAACAACCGAGGTCGAGCGAGCTTCTACCAGACGAACAAACAACCACAACCGACCGAGCGAAGTGTAGAAATTGGCCGAGCGAGCGCACTGAGAGAGCAGTTGGGCTATCACGGGCACTTTGTCGAGCATGAGTTGCATGACAGAGGACGAGGGAATGAAGGTGGAGAAAAGCTTGTGCCAGTGATTGCAGCCTTATATAGGAAGCTTAGATCAAATTTTGCCCCAACCGGTCTGACATTCGACGCACGCAAGTCGTGCCCGCACACGAATCAACATGGTTCAATACTTCAGATCCTGGATTTGCACTCCCCTTGTGCACCCACACGTGAGAGAGAACCTCTCCTCATGCATTTGTTCACATCCTCAATGAATGTGAATCAATATAAACTAACCATCATGCCATGAAACTTCCAATGTGGGACTAAAGTTCCATTCAAAATGAAATCCATTTTCTCTTCCACCTCTTCTCCATTCACTTATATTCAACACACTGGTAACACACTGGTACCAACGACTCACTGGTACCGACAACTGCTGTGTATTCGGTGGGGGGCATTGCTTCCCCCCATCTACTTGCATCCAACAGATGAAGTATTGAACTCCATTCACATTCTTCCAAGGATCAGTACTGAAAATATCTCCTAGAGTTTGATCGATCTAAAATCTGTAAGTAGTTTCAGATAACTAACTGGATGATAATACTAGCAAACTCCATGAATCCTTCTTACCATGCCAAGTCTAGTAAGTTGTTCATACAATCCTACTTCACATGTATTTACACTTGACAGAATCTGATTGCCGTTGTTAGTTTGATCGCACTCCTAGGCAGCACAATCGGTAGAACATGTTAAAAAAGGCCTAAATCCCACGAATATTAAAGAATGCTAAAGAAGAAAGAAGTAAATCAAGAAACATCCCTACGCGAACTTAAGCCGCCGGTTGGGAAAAGATCCTTGAGCGGAACCAGGCACGATGATGCGTTAACAGCGTTCTTGAGGCCATCGTCGCACTTGGTTTTCTTCGTGGAGTTATCGGCGCTGGAGCTGATTCGAGAAGCATCGGTGCCGCGGTTGCTGTCGTCGTCGTCGTCGATTTCATCACCGCCGTGTTGGCTGCAAACGATCCTGGTAACTTGATCGAGGGTTCCGTCGCGGTACACGAGGATGCCTTCGTCGTCCATCTCGCAGTCCCTCATGGGCCGGTACGATCTCTCGAACACGCGGTCGTGCGCCCTCGTGAGGGACATGGTCCTGGAACAGAACAAGGGCGATTGAACTGGGACTGTTCGAAGTCGTGGACAAATTGGGGGCGGAGGAGGGGTCTGTGATGGCGCACCTGACGTGGAAGAGATTGGGGACGAGGGTGGGTCCGAGGTAGAACTCGAGGGCCAGGAAGAAGGCCTTGTAGGTCATGAGGTGCAGGCCGTCGATGCGGGGGTGCGGAAGACGCGGGCGGGGCACCACCGCGGCGTGCCTCCTCCTTTTCCCCCGCCCGCCTCCCTCCGCAGCCGCCTCCAACCGCGACGCGTACTCCCTCCACACGACGGCCGGGGGTTGCTTCTGCCCATCGGGCGGCGGCGGCGGGAGGGGGAGCGGGACGAAGCCGGCGGCGGCCAGGAGGGGCTCCAGCTCCTCGTGGGTCATGATGGGGCGGAACGTACGGGTGTGCCACAGCGCCAGCTTCTTGGCGATCAGCTCCTCGACCTTGACGGGCTTCGACGCCATTGCCGCCCTCCACCTGTTCGACGGATAAACCCTGGATCTGCCCTTTTTCTCTTTAGGGAAAGCTGAAGTCTGCACACAGATTTGGTTCTGGGAGCGGAGGAGGAATGAGATGGGGTTAAGTAAATAACAGAAAGGGAAAGAAGTTTCTTTTTTTTCAAAAAAAAAAAGGATAAACACGCAATTAACGGGAGAGGAAGAATGGAGCGGATCGCAATTCGCAAGCGAAGTCACGCCGCTCCTCTCTCTCTCTCCTTCTCTCTCACCGTGTCACACGTTACATTCCGATCTCTCTCTCCTTCGTCGACACGTTTCCGAGAAATTGGGGGGAAAAGAATCGTCGTTTCAATGGGTGAACAACCGAAACCACGTTTGATGACGTAATAACAATAACAAACTCTACACTGACTGGTTGGTATTATCTACCTAATGTAGCTCCATAGAAATTTATCTTCCATCAACATGAAAAAGAAATGGGAAAACTTGCATAGTGTTTTCAATCACAATTTAAATTTTATATATAATTTTCATGTTTACAAAACTAATAAATATTAATTTATCTAATTATTCCTTATATTTTATAATTTATTTTAAATTTAACATATTAAATTATAATCTAATATATTTTCTATCAATTGAACATGACTTTTTTTTTTCATCTCAATTGGATAGAAAACATATTAAATTTTTTTAAAATAATGTTCAATCAGATAGAAAATAGACTATATTCTTTTAAAATAATATTGAAGTTAGGAAAATTATATTAAGTGGAAAAAAGTCGTGTTCAATTTGATAGAAAATCAATTCGATTTTAATTTAAAGTATTGAATTTAAGATGAATTATACTCATTTTTAGACTAACTAAAAAATATGAGGGATAATTAGATAACATATTTGCATGAAGAAATTGAAGCAAATAAAATTTTACATACAAAAAAAATAGAAATAATGTTTTTTAAATACACAGACTACATATAAAATTGAAGTTATAATTAGATATTTTTTTCCAATTACTCTTAAGAAAATACTGTCTTCATAAATTCTTTTCATCAATAAAGAAAAAAAAACTCAGACGACTTTTCACTCCAATCCTTTTAAAGGAAAAAATTCATCCGTTGATTCTTTAAAATTATTATTTAATTCTTAAATATCTAGAAGAAATAAAAATATATCGTTATAGGAAAAAACAATAAATAAATAGTTAAATGGTAAATAGAGGGCTATTTTAGGATATAATTTTGAGATTAACGAGACATAAATCCTTATGTCTCGTATAACTAACTCTTATCCATTTGTCTCCTCGGCTATAATAATTTATCTCCTCTTTCATTTGCCTCCTCGGTTATAATAATTTATCTCCTCTATACGTCCACTCGAAGATCGTGGTTGTTCTATAAAATATATAAATTGTATTGAGCATATGAAAGTGGTTGATGATTTCACGAGGCATTTAAGTGGTGCTTTCATAGGAGCATTTGTTATCGGGTTGTTAGAACTGAAGGGCCTCGACAGGTTTCGTGGACTCGATGCAGATCTATAGATGTTTGAATCAATTGTTCTATATTTACAGTCAGAATAATCTAAAATAGTGATTCATTTATTGATGAAAATTATATTCTATCTTTAATTTAGCAATCGAATTAAATCGACATTGAGATGGTGAATAGGGAAAAGGCCGTCTCAGGAGGCCAAGGGGTCAATAAACTTGCATAGACAGCAGTCAAACTCCACGGTGGATTAAAGAACTGAATGGCTGGTCTAGCAGGGCTCCACTCTCCCGATTGACCTTGCCAATCGAGCAGGCTCTCTATGAGCCTCATTCTCGACTCTGACCAAACTCGCATGAAGCTCAACTCCCTGTTCTCTCGATCAGTCATGCAGATCGGATAGGCTCTCTATAGGTCTTATTTACGGCTCTAACTGAACTCACTCAAGGTTTAGCTCCATGTACTCTCTCAAATCAGTCAACCACATCAACCACAAACGCGGCTCTTTTCATGCAACATAAATAAATAAATAAATGGACTCTTTGCAACATGCCCATTTTCGGGCTCATTCTCCAGCTAAAGAGCCCAATAAGCTCTTTGGCCATAAGATCATTTGCTGCCATTAATACAGCATGTGAGTTTGTCAGAGCATTTGTCATTAATACAGCGCTTGAATTTGTCAGAGGATCGTATCTATATACAGATACTTACGCAATATACCTTCTCCATATTGATATGATTAATATATACAACGTAAGCATACGACGGGACATTGATTGATAGCAGGATAGTACCTCATTAATATGGAGATTGTGAGGGACACGTGTCTCATCCTTATAATCCTATCGTCGTCACTGTCTATACTCTGTCCTATGTCCTCTATCAGTGATTGCCTCCGCAACCCCTATGTTGTGTGTCGTTGTCCTATGTCCATGAGTCACCAATGACTCCTACTCATCTCCATCAGCCTCCTCCTATGTCATGAGACTAGGACCGCTCAGTGTCATCTCCAAGTTTCATAGTATTACTTTTAGTAAGTGACTAGCTATTAACGGATTTGATGTGTCTTTGCCGTGAGTCATTTGTTGCATACTAGATAGGCCTTTGTGGTGGGTCTATGCACCCTCATGGGCTTTTTGGCAAAGCCCTACCCATAAATGGATTTGATATTATTCTTACAGTGAGTTGTTTGATGCGGACTAGATAGACCTTTATGGTGGGTCTATTCACCCTCTTAAGTTTTTTGACAAAGCCTCGACCATAAACGGATTTGACATATCTTTGTCGCTAGTCGTTTGCTGCTGATTAGATAGATCATTCTAAGATAAATCTATTCACCTGTACATCACCATCACTCTATGTCATATCTCCCATAAACAATCATCATGCTCTACTACATGACTCCCTTCGGTGTGGTCTCCTCTCTCATACATCATCCTCATCTCCTAGGATGTTTCCCACATATAGTCCTCACATTCTATTGCATGACTCCACCCGCTATGGTCTTCTCGCTCAACTCTCCGTACTCCTCACTCCTCACTCCTCACTCCTCACTATACTCGCTCAATGATGACTCCTGGGAAAGGTCTGTCCACTGTGTCAGAGTGCTTCTCCATGTGTCCTGCATCCCATCCAACATCTTGCTTTGATAGTCGATATGCATATCTCTCCCAATCAGTTGTGGGAAGATGTCTTTGTATTTGGACCGCCCGTCGCTCAGTGTATCTTAAGGAGGTGTCCTCCACCATGGTAATGTAGTGAGGAGTCGATGCATGTGCCCCTTCATAAGTAGTCTCATGTCGCTACCAGCTCTGAATTAGGTCCCCTTCGTAAGTAGTCTCATGTCGTTACCGACTTTGAATTAGGTACTCAAAGGTTTTTTTACGAAGGTTGTACTTTTGCTTGATAGGGTGTCAGCTAGAGTAGAGTCCCAGTTCTGTATCTATAGCAGAAATGTATGTGCGTCCGACAGACCTCAATGCACTGAGCCAAAATGTATGTATCACGCCTTAAGGGTATACTTGTCTAGTAAACCGAATGGTACCCGCTAATGACAATATAAGAAACAATTAATATCAAACCAATTCAAGCTAAATCAAACACCAATGCAATATAATATCACCAAAATACAAATGGCAATGTATGTATTTATGTATATACATGTAATCATACTACACTAAACAGTTAAACTATTATAACAAAAGTCCAAGATTCAATTAGGAAATACACCCATAAACAAAGGCAGCAAAAAAAAATCAAACAACTCGTAAAGGACCTTTGCATGATACAGTACATCCTCTATCAACTAACCTGAAAGTCAAAGGAAAGCAAAGGGTAGTGTGTATAACAACTCAGTGAGTATAAGAAGATAGTGCATGATACTACTATAAGGAGAACAAATGATGCAGTCTCAAATAATAATACTTACTATAAAATTAAGAGTATCGACATAAAATCATTTATTCAACAAATCGTAACCAAAAACACAATCCTTCACTGACCCGCTCCACCAAGTACAGCTAATAAATTATGAGTACATATAATATTGGTGTAATCGACCTCTAGAGTTTCGATGTTTGACAATATGACCAAGGGTTGACCCAAACAAGACCTGATGTTTGGGAGAAAGAAGTATAGTCAGGACTAGATGACTAGCAAAGGTAAGTCCTAACTAAATGTTAGGTAAAGTGGAAGTCCAGTGAGTGAAGTCGGGCCCTAGTGAGTGAAGCTAAGTGGTGGAAGTCTCAGTGAGTGAAGTCAGACTCTAATGAGTGAAGCTATGTGGTGGAAGTCCCGATGAGTGAAGCTGGACCCTAGTGAGTGAAGTTAGGTGGAGGAAGTCCTGGTGAGTGAAGTCAGACCCTAGTGAATGAAGCTAGGTGGATGAAGTCCTGGTGAGTGAAGCCAGATCCTAGTGAGTGAAGGTAGGTGGAGGAAGTCATGATGAGTGAAGCCAGACAATGGAAGTCCTTGTGAGTGAAGCTAGACAACCCTCGGATGTAACCCTAGGTTATACTTGGTATCTGTTAATACTGTGCTAACTCAGTATTGCAGGGAAGCTTAGCTAGGTCGATAGACTGACCAGGTAGCTGACACGAAGTCCAGACGGGTTGAAGGGCTGACCGGACGTCTGGCAGGTAAGTGAAGGTAAGTCACTGGAGGAGAGTGACTGTAAGGACGCGTTCCCGGAAAGGGAACTTAGGCGCTGATCCAACTTAGAACCATTTCGGAACTCTAAGTCGAGATCTTGACTAGATTCCGGTCTCGGAGAGACGGAATCTAATTAATACTCTACTTGTTAAACTTGAGTTGTGTTAACACTTTATTTTACAGGATATATGTATTATATATTTGTCTCCGGACTAACATTTTCTTGCAGGAAGGAAGCTGCTGGAAAACTGGGGTCCGGGCGCCCGGGATGGATCCGGGTGCTCGGGAGGAACCCGGGCGCTCGGAGGCAAAAACTTATCCTCAGCGTCACCTCGCCACATGGAGCGCCCTGGTTGGCTCGGCTACGTCATGTTCAGGGCGCCCTGAAGGTTTTAGGCGCCCCGAACCTCCTATATAGGGAGGGTCAAGGCTGAAGCTCCAACAACAACTCAGAATCTGCTCTCATGTGCTCCTGCGACGCTGCGAAGCTACTCCGACCACGCGATGTTCTTTTGTTTTCTTTCTTTTGTCGGTATTGCTTTTCTATTAGCATCCCTGTAATTTAGTTTGTAATCAAATATTCAAATTGCTAGTGGATTGTCCATCGAAAGCACCCTTGCGTGCGGGCCTTGGAGTAGGAGTCGACAAAGGCTCCGAACCAAGTAAAAAATGACTCTTGTTAGCATTGCTTTATTATTTTGCATTTACTTTTCCGCTGCATACTTTCGACAGGTTTTAAATCGATATTCACCCCCCTCTCTATCGAACGCTTACGATCCAACATATAGTACATTCAAAAACCACATGCACAAACTCAGCATATAACAAACATATAAGAAGTCTTAATTGTGTGTAAACTCATGCTACCACTATTTGATCTAGTGGATAGTCAAGGTATTGTCTCCGGGCAAACTCATGCTATTACTATATGGTCTAGTGGCCAGACAGGTGAGGTAGTCATCTAGCTCCTCAGCTATTGACTGCGGGCAAAATCATGCTACCACTATCTGGGCCTAGTGGCCAGTTAGAGCGTATAAATAGCAATGCAATATAAATCAAATAAGTAGTAGCAATCCATCCAAGGAAATGCTCTTCAAGCTACACTATAGTCAAACCTCACTAAAGTATATGCATGAGCCTAAATAACAAACAAAGTTCTAATAGGATACTCAATATCCTACACTACCTGTATTACTACCTAAAGACACCAGTATAAATAACAATAAATTACATGTATAGCAATAAGACTATATGAATATCAAATTGACTAAATGTAAAGATAAGGAATAAAATATCAACTCAAGAAATAAATAGAGTGGAGTCAAGGTTAGTAAGTGATGTCTAATCAATAAATAAAAATAAATAATCATATACTAAGATAAAAAAAATTATAGAGGTCAAAAATCAAAACTACCCACCTTAAATTATAGAATACCCTAAGTGTCTTTAAGGGAGGGGTCTATCTCAAGCTTGAACCCTACAAGGATAGGATACAAATCAAAATTAAGCACTAGTGTAATTATAATACAACAACAACCAAGCCTCTTCCCATTAGGTGGGGTCGGCTGTATGAATATTTTTACGTCATTGAGCTCTATCTCCTATTATATCATCATCTATATTTAAATAAATTTTATCTTGTTTTATTGTCGCTAACCAAGTCTTTTTTGGTCTTCCTCTTCCTCGTTTGATATGCATATTTATCATAGTTTTACATCGCCTAACTGGAGCATTTATTGGTCGTCTAAGTATATGTCCGTACCATCTTAAACGTGTATCTCGGAGTTTTCCCTCAATAGATGCAACTCCGACTTTCTCTCTAATGCTCTCTAATTATAATATTCATAAATAACACACATAAGTTAATCATTTATATATTCTGCTTTTCTAGTAATCATTTAACCTCCTAATCATGGTATAACAAATTTGTATCAAGACTTTTCAATTCTTCACTTAAGTTATGGTTTAATTATATCAACTTATATTACTTCTTATCACGTTATTAATTAATCAATACGTATAGATAATTAACCTAATTAATCATAAATAAATCCATTAAACTCATATTAATGATAATCTGATTTAATCAAGGTTTATCTAATTCTAATCAACTGTAAATAATTAGTTAATCATCTAATAATTTTTGTTAATCATGAATAAATCGTATAATCACTTTAATCAACCTAATTAAACCAATTAATAAAATTAACAGATTAATATACCCAATTGAACAGTACAACCTAACTAACCTTAATTAATAACCCTTTATTTATCGTTAACGACAATCATGGTCGGACGTTAGTGATTGCCTCTGTAGAACACCAGCGGAGGTGCCTCTGTAGAACACCAGCGATTTCCCCATTAGGCGGCGAGGGCAACGATGCACGGGTGGCGTCTGTGCATACGTAGGGAGGAAGCAAAAGAGAAATGGGGCACTGGTGATGGTTGCATGCGAGGATAGCAGTGCAACGTCGTCGTCCAACCGTAAGTGGCGACTCCAGTCAATTGTGCGGTGATCACGCGGCAGCACCACGAGCGACAGGGTGGCGAAACGACACAAGAGTAACAAAACTTAGGGGGCGTTTGGTTCTCTCCTAGAAATCGAAATGGTAATGGGTATCATAGTATTATGGAATGAGAATGAGTATGAGCTTGGGTATCATTCTTAAAAATAATGTTTGGTTAGTTGAATATTTTTAATCGGAATGAACCTAAATTTCCTTTTTTATTCTTAGAGGAAAATAAGAGAAAAAAATAGATGAAAGATAAAGTTGAATGTGAGAGAAACATATGATAAGAGAGAAAGTGTGAAGAGAGAGAAAGTGTGATGGGAAAAAATGAAGAGAGGGAAAGTGTGATGAGAGAAAATGAGGAGAGAGAGCGTGATAGGAGAGATTGAGAAGAGAAAAAGTATGATGAGAGAGAAAGTGTGTTAAGAGAAAAAGAGTGGTAGGAAAAAATGAAGAGAGAGAAAATATAATGAGAGAAAATGAGAGATTAAGGAGAGAAAGTATAATGAGAAAATGTGATGAGAGAGAAAGTGTTATGGGAAAAAATGAAGAGAGGGAAAATGTGATGAGAGAAAATGAGGAGAGAGAGATGAAAAAGAATGAAGAGAGAGAAAGTATGATGAGAGAAAAATATGGAGAGAAAGTATGGTAAGAGAGATTGAGGAGAGAGAAAGTATGATGAGAGAAAAAGTTTGATGAAAAAATGAGGAGAGAATGAAGAGAGAGAAAATAATGAGAGAGAGTGTGTGATGAGAGAGAATACGGAGAGAAAATGTGTGTTGAGAGAGAATGAGAAGAGAGTGTGTGATGGAAGAAAATGAAAAGAGAGAAAGTGTGATGAGATAAAATATGGAGAGAGAGTATTGTAAGAGAGATTAAGTAGAGAGAAAGTACAATGAAAAAATGAAGAGAGAATGAAGAGAGAGAAAATAATGAGAGAGAGTGTGTGATGAGAGAAAATACAAAGAGAAAATGGTAGATGATCCTGTCCGAAGGCTGAATCAATGAACGCTGGGCACGGAGCGCTCTTCGACTACTGACGTGGCTCTTCAACTGCTAGAACGAAGCTCCGGCGAACCTACACAGAAGTCGAGCCGGGAATGGGGTTCCCGGCGGCGACCCTCCGACGCTCAAGTCAGGTAAGCAACGATGAAAAAGGTGGCTCCCAAAGTCTCAGAATGCGTACCTCCGGCGAAGTCTGAGGCTCTTTATACAGAGTTGTGAAGGGTTAGGGCACGCATACCGAGGTGCATATGTGTCCTCTGTCCTTTCCTCGGTATACAGTTGTCAGAAAGCTCACCTGACCCATACCGCTACAGTCAAAGCATGTCCTCGATGGGACAGCAGAATCCCCTGTCACAAGATTTGGAGCATGGCCTACACGTAAAACATACCTGCTGTCAGAAAAAGACCTCCCTTGTCCTTTTCCCCTTTGCTCCAGATCTAGCGTCCGGGCGGACAACTCCCTCAACATCCGGCCGGACATATGCGGTGGTTTACTTGGGGAGATTCTCCATCACATGCTTTATGGGGACTATTAGCAGTGTTACCTTATGGCTTTGGCCGAGCGTGGGGTCCGCTCGGCCCACGACCTTTTCCCCTAAGCACCGGAACTCTGCTTTCGACAGGGCGCCTTTAACCATCAGCTGTATATCGTCCGGTCAGCAAGCCGATCGGACCCATCCCTCTCCGGGCGTTCGATTCCATCGGCCGGTCGGACGTCCGATCGGACCCATCTCTTTCCGGACGGACGACTACCACTATGTTTTCCACGTGGCGTTGACTTCCCATGGCGGGGCCCCCTGCTCTTACTATCGGATCAGTAGAAAATGTGTGCTGAGAGAGAATGAAGAGAGATAGTGTGATGGAAGAGAATGAAGAGAGAGAAAGTGTGATGAGATGAAATATGGAGAGAGTATGGTAAGAGAGATTGAGGTGAGAGAAAGTACATTGAAAAATAAGGAGAGAATGAAGAGAGAGGAAATAATGAGAGAGTGTGTGTGATGAGAGAGAATATAAAGAGAAGATGGTAAAAATGTGTGATGAGAGAGAAAGTATGTTGAGAGAGAAAATGTGATAATAGAATGGGAAAAGAGAAAGTATGATGAGAGAGAACAAGGAGAGAGAGTGAAATGAAAGAAAAATTGAACAAATATACTAAGGGTATTTTCGTCCAAAACTTAATTTTTATTCTCATTCCATCAAAATCCAAGGGAGGGGGTGAGTTTCATCCATACCCAAGTTTTTTGGTTTCATTGCAAAATCTTGATTTTATTCCCATCAACCAAACACAAGATTTGGGAATGAATCCATTTTCTCATTCCCAAACCTCTAAACCAAACACCACCTTAGATTTTAATAATTAAACTTAGGTAAATTGATTCTATCAACTTTCACTTTAAATAAAATATTTATGAGCACGAAACTTCCGTCATGCGGGATCCCAGGGAAGGATTCATTGTACGTAGCTTATCCTACCTTTTGCAAGAGGTTATTTCCAGGATTCGAATCTGTGACCCTTTAGTCACATGACAATAATTTTACCGTTGCTCTAAGACTCTCCTTCATTCTCATAAAATCTAAAACTACTAATTATTTAAAAATCTAAAAAAAATTCTATAAACTTCTAATAAATTCTATAAATTTATTTACTTATTAATTATTTTATTTTCTCAAATAAATTCATTTAATTCCAATTTTAATCATTTTAAATCACTAACTAACTATATATATATATAACCTCAAAATGTAGATGTATGATGAATACTAACTATTGCCTAGCTGTATGTAGTGTCCTATCTATATAGGTGACGACTATGAATGTAAGATGTATGTTCTCACTAATTGTACAATAATCCCTACACTTAAGCCGTATCAAAATGCATGCCCTTACTATACTAATCTACATTCGTGCTATTCTGTATGCCCCCAATGAGGTCTATCTAGGTCTATCTGTGCATGTATGAAGAGATGTATAAAGTGGATAGTATCTAAAAAAATTGCATGACCTCTAAATTACCATTCCTGTCTGAGTACATGATCCGAGAGTATGCTAAGTGTCCTGAAGACATGTATTTGTATCTTCCTCCGGACCAGCTCACCGTCAAACCTTTTCTTGAAATATGTTGTGATTCCTTGCCATCTAAATGTGATGTATCATCATTGACATGGCAAGATGGCGGGGCTTGGTCAAGGTGGAGGTCCCCCGATACTGTCGTCTGAAAATCTACAACATGCACAGGTATGTGGCCATCTAAGGGCGCACATGTAGCCAAACTCTAATCTGTCGCCATAGCTATTAGATCAGCTCACATCTAAAGAAAATATGATCCAACGTCTCCTCATCATGTCAGTAGAAGGTGCATAGTCTGTCCTCTAGGTAATCCCGTCCAGCTCGCATAGATAGCCTCCCATGTGCCAAAAGCCGCACTGTGAAAGCATGACTTGGTTGGAGGGCCTTTTGTCATACTATGGTCGCTCAGGGCTTCTTAGTTATAATGTCTCTGAAGTTATCATATGTCCTCACAACCTCACCCTGCCTTTGACTGAACTAAGAAGAGAGGGTCTATCCTATAGCCTCTGGGATGCCCGTTATGCTAATTAGGATATTGTCTCTCTGATATGCACGAGCTGCTCAATCCCTAATGAAAACATAGTGAATGATCCCATTTTAAAAATAGTACAAATTTAAAGTGAAACAAAATTGGTAAGTTCATATGATTTTTTTTTTCAAATAAAAATAATAATAATTTTAATCAAAATTAACCATATAGCATTTTTGTTAAAACAATTAAAAGATTGTTTTTATTCAATTTTTAATTTGAATATATAGATTGAATTTAAGAGGTCATTAAGAACACTATTAAACGATTAAACAAATGACTATTTATATGTAATTAAATAAATGCACTTTAATAAATCCTTAAAATTCACTCATTCTTTTAAACTAATTAAACTTTCTAAAGCAATTAAATGATTAAAAATGGTCATGTACTAATTTTAGTTAAATTGTCTTTTACTTAAATTTTAAATTTGAATATCTAAATTAGCAGGTTAATTGTCTTCTACTCAAATTATCACATTTATATTTATAATTAATTTTATTTTTTGAAAAATAAAACAATTTGATTCTAAACTTTGAGAATTATATTATTTATTTATATGACTATTATTTTTTAAAATTATATCTTATGATAATTATTTAAATTTAAATTCTTTATCTTTTTTAAGAAATAATAATAATCAATATAGCCGTTTTTTAAAATATGTGGCAACACATCAGAAGCTCAAATCACTTTAATCTTTATTATTTTTTATAAGTTTTATAATTTTTTATTTATAATTTATAGTACTTTTTAAAAGTTAGATCATTTATAACCGACACACTTGTGGGTATTTTATAAAAATAGAATGTCCTTGAACCCCCTCTTTTTTTTTATTTTCAAAAAAGAGCCGATTCTAATTTTTTCCCTTAAATAGATTTTCACATAATTAGTCTCCTTTTATAAAAAAAAAACAATTGCTCCGTCGCACGTTGCATTGTTATCTAAAATTAAATCACTTGCTTTATTATCATTAATGATTCTCTCAATAAATACAATGATAATAGCAATCCAAAAAACCACATTAAAAAAACATCTATAAAAAAAGATTAATTAGGTCAGATTGGACATAATTAATGTCAGGCCATGCCACGACCCCACGAAGGGCTTTTTATGGGAGTATTACAGTTCACCTTCCCAACGAAAAATCATTTTCCACCCTCGTTCGAATTATGGATGGAATGACTTAAAAAATACGCGAACCATCAACACTTGTCTCAGTTAGGAGCTGAATTTGGCAACTCGTGCACTGTTTAACAAGTCTTAAGTTCTTGGCTACGTGAGCCAGCTCTACGTTTAATGCATGGACAATTCCCGTTTATAAATAGCACAAACGTGCGCTAGTTTCCATGGAATGCCACGAATCAGCTCTACTTTGGTCTCATGGAATTCCCGCAGGACTATTTTGGGTCAGCCGCCGACCGGTCGCATGCGCTGGCGGCGCGACGGCTGGTGCTGAGGGACACGCGGAAGGAAGTGCGGCCGCCGCAGGCGTCGGTGCAGCCGTACCATCCGTACGCGCACGAGCAGTGGCGCAGCAGGTTGCATGCGACGAACCCGCAGCAGCAGCAGCAGCAGCAGGCGCACGAGCAGCAAAACGGCCACGTCGTCAATCATCAGGAGAGAAGGTACGTGCCGACGCCGACTGGGCATGTCGGCGCTGCTCCTGCTGCTAGTCCCGCAGCTCTGAGTTCTTCGTACCGCCGAATTCTCCTCCTCGGGCCGTCGCACGCCGCGAACGCGAGCGATCGGTTGGTTTCTCTGCAAAACCCGCGCAACAATTATTACGCCTCCGCGCAATACCTCGCGAGCCGCGGCGGCGGCGCCGGCTGTGAGAATGAGGTCGGCCGCGAGGCGGCTCTGCCTCAGTATTTCCGACGGGAGGTCGTCAGGAGGGAGAGCGACAGGGAGAAAGTGACGGTTAACTTTCTCGCCGCCATGGCCAGTCGTCGGATGGAAATGTCGTTGCCGCGTGCGAAAGACATGGACGACGGCGACAAGTCGAAATATGCTGGATTGGACGTGAGCTTGCACCTCTAGTTGATTATATGATCGGTTCGAATTTATACTGTTCGATGTCTTGCTGTTCTTCGGATTTAGTTATTTTATGTACTCAGACAACAAATATGCATACCGGATTCTTGAATAAATTGATAAGCATTTTCATTTTGTTTGTATCGAGTTGTTCATTTGGAGTTTATATATATAAAAGCAAAAAAAAAAATAAATAGTTTAACCTTATTGATTATTTCTGAGGTGATCGATTCGATTTCATGACATGACGATCAACCTAGAAACTAACATTCTTTGGTTACGTCTTTCACTTAGAGAAAAATTCCTATAAATACGTCGTAACTGAGTGACTGAATGATAATCTGAATGTCTTACAACGATACTATGACATGAAAACTTGTATCTATGTATAAGCATTAATTAGTTTCAATACATTTTATGATTAAAAAATATATTTTTTACTTTAAATTATAAATTTCCGATAGAGAAATTGTACTAGATTGGGATTTTAAATTTTGTCACTAAAATATTTTTGATAATTAGATTGAGAATGCAATTTGAGAAATTATTAAATAAAGAGAATATTATTTTTTAAAAAATTATGGATACCTGAATGGGGAGGATTAGGAATTGACCTTTAAACTTTTTTATGGTAATACAATAAAATAAAATAAAGTAATTAATACTTGCGTAAGGAATGGTTTATAATTAGTCGATCAACATGGAGGATGATCAAGATATTGGAGAATACTTGAATGTGCAGTTTTGACTCTAAAATATTATATTATTACATTGTCCATAAAGATAGTAAAAAGTGAAATTCGTCACTCTAGTAATTTTATACGATTAATTCTATGATTATTTATGAAAAGATAAATTGAAAAACTATAATTAACCAATATAAAAGAGAATTTTTTTTCAATTTTACCAAGATTTAAATCCTGGTCCTAGGATAATAATTCTACTCCGTATTAATCAAGTCAATCTTGTCCCCACACCACCTCTAAAGGACATATAAGGAATGATTTATGAGAGATAGGAAGGTATTATTTATTTGTTATAAAGTGAAAGATAATTAATTTGCTACATGTCAGTGGAATCCATTTGTAAACAATTATACTTTTAAGTAATATATAATTATATATATTAAATTATATGTGTGTATCTATATATATATTTATAATTTTAAAATTTTAGGGTTGATTTAGCCTCTCTTCGTCAGTGGGTTAAACTCCCAGTTGCCACTCTTATCCCTTCGTCTCTGCTAGTGCTAGGTAGAGGAGGAGGCCGCGGTTGATGGAGGCCGCCGGCCAACGAGCGCTCCACCTGCTTCGGTGACCGAAGTCTCTCCGCCCTTTTCCTACTATGCCTCCGTGTTCTTCCCGTTTACTCATCGATCGTCTTCGCTGTGACCTCAGGACTCGTCGACTCTTTCGGGTGTCGGGCCGAACGCCTCATAAAATAGCTTCGCTCTCCTTCCATTCTTCATCATCGTTGGAGCCTTTTTCCTACCGAGGTTAGCATCCAATTGAACCTCAAATTTTGGGAATAACTGGCATTGCGAAGACTTTGCCCTTGCTTTGCAACTGCCTGCTTTTAGTGTCACTAATTTCTAGGTAGTGTAACTCGATCAATGTTTCATTTTTTGTCCCTTTTCAGTCAATTCCGACTCCAAGTAAATTAATTTTCGTGTTATCTAAACTAAACAATTATGCAAACAATCCAGCCGTTTAGCTTGAAATCTTGAAACTTTATGAGAAGAAAAATCATCTCAACCTCATTTTGGGTTATGTTTAGCAATTCCTAGGGTATATGGTTAAAACTATTAATCATTTTTTTTTGGTTCTTTTCATTACTTGAGGTCTATGGAAGTTGAAAGGGATACGATTTTAAGAATTAAGATTTTCATTAATTTTAGTTTAATTCTATTATTAAAAATCAAAATGACAAAAAAATTTGGGTCTTTTAACATATATCTTCTGTTGTTACCGATTTAAGTTCATTTGGGTTGAATTCAAACATTTTTATGAGCTAACATATAGGAGTATTTTGTACACTTGTTATATTTTGACAGTTGAAATTGGCCATGCCAAATGTTGTACCAGTAGCGCTAATGGAGCTGTTAGTGAAACTTCGCCAAACAAGTTTCTTCAAGTAGTACTTGTTTCTCCTCTGGTATGAATTCAAACTCTCTTTAGCTCAGAAACTAAATACCTGGCAGAAGATATTAAACAAACTAAAAAAGCTGTGTCGGATCATACAGTAAAGAAACTCCAGTTCCTTTACTACAAGTAGTTTATCATGTTATTCTTCATGTTGAAATATAGTTGCTTTCCTCGTATTCATTATATGATATTATTACTTCTGGGTTTTTTCATTTTTTGTCTAGATGTCTAGAAATTATTTTCTAACCAAGAATGTGAACATAAGCTGATGGAGACAAGCGGCAAACTCCATTAAAAGTTTATAAGCACAGAAATGAAGATTCTAAAACTCCACTATTAATTTGGCATGTCTTGGAAGATGATAAACCTACTTGGGAAATGATATAAAGTTCATAAATTACTAAGGGTTGAAGTCAAAAGTCAGCATTAAATGGCCAACAATTCCAATATTCTTTAATTTCCCATGCTTGGAAAATGTAGCATATTTATGGGTCTTTTAAGTTTCCTATGTGTCTTTATGAGTCCTTTGTGTTTTCAATGAGCCCATCTATTAGCATTTATGTTGCTTGAGTTCTTTGTGAGTCCTAGTATAAATGTGTGTATGCTGTAATGTTGGACTGGTGTGGAAGCAGACATAAGAAGATTAGGACAACCACTAATCAACTCATGGCAGGAGATGAAAGCCAAATTACGAGAAGAGTATTTGCCTACAAATTACTATGACAAATCATGTGATCAACTTATTAATTTAAAGCAGAATCACTTGTGGCTGAGTATATGTAAAAGTTCGATGAGTTAAAGACAAGGAGCCAAATTGTTGAAGATCCTAGACAAACTCTTGCAAGGTTTAAAGGTCGATTAAAGTATGAAATTAGAAGGCAATTATTAAGACAACCACTTTACAACCTAGAACAAGCTTTCCAAGTTGCCTTGGATATGGAGGAGTATCTAAGTTATTCATTTGGTAAGAAGCCTGGACTTTCAACGATGAATAAAAGAATTCATGAAACCAACCAGCAAGCAAGAGGTGGATTTGTCAACTCATTTAATCAGCAAAGTGACTCTAAACCGCCTTTGAACCTAACTGAGTTAAAGAACAAGGGCGGCATATGTTTCGAATGTCAGCAACCAGGTCATATGGCTTATAATTGTCCTAAAAAGAATCTACTTATTGGGATAGAGCATGAAGATGATGTTGAAAATCAAAAAGAGAAGAAAATTCTTTTGATTTTGGAGTTTGTATTGAAGATGATTTGTAAGAAGATGAAGACACTTCTTTGGCAAGTGTTTTTAGGCTTATTCTTAATACAAAAGTCAAAGGTGAGACTGGCGACGGGCATCTATTTTTTAGATGTTGGTTCGTTGTGGTAATCAAGCAATAAGGTTTTCATTGATGGAGGAAGTTGTATGAATGTTGTCTCAGCACTATTGAAGAGTGCCTCAAGCTTCCTACGCAGCCACATCCCCGGCCATACAAGGTCGAATGGATCCATAACACAACTATTCCGATAATACAACACCGCCTTATTTCTCTTTCTTGTGAAAATTATAATAACTCTATTTGTGTAATATTATTCCTATAAAAGTAACTCATATACTTCTTGGGAGACCTTGTGTGCTACAGCATAAGCACTATACAAATAAGGGTTAGTTGATTAAATATCTGAGGCAACCTGTCTGGAGCTAGCTCACAAGACTAGGCAAACCCATCATCTAATGCAAATGTGTTTTGCTGCATTGAAAAATTTAGGAATCATATGTTCACTCAAACCTGTTGTTGAATTCAGAATTATTAAAATATATTTATTTATAAATAACAAACAGCCAGCTGAAATATTCCACGAAAGCAACAACTCTTGTGGCTTTTTTGTCTACCCTGAAACAGAAAGGCAGTGTTACAAGTACAAAAATAATCTGTAACTAAACTACCTTTGTAGAGAGGTAATTTCTACCTATGAAGCGTGGGGTTTGCGAGTAAAATGAGTAAAGAGAATTCTTTGGGTGAATAATCATAGCAAATAAATGGTTGATTTATGATCTTTTGTTAACCAACATTGTTGGTGGAGCTCTACTTGGTATGTTTTGTTGTACAACAGGTGCATGCTTGCAGTTGTTCTTAGTGCAAAGACGGTCCCAAGCGGTTGTGTTCGATCACGGTTTGATTTGTTTGACAAAAATTTTAAGTTAGGATTGTCTTGCGTTACTCATGCATGCATCGAGTAGGGGTTTAGTCTACCTAATAGCTTGTAGGAAGATTTTGAATAATGGACAACAAGTTCCTATTATAGTTGTCAGTCAAGATTGATCTCGTAACTTTGCATAGATTTATGAGGGTGTAGCAGAGTGAAGTCGTTCAATTGACTTGGGAGTCACCTAAGCACTAGGGTTCAGAAATTAGAATGCATTTGATTGAGCAACAATTGATCAAACTGGGTTATAGTTGACTAACGAGAGAGTCATTGATTGCTCAATGGGTAGAATTGCTCAAACAATTAGACAATTCGAAATAGAGCCCTTGGGGCTGCTCTATACAAGCATTAGAGCTTGTCAGACTTATCAAGGGTGTATGAGAGTAAGTGTGATCTTGTTGTAACCAACTGCTCGAGCTGAACGTCTAACGGCTTGTGATTCAAAGCGAAGACTTTCTTCAACAGGCTCTTTGTAATTCTTCGCCCCTTAGCTTACATTATTGTTTATTATTAAAGAGGAGATACTTGTAATCATCCCAAGGTATTGGGATTGCGAGAGACTTTATCCGCCTTGTATAAATCAGTGGTTGATAGTGGATGTAAGGGAGTGTTTCACTTCATGAATTGATAGGCTGTGGAGTAAGCGCGAGGCTATTAACCATGTGAAATTAGTATTAGTGTTAGCATTGTATTAATTGTTTTACTTATTCCTTCTGCGTATACATTCTTGACATGATCAACCAATCTATGCGAACGCACTACGCTACTAACGAATTTGAATTGCTTTATTTTGCAAGAAAAATTTTAATTTTTAAGTTCCTTCTATTCACCCCTCCTCTTTAAATGGTTGCTTAGCTAATCTATCTGGTGACCCAGTTGTTTATATTCAATTTAAGTCTATATAAGCATGTTCCTAACTTATCCAGATTTGTAATGTTCTCAAATTGTATGAACCATCAATCATGATCAGCTTGTCTATTATTGATCCAATTTCTCCACCTATTCCAAATTCTGCAAAAGTTTAATTGAACACTCCAGGCTGATGTGCAATGTAAGGGTTGATATGCTGGTGTAAGGATATCATGAAAGAAATTTGTGATGCATATTTTCACATATGAATTGGTCCTGTCATCAATACATTTACTCAAGGGAAAAACTGTGCGTTTGGTTCAAGTTATTATGTATAATCTTGGTTATATAATTACCAAGTAATCACATAACCAAAGTTACGGGGAATAAAACATAACGAAATGTTGTTTGGTTCAATCTAGGTAATGCAACAAAAACTTATTTCTTTAAAGGTTTTAATGAATAACCTATTTTAATATTTTACTATATTACCCTTAATTACAAAACCAACTATAATAATAATAATAATTATTATTATTATTTTTAAACTCTACGTTTTTTTATTTTTCTTTTTCATGTTTTTCTTTATTTTTAAAGTTTTTTTGTTTTTTTTATGTTTTTTAATTTTTTTTATGTTTTTCTATTTTTATATATTTTTTAATTTTTTTATGTTTTTTTAATTTTTTTACATTTTTTTTTCCATTTTTTATTTTTTTTTAATGTTTTTTTCTATTTTTAAATTTTTTATGTTTTTTATTTTTTTAAAAGTTTTTTATTTTATTTTTTATATTTTATATTTTTTTCTTTACATTTTCTTTTTTATCACATTTTTTCTCTTATTCGAGGGTATTTTGGGTAAAATTTTTTTGTTAACCCTGGAATCAAGAAAAACCTCAGTTTTCCGAGATTTTTCGATTCCGGATTGCATGCCCCTTTTGCTGACGTGTCGGGCATGGAACATTACTCGAGAATCATCGATTACCTAAACCAAATAGGGTTTTCGTTGATAACCTTGGATGGATAACCAAGGTTATCAAGGATAACTCTCAACCAAACACACCCTTAAGAGTACTTGGCAAGAATGGCATGCTTCATTTATCAAAGATTTCCTCTCATGTTTTGTAAATGTAAATGCATGACGTCCTAGTATTGACTATCTTTAGTTGATGATGTCTTTTAAAAATTGCTTAACCTATTCAAGAACTTCATAAATCATAATATAGAAAGCTTCTTTGAGGACAACTAGTCGGAGAAAATAATGACTTGCTGACAAAAGTTTTTCTTGAAGATTCCTGGAAATACTGGATCCATTGCCAGAACATGTGCTGCTTCAGCTGTTGGACTCCATCTTGTTGGGGTAAGGGTGGTGCTTAATATTCTTCATGTAAAGGGTACCTTTATCATTGTTTTATTGTGGCCCTTGTAATGCAATTGTCTCTTTGTTTACATTTAAAACTTTTTGGGACAGCTTGCATGCTCTTATAAGCCACTGATCACCCAAGACAGTTTGCTTCTTCTGTTTTGGTCTTTACCAAAAATTGACAACCATTTTTGAATCATGAAAGTATCTACATCATTTATAACATGCTTTTTGTGTGAGATTGGTGGCAGGGATTGGGCATTCAAAATCAAGAATGGAAAAACCAAATCAGACCAAGTTGAAAAATTCAGTTTGTCTGTTCAGTTGCAATTGATAAAATAAAAAATTGGGCTTGGGGAAATGTTACATTATTGAATCAAACTGAACAAATCAGGATATATGTATAGATATATATTTATGAAGATAGGGAATTTTAATGTATGATTTGATGATTCTTTTATTATTGAAAAGGTAATATAGTATTAATTTTTATGTTTTGGATTAAATTGAATGACTCGATTGGTTTGGTTCGGTTTGAAAGTGTTTATCTTAAAAGATTTGGGTTTGATGTAAAATTTTCTGGTAAATCAATTAATCAAACTACGCCCACTTCTAGTGGGTGGGTATAGATGAAGCTCGGTATAGAGAAGCTTAGTTACATGAGATGAATGAAAAAAAAACCCATCTATATTACTTTAAGAACACATAGATTGATGTTAGACATAGTCATACTGTTAGTCATGGTTAAACTACTGTTAATTGTTTAAAAAAGTGTATAATTAAGATCAGTTATATGACCAAGCCTAATAATTTTGTTAGGATATTATCTCTTCAAATCCCATATGCTCATCTTTGGACCACATTACTAGCTTGTTCTTACATTACTAGCTTGTTCTTGTTTTCTTTCAGCCTTTGGGATATAAAATAGAAGATTCCAAACTCAAGCGTGCTGGATTGGACTATTGGCCGTATCCTGTAATCAAAATGTTGTTCCATTTACTTCCTATCATTCAAAATGAAGTTGCATTTACTTCCTATCTTTCGAAATGATATTGCGTTGTATCTCCACTCTTTAACTCAATGCAATATTCCTTCGCTGCAATTCAAGACTCAGAGTGTCACTGCTGATCTTAATAGGTTCTATGGACTATGTAGTTGTTGCTTATGTGTTGGACTACTTTACTCCATTTTTGATTTTGTGTATGTCAATATAGAATTTGATTAATTGATTTATTCAGATCAATGTGCTCACTATTGATGAGGCTAGTTTTCCATTGTTAATGAATTCTTGAATAAGATATGTAGTTGTCAAAGTGCACAACTCTTGGTCTGAATTTCACGATTACTTCAAACAGCAGGTATTTCTTTATCTAACCACCAGTATCATGATGTCCCGTTTAGACATTTAATCCATTCATCATTTTGCATCAGGATGGTGAGAAACGGCTTTTAGCATTCACCAAGAGAGGCACTCATATCCACTCTGTGAGTAGTTATACTGGCTACTTTTATTCAGCAACTCTCATAACAAATCTAAGTTATATTCCATCTTAAGATATGAAGGACTCTAAATATCTTGTTTGCTCTTTGAAGTTAGTTGAGATTGTTAATTACTAGCTATGGAACACAACTTCTTGTCGATACGAGTTGCCTACTGAATAAGCTCATCCTTGTCTCTTTAATATTTAACAGAACAAGTAGGGAAACTATCTCCAGGAATACAGTTTGACAAAAGAAAAGAAACATATTGAACAACAGCAACCTTGTTTCTGTAACTTTGGTTCTCATGATATGAATGCTTATAATAATTCTCACATCCAGGATTTCTCCTACAAGAAAGGTGATTGGCTAGTTTTCGGTTCGGAGACTACTGGGCTACCCCCTCAAGCTTTGATGGATTGCAGCACAGAATGCCTTGGTGGCGGAACTATCAGGATTCCAATGATCGATACATATGTGCGATGCTTGAATCTTTCGGTCAGTGTCGGGATTGCAGTATATGAAGCAGCCAGACAACTGAACTATGAGCAGCTCCAGTTGCCATTGTTGAGCGAAGAGGCAAGTGAAAGGTTGTTCAGCTCCGAAGATATTTTTGGTTGATTTAAATCCTCAATGATCCTTGTGGAAATTTATACTATTAATTTTAAGATAATTGTATTTCCTGGGAGGAAAAGAAACATATCTTTTTAACTTTTCGAAGGGGGCAAAATGTCAAATTGTGAAATTATGGGGTTGGAAAGCTAGAATTTGCATTGAAGGACCGGAGGGGGTTAACGAGTTGGCCCATTATGGAGGCCCATTAGATTGAAAAATATAAATAAATACTGTTTTATTTCTCTGCTAAAATTATACTGCTAAATCCGATAGGGGAACCCGACTGGACCCTCAATCCGCAACCGTTTAGATCAGCTCTATCGGATGATCGGATACATAAGCGGCTGGCATTAGTTGGCGATCACCACGTGCACAGTTTCAACTGGACGACTAAGGTCTTCGCGAAGATGGACAATGTATTAAATCCGATCGGACTCTCTGTGGTCTACAGGGGTCCAGGGGAGAAGCGCAAGGGCGAGAAGAAACAGAAATACAAATTAAAAATTAATAAAAATAAAAATAAGCCCTTTTTGCCGCACCCTCTCTTTATTCCCTCTGCTTCCCAAATCTCTCCCACGACTCGAGCTCCCACCGCGATCGCTTCTACTAAAACTCCATCGAACGCCCTCCCTCGCCTCCAATTTGGTATTTAAACTTAACCATTCTCCCCCTTCTGTTCTCTCCGCCTCGTCTCGCCTCTCTGCCGCTCTCGTTAGGGTTTCCTCCATCCTTCTTCCTTGCGCGCTTATGGCTCTCGGTTTGTTTCCTCGTTTCAGGTCCGCATCTCGAGCATGGGCGAGGAAGGCCCCGCCACGAGTGGCGATCCTGAGACCAGGAAGAGGGCGAGGGAGGAGGGAGATTTGAAGCGGGTGGCGGAGATCGTGATGGTTTTGTCGGCCATGGGACAGATGCGCGGCGGGAAGGAGCCTACGGCGGCCGAGAAGGCGCTGGTGGCCGAGGCGAGGGAGAGGCTAGTGATGATCTGCGAGGCCATCAGGCCGAAGGAGCTATTCTCAACGGAGGCCGTCAGGGTCGTGGCGGATGATCTCGGGCTGAGCAGGTCCAAGGATCCTGGTCTGGGATTCCGGCCGCCTAAGATGTCGATCGCAGAGAAGTTGTTGCTGACCAAGAAAAAGGTATTTCTTCTTCTCTTCTTGGTGATTCTTCGCCTGTGGCTAAGGATTGCAATTCCCTTGGAGGAATGCTAGCCTTTTTGCTGAGAAATAATAAGGACGAACTGCTCTTGATATTAGTATGGGATAACTCACAAGAAGTCAATTGATGGGCGAAGAGTATTGGTGAAAGTCGACTAGTCTGTGACTCTGTTTTGTTTTTTTTTTGTTATAGCTTCGAATTTTGTATTCTCGCACTAGATTGCTATCTGTCATGGCATTTAGGATTGACATGCCAATGCGGACTGCCATATTCATTCCAATGTCATTTTTCTTCTATCATTTCTAAATTGTGAGCAATATGGTTAAACGGCAATCAGATAGTGGAACGTTCTTGGTATAACACGAGCACAGGACTCTGGTATATTGGTCCATGGATATTTAAAGAATCAGGTCTTTGTAGGATAGCTCTAAGGTGATGCAATAAGTAGTGGGGATGTCAAAAGCTCTGAAGTTATGCTTGTGTCTCGTCCTCTTCATTTGTTGTGCCCCCAATTTGCCCAAGGTGATGCTTGACGCCTCTTTGCTACTTTATCTTACCAGGAAGAGAAGGTTAGTTTGTCTTTATCAAAGTGACTAACTAAAGTGAAATGAACTAGGCATTACCCATACTGTTCTCTAGGAGTTGCAACTTAGAGAAGCTAACGCCAGGTCAAATCGATCTGAAGAGTCCTCGTAAGAGGATTGTCAGAAGCTGATTTAAAAAACGGTTAAATCTCATGAACTATACCTTCTTGTTGTAAATCTGGGGATTCAATCCATTTTAAAAGGCTAATATTTTACCATTGTCGAATACAAAGAATCAAACAACTTCTAAATGTGACTAGTTCAATCTGCCAATAATTTCCCTACTTTGGTTACAACCTTGCTAGTACAGGGAGGTTCAATCAACCAAGTAGAGAGAATAGATGACTATCATCTCCAAGAATCTTTTCCTCTTTGGCTATAACCTTGCTACTACAGGGAAATTTGATATCAACCAAGTTTAGTGGATAGCTTGTTTATGGTGGGTTTGTTCAAGAGGCCGATATCAAGAAGTTTCCATTGGAGTGATCGATTTTGATAACTCAAAATACCTACCCAGTCCTCTAAAATGTTTGAGAAGAAATTAAGGGCCTTTAACTATGATCTTACGTTGGAGTAACAGATTAACCCTAACAAAGTCTTCCTTTACTATCTCAGCCAGCTTAATTTTCTCTAGTTTAATTTTTTTAAGTTCTGAATTTTGTAAAACTTGGAACTATGCTATATGCATATAGTCTTTTGCAGGTGTCTCAGTCCACCTAGATACTTGGTTCTACCAGTTTTACCTATGTTTCATTTTTTTTTTACAAATGCAGAATTTTGTGAATGCCTTGAGCTCTCAATTTGCTTATTATCTCAATTTTATGACATATCACATATCTGAATATTGTTGTAAGCTACCCTTTTTCAAAAAATTGATGAATTTATATATCATACATTTACTTTTTCTTGATGAGCTTCATTTGGTTTTATGCCACTCATCAGTCATCATCCTTGATCTGCATATGGGTTTAACGAGTTGTAATTGCATTTCAGTCATCCTGATCTGCACTTTGTTTGAATAGCATAGACTTACCTTATCATTTATGTAGCATTAACAATTTTATTGGCATATCATTGAAACCTCATTCGTGAGTTACTATCATGAGCTTTTAGACACTTTGACCAACCCTGTTTTGCATCTCGGTTTAAATAGTTTTTTGTAACATTTTTGGTCAACCCCTCTTTTGCTTCCATTTTAATGATTTTTAGGTAATTTTAGTCAATCCTCCTTGTTATGTCACTTGAATGGCTTGTCATTTTTGGTCAACCCTTGTTTGCATACCACTTCAACAGGGTTTTGGGCTTTTCAGTCAACCCTCATCTACATGTTTCTTTTGCATAGGTACTTCAGTCAACCTCATCTGCTCATTTTACCATATTTTAGGCGCTTTGATCCACTCTCATCTGCGTCTCATTTATGGAGTTTTAAGAAACTTTATCCAACATGTAATTTGCATGTAGATTTTGCCTTACAGGACTTTCATGAGCTCGTATAAGAATGCGGCACACTGTAGGTTACTTGGTGGTTATTTAGGATAACTGAACCAAACTTCCATTTCATTCTAATGCAATTTCATCTGAATTGCTATCACATATTATGTACTTGGATGACATTTTAATCGGAGGTATATTCCGTCTGTCTGAATTATACTAGACATTTTCAGTTCATCCAAATTCTGACCACTTCCAAATTATAAACAAGTTCAAATTAATTCATGCATTTTTTTCTGAACTGAAGGTGGCATTTTCAACTGAAATGAATTGCATCTATGTGTTCACTTCAACCAAATTATAGCAACTATGATTATTTTCTTAAAACATCCTTTGATAAATCATAATAATGCTACAAATGTGATTCCTTAAAAGTGACTCCTCCATTAAGACTTTACCACTTTAACATTCAAAAAACCTTATAATAAGCCAAATTTTTTTCCCTTGAAAATAAAAAAATAAAAAAAATGAGGATATGCAGGGTTTAATAATGAACTTTCCTTTAATAGTCAAACTTATTATGTGAATCATAAAATTATGAAGAGTTTATTTAAAGAGTCTGCCTCCTATAGAAGCAAGCATCATAAGAAAAAGGAAAGAAGCTTGTACAAAGCATCATTCGTTATAACATACCTTATTGCCCATATCTGTATGGTATTCACATATTAATCCTCTCTTGGCACAGTGATTCTCTCCCAGATATTCATTTCCTCAAATGGAACCGGTATACTTTACCACATTGGCTAATAAGAAATTTGCATTTATGTTATGCTACATCTTTTATTTCTTCAGTTCTTGCGACTTCAGCAAAAAATATAAAGTTTGCTACTTTGTGAAATCAGTGTAATCATGTGGTATCAGATTTTTTTTTTAAAATTTGTTCTTGAAGTAGAAAATGGACATGTAAAACATCAGGATTTTATTCAATGCTATAGGGATGATATAGTTGGTTATTTAGGTAAGAAAAACATTCCAAAATAATCTACTTTCAGATTTTACAGCACGATTCATTTGCATGTATTTTGTATGATATGGCATTCTCTTTGATGTGAGATTTACTGTCCACTAAAGCCTAGTTACTATATCTGATTACTTTTTTTTGGGTACAATTATATAGATGGATGAATCCAAGGAAACAAGTGTGCATTCAACCGTTCTTTCACCTCAACAATTTCCATTAGGCTTTGGTGTAAAATCTGATTCTTGTGGCACGTTGGCTCATGATGCTGGAGGGTTTCATTCACCTATATCTCGTGTTCCTGTGCTAGCTTGTGCTGCTTCTCCTTTGAAGCAACTGCATGTTAGTAATGTGCAGTCTGGTGTTAATAAAATAAAGCATTCATCTGGTCCACTTGATAAGGGTTGGCCTTCAGCACATACTGGATTAAATGTTAGATCCAGTGGGCCATCTTATGTGACGCAAGATCAAGGTGATATTTTTTGACTCTAGTTTTCTCTGTTATCTGTCAAATTTTGTGAATTCTGTATATTTGTCATTGTTCGGGCTTCTATTTTTCCATGAGTGGGTTTGGGTTTTTATATCTTTATCCTGAATCCATTGATTTGATTAATTCAGAAACCTAATAAAGAAATACCTTTGACTCTTGTTTCTGTTTCTTTTCCTTGAGATGTTAAATGTTTCAGAGTTTAAGAAAAGAGAAGCTTTCTTATTTCTGGAATCAGTACCTGTCTTGTCACTATGCAATTGTTTGCTTGCAGATTGGTAGTATCCTTTCTATTTGGATGATAATTAATTAATATCGAGGTCATGCATTCATTTAACATAGGGTATCATTGTTCTTAAAAGCCTCTGCATAAGCTGCTCATGGCGCATCATAGGCTTATGCAATGAGAGCCACGTTGCATCCTTTTATAGCCACATCAAATAACAAGCAAGAAGCATATTGTTTGCATTATTCATACAATTGTTTGTTTTTTATATGAATGCATCAGTTGGTTGTTTAGATTAATATTTAGGGATTGTTTAGGATTATATACTAGATGTATACTCATGTTCTTTACCCATGATGTTATGCTTTATTGTTAAGGTAGCTAATGTTTTTTTAGAAAATATAGCCCACAGATGCTCTATATACCACCTGCAATTTGTTTTGGTTTGAACATACTGCTTGGTGCTTGCTTATTAAAACCTTGTGAAATATAAAGTATGCTTCCCTTAGAATCCTTTTCCCTATTCTAATTGCTTGGAAGTTGGTTTCGCCATATTTGATTCTTTCTCTAGGATAAACTCATCGTATGTTTTTTTTTTATTCATGTTTAAATTCTTTTATTCTGTAGTTGAAAATTTACCAAAGAAAAGTTCAACCATCTCTTCCATGCAATCATCTTCTGTTGCTGCTGTTGCAAGGTTTGGCCAACCAACCAAATGGTTGGATCATAGTTCAATTAAGTCTGAGGGAGCTTCTGGTGTAAATGCAGTCCAAGCTTCCCATCAGATGAAAAATCAGGATATCAAGTCCTCTGTAATCCAAGCAGGACAAGGAGGCCTGCATATTCCACATCAGCCTCCTCAAGGTGTGGCATTCATTCACACACCTGCTCTTTATACAAATCATAATGACATTGCTACAAGCGTGCAGAAGATTTTGCAACCAAAGGTTCCAGATCATCCAAGTTGGACGCCTCCATCAAGTGAGTACATGAATGCTCCTCTAAATTGCCAAATATGCAACAACGTGATTGCAGACATAGAAAGTCTGCTTGTGTGTGATGCTTGTGAGAAAGGAAACCATTTGAAATGTCTTCAATCTTACGGTAGCAGAGCCGTCTCCAAGGCAGAATGGCACTGCCCAAACTGCTTGGCATCAAGCAATGGAAAGCCCTTGCCCCCCAAATATGGGAAGGTTACACGAGCTCCTGTTCCAGCGCAAAAAGTTGCTCCCAATTCTGCTGCTTCTAAGAAAACAGAAGATTCAGGCCCTAAGGTTAGTCAGCTGAAAGCAATTGCTAATGGGAATTCTGGTGTGTCTCAAAATTCAAGTTCTGCAAATGAGGGCATCAGTGCCCGTGAGGCTATTCCAGATTCTGCAGCAATTGACATAGAAATGAATTTGATCACAACCAGAGTTAAAGGAGTCATTGAAAAATCTAATGCATTAGGAGGTAATCATTTAAAGGAAACAACTGGAGCTGCATGTGCTAATTCGGATATGCCTTGTGAGAATCATAACAACCTTGAGAGTGATAGTTCAGTGTCAGCTAACACAAAAGAAAGTCCCAATGTACGGCCTAGAACATTGGATGAAAATAACAGTATGGATTCACAGAGTTTGGTTGTTGAAAATAATCATTTCAATAAAGCAACAGTAGCACAAAATTCCGACCAAGACTTGTCGAGCAATGTCAAAGTTTCTACTTCTCATTTGCATGAAAATACTACCACTATCACATCTGGACTTGAAGTGCATGGTGAAAAGAAACCATCTGTATGCATAGAAGTTTCTAGTGTTAGAGTAGTCAATGAAGGTAGTTTAGAAGCAACTCCAGATGAATCAAATGGATCATTCAGTTGATATCCATCTAATCTTGCTCACAATTGGTTGAATAATATCCCATTTTAGTCTTGCAGCAGTTTGTTCCTCCAGAATTGTTGGAATTTGGTAAGTGTTCTTAATGCACATTTATTCTTGCAATCGTGACAGATTGTGTGTGTATATATATATGATTTTTTTTTTCTTCCACTGAATTATTAATTGCATTATTACTAGAATGAAATGTGGCTTGGGCTTTTGATTGATTGCTCAGGTCAAAGCTGATTTTGTTAATGTGTTTGAATTATTTTGTGGGTGTGTAAATGCCCTCATTTTTTGGTATAACTTGGTGAAGAAAAAGTAGATAGCTAGGAGAATGAGGTCACGAATGGGGAGATAAACAAAAACCCTGGCAGATACTAATGAACTCGTACTGCCCATAAAAGAGAAAAAATGAAATGAGATATTGTAGATACCAAAACTGTGGGAGAATGTTTCTTTTGGCATGGTACACTATTGTTTGTTTGGAAAATTTTCCCAGTTTTTATTTTTATTTTCAAGAAAATGTTCATGAAAAATATAATAAATATTTTAATTGTCCTTTGTCTTTGGGTTATGTCTTCTGTTAAAGGGAAGACTGGAAAATTTTCTAGGAAGCAAACTTTCATGCCAAATTCTTACTCTTGTACAGCCAAATTCTCACAGGCAAAAGTAGAATGAACACAACTGTTCAATATCTAAACTGGCAGAAAACAATACTCGGGATTTGCTTGGGGAAGATCTTTTCCCCCATATATCTTAATGGATTTCAGGAGATAAGAAAAGGCTGATGCTTGTCATAGTTCTAGATACTTCACCAAAGACAATATTCTCCACATTATTTCTTAAAATGATTTCATAAGATGGGGAGGATTTTCTTGTTAGCTATGACTGTGTGCAACCTAAACTGTGCGCCAAGGGATATCATCATTTTGTAGAAGTTCAAGATAACTGCAGTTGCTAAGTAACTTGGTAGCGGTTTTTGAAGTTTGCTTCCCTTCATTTGGCAATGCCTACCAGAATAATGTTCACAAGACTTGCTAAAGTTGTTACTTGAACAGAAACATATGACTGTATGATGCGTTGCTCTATTAATGGGCACCCTTGATGTACAACTCTCGTTGTTACGAAAGGCTTTGACAAAAGAGTTGATAAGGTTGTAATTGCTTTTTAATGCAAACCACGTAAAATTTATTTTTTTTCTTGCTTAACAGGAACTGATGGGAGCTGCCCAACGCTAAGCTGACAAAATTTGGATTACTTGACTGTATTTTGTACACCCTACGGCACTTACACAATGTAAGCGACCCGATGATCCCTATGTAATTGTATGTTTTCTAACCAGCTGCAGCAGGTTGGAATAACTATCACAGTGAATTCCTTCAATCTTTTGACCCTTTATTCTGTAAAATGTGAGGCAGTTATAAGGATCAAGAGCATTTTTATACCCAGGGAAGGACCTTTCTTTTAATCTAGTTAGGATTCGTATCTTGATTTGTTTGTTGGAGGGTCGATTATGGATGTTCTGATTTTAGCTCCCTTTGGGTTGAAGGTCAATATCCTGGTGTAACGTAACTCTTGCAATTCAAGATGATTTATTTTTATGTTTATCGATAAAATAACTATATCATGAGGTTAATCACAAAATTTGTGGACTTTTAGCTTTTGTTTTTTGATGAAATCTCTGCAACACCCTAGTATTCAATCAACTTGCAGTGTGGTCAAGATGATTTTCTTTCTTTTTTTTTTTAAAAAAAAAACAGGTGGGCGGGCAAGGAAAGTATATGGTGAATTTTAAGTGAGTTATCATTCATGTCAAATAAAACTATGCAGCCATCCTTTTAGTGTATTTTTTTTTTGTTCATTGTCTTTTGAGAGGGATGATATTATGAACCTATTTGTTTTACAACTTTGGTTTGAGAAAATATCTAATTTATCCTATTCTGACGATATCATCTCGTACGATTGGTAGTTTTCAATTTTTGTAAGAAACACAGGCCTTCTCTTAAATAGTTTAAATCCTGGCAATTCATTAGTGAGTGGTTGGGATTAAATAAAGGTAGATTCAAGGGTTAATCAAGGACCTTTGTCTACGAGGGGTCCCTCCATGCCCATGAAGGAATGATAATTGGAACTCCTTGCTTGAAAAACAAAAAAAAGGATCCTGTTGCTACACAGCACGTCTACTTTGGTAGCCTTGAGCACTAGGCAAAGCAAGACGGCAGGTTGGCAGACTCCCCCATGCCCTGCCCTCCACACAGCCAGCACCCAAATCCTGCCCTTGCCCATACAACAATCATGTCCCAAATCATACGACGCCGCGAGGACTAGCGACAACCCCTGCGCCACCAAATTATTTGAGGGACCAACGAACTCCAAATAATGTAAAATGATTCATTTACAAGAGAAGCATGCCAACTTGTAATCATCTTCATTCTTCAGCCCACAAAAGGTGTGACCCCACCACCCCTCCTCTGACCAGGAGGTAGCTTTTTTTTTTTTTTTTTTTTTTTTTTTTTTGTTTTTTTTTCTTGCAACATGGGTCGGGAGGTCGAAGGTCTGCGGCAGCAATTGCGATAACATCAATATCTGTCCGTACTAAACACCTTCGACCGCCATGTCATCGCCGGGCCCGTATTCACCGTGATTTACTCCCTCTCATACTCGTGGGGCAGGGGTGAGGGGGCCGCTGGGCGGCGGGACCCGCCTTTTTGCAACACAGGAGGTAGCTTTTTTTTCCTTGCTTCTCTCTCTCTCTGCGCCTTGTTATTGCCTCGACCCAGAAGGCAGAAGGTGATGAGCGAGCGAGCAAGCAAGCTCTCCGGTTCCCACTGCTCAGCCATGTCATGACTTTCCAGTGTCTTTTACTTTTCCTTTTTCATCTCTGCATCGATCGCTGTAGGGCTGATGGTGGCCGGCCGCGAGGGAGAAGACATCATTCCGCCTCCTCACTACTGTATCAAACTTAAAGCTGCTTTTTGACGACCTCGCCTTTTGATTATGTTGGCTCCGGTGAAGATTCATTCAATCGTAATGAGTCAGATTTTTTTTGATGACATGACACCTTAGCTTTATCGTAATTCATCCTGTCTGAAAAGCAATGGAGATGGTACGTTGACTAAGGATGACGTCAAGATAATTTGTATGTTGACTAGAAGAAGACTTTGAGTTGGAAAATGATGCTAAGTGGTTTTGAAACTAAGAGTTGTGGACTTGCGTATATCACAAGCAGAGTCGACAGAAGTATTAGAACGAGAATCAAAGAAGGAATCCCTAACGTAGGCCTTTCAACGTTCAAATTAAAATAATAACCGAGTAAAATATGGAAAAGACGATAAACAGTAGAATAATAGTGTGCAAATGCGTATGTATTCATGCGCGTAGGTGAGCGTACCTAAGCCTCTCGGCCAATGAAGAGGACCTCTTTTATACTCTCTCATAACCTCATCAATTAATGAAGCAACACCGTATGTCGGGTGTTAGAATAAATTAGATGGCGGAGTATGAGCGACGACATATGTCAAAGTAATGGCATATTCCCTGTCAAATTATTACGATTCTCTGATAATACTGTCTCCCAAAGAGAGTCTGATCGACTTTGGCTGATCGACTATAGACTAGGAGTTATGCTCATGAAAAATGAAGATTTGAGTCCTGTCAATCCGATTGACACTGGGGTCGAACGGACGTAAGCTGAGAGTCTTACATTTTGGAGAAGTGGAGAGTTGACCTCTTAAGGTCCAATCCGCCTTGGGCTAAACGAGTTTATGCTTGGAGATTCGGAATTTGCTCGGGCATTACGTCCATTCAAATTTTATGCTGAGGGTTCATTGTACACTTGGTCGCTATACATGCACAATTCATCTAAGCAATGTACTTAGTGTGTCCGATCGACTAGAGCAATCGGCAATACACTAGACTTATTTCAATATGACACTAATACGACCCAATAATTGATCTCTAACCATATCAACTTTCTTGTTATTAAATTCTATTTCGGATGTCCTATCTTAGTCCCGTATCAGTCATGCATGGGATGGATTTTAAGATTGTTTAACTCCTGCGATCGGAAATCATGCCACACTATTGTTTTTATTATTTGTCGAAAATTAATGCATCCTCAAATTTTAAAATCTACCTTAAAAATGATTACTTCATCAAGGAATAACAAATTTTTTTTTCAGGAAGACACAGAGAGCTAAAACACATAGACCGATCGATTGGGCTATCATATGCTAATTTGGCTCCACATACGTTGAACTATGTTAGCAAGAACAATCCATCGAGCCTCAGCTAGCTAGCTCTGACTCGGCCGAACCTCTCGTCCCGCTTGCTCAAATTGTGTTCTGTAAGTTGGATTCGACACAACCTGAGCCCGATTATTGTCAACCCGTGCCAAGTTTGATCACATCGTGGATCATTTGAACCAACTCAATCAATCATAATTTGTCCCAATGGTTTTGTTCAAACTATATGTGAAATCTCTATTCTATTGGGGTTCAATCCAGTGGCTTACCTAAGCCAATCAGGCTAGGAACACTGTATGAGTTTTGATCCTATCCGGGTGTAAAATCGATAGACGTTGGAGACGTGACGCTCTTGTTGGTGACGTATGAACCTCCGACTGGCGTGAGCCTCCGGTGAGAATCTGCAAGCACAAAATCGAGTCGGGAAGGGATTCTCGGCGACGGCCTTCCGACGTTTAAGTCAGCTCCGGCTAGAAGAAATCGAGACGAAATAATGAGCGTGAAGACTAGCTACAGTGATGAAAATGCATATCTCCGTCGAAGGTTGAGGACCCTTATATAGGGCTCTCAGGGGGCGCGTGCACGCTTTCCGAGTCGTACGCGCTCCTCAAAGCATATCTAGAAATGGTCGTATCAGAAAAGTGCGACTGACGTCATACCTCAACCGTCCGAGCATATTTCTGACATGACAGTGGAAACTTCCATCGTACGATTCTCTGTCCGGTCCGGCTGCCAACCATTCTGTTCGTCGGCAACACATGTCTCGAGAAGGATAACACCGGTTGTCCCCTTTGTCCTCTTCTGCTCCTTTTGTCTGTTACTAGCTTGACCGGGAGAGATGCAGGGATTCATTGTTGTCCGGGAGGAGACATGTATTGGTTGATTCGCCACTCGTCCGAGCGAACAGGCCGCCCGGCGCCTCAACTTTCCTAAGTGGACTTATGAGCGTCGACAACCCGACTCACAGCTAAGCTGTTTCTGCGCTGCACCCGGTGTGGTCGTGACCGATCGACCAGGTGACCTTTCGACCGACCACACCTTTAAATTGACTATTTTGACTTTGACCTCCATATCATTAGCCTCTATCTCGTGCGGCACTCCATTTTTATTACCGGATCAAGTTTAAAACAAACTATGCAAGATAAGCACCCCCAATCAATCCGTCTAATTAGACGGACAGTTTTTTTGACCCAACATGGGAGAGTAGATTCATAAACATCTTCCATTAAGCACACACCACGACAATTTCCTGATGGGACAATTGGAAGCAACGCGTCCAGGTGGAGTCTTACGACGATATCTGGCATCGATGCACCCTGCTCGATCACTGCCGCTGTTAATTATAAGCGAGTAATTAATGCGGTCGCGTTTATTATGACGGAGAGCGTCTGACAGAGAAAGAGATAGCAAAGAGAAGGGTCGTGTCTCTTCCCTCTGCTGCGCTGCGCTGCGCTGCGCTGCCGGTCTTCTGCTGCCGTTGCATGCTGCTGCGGCCGTACTGATGATGCTGGTGCTTGAGCTCAGGATGGAGGCATGATTGCTCGAAGCATGTGCCATGATTGACCATACGGGACACATCCGCCCAGCGGCACCAGCCACCAGGCCCGTGGGACGAAGAGAAAGAGAGAGATGAGTAAGCTGCAAGCCAACTTTATCTGCGTTCGTCGAAGCGGAGGGGACAAGGTGGGAGCGAGTAATGATTGCAACTGCGACCTCAATTCTCCAGTCAACATCACGCTGATCTTTGTTCATAATTTTATCATGGATCGTCCGGTGTTTTTTATTACGCAAAATTTGGGGGTTTGCGAGTAGCCAGGCAGCGGTTGGCACGGAGGATAATGGCGACGAGCGAGTCGTGGTTGGGTAGGACAAGAAAGGGAAGGCAAATTTCCTGCGCGCACAGGGGCTTTGATTCTTCGAAAACGCTCTTATTGTTTTCTTTGAAATCGAATCGTAATTTTTTTTTTATAAACTCCAATCATGCGAAATTAATAGATAGAGTTAATTAGTCGACTGGCCCCGTATGGGTCCTTGTTTTTTTTTTTTTAAACTTGTAGATGACTCTACTGAATTATGTGGGCTTTGCGTGGAAGTATAAGAACGTTGAAAATAATATAAATTTGTTATATTAATGATTTTTTTAATGTCGATCCTATGAATATATATGAAAGGAGATATATACATGTACATAGACGTCAGCGCATGATGAGATAAATCTCAGGTCGTCAGTTCCTAAGAATTGATCCTTGACTATTACACCAGAGATGTCATGCACCCATCATGTATGTTATATCCTTGGCCCTTGGGGCAAGTAGAAGTGTTTTCAAATTTAATTGTGGTTTGGTAGAAAAGAAATGTCAACTCTCATAATTGCCTTAGGTAGTTTAGATTTTCAATTACAGAAAGGATGAATTTAATTACGTAGTTATGATTTTCAATTACAAATACGGATAGTAATTTCATCTGAACCCGATGGAGGATTCGACATCCGACCCGAATGGAGGAGGGTATGGAGGGACTATCAATACCCTATACTCGACCCGAATACTCGATTAAATAATATATATACATATATTAAGGAAAATTTTCTTTTCCCAAAATCAACTTACTATTTTTGTTGATATTAGGAGGAGATTATATAGATGTTTAATCTATTTTTTTAATTATATATATATTTTTTAATAGATTGTTAATTTTAATATATTTTTGTTGAATGATAATAATTGGAAAGAAAAAAGAAAATTATAACTATAGAAGATATCCGATCATTTAATGGGTATGAATATACCCATCGGAGATCCTATACCCGATGGATATGGAGACAGAGGATATAAAATTCGATCCGAACCTGACCCATTGCTATCCCTAATTACAAAAGGATGAATCTAATAAATTAAAAATAATATAGTATAAAATATTTAACTTCCAGTTGGAGTTGAAATAACGTCGAGCTTATCTATAATTTTAAGTTGAATAATTATTTATAATATCATTTTTATTGTAGACTTTTATTCTGATCTAAATAGTTTTTAAGGTTATGATATTATAATAAAATATTTAAGTTATTATCTAATTATTTATGATTTAATCCTTATTTACGATGTATCTGTAAAAAATTGTCCTCTAAATAAGGTACACAATAAAAAAATATTGAGTTTTTAGGTTGTTCATGGTGCATACTTTTTAATTTATCCTAATAGTAGTAGAAAAAATTTATGGAACCGAGTCAATCACCTTGGAACTAGTTAAATCTAACTAAATTTATCATTTTTTTTCTAATCTAAATAACTATCTTAACTACAACATAATAAAATATTTATTTTACAATTCTCTTTGAAACATGAAAGTACCTCTCTTGTTGTGGTTATTCGACAAAGGGAAACAAAAGCTTATTATAGAGGACTGTTTATTAGAAAACATAAAAGAGAGTTCATTATTTTTGAGAAAAATGAAAAAACAAAATGATAGAGCTGAAGAAACAAAAGAAAAGAATTTTACCTTTTTCATTAATAATTTTGATTCACTTTGATGAGTTTGACAATGACATAAAAAGAGAAGACGAGATAAAACATGACTATTCTTGCGTTGCTAATAAAATCCTAGAAAATATCATGATACATCGATAAAGCAAGCCCACTAAGTGTGAGTTAAAGGCGGTAACAACAACTGATGTAGATATCAAAATCAAGGCGGTCAAAAGAAAGAAACAGTCGGCTCACCAAAGTCGGCTCAACGGGTGGCAACGTGCCGAGAGGGCATGAAGAATCTGATTGGCTCAGAGGTTCATCTGAGCAAATCGCTCATCTGGTCGGGACGACTATAGGGCGGATATCAGATACTCACAACTGTGACTAAGTGAATGCTAGTTCGACTGGACTGCCAGTCCGGTCGGGCAAGGGACGACCTACTGAGCCGAACGACTACGAAGAAGAACAGCCTTGAGTGACCGAGTGGGGAATCCTGGCCCAGCAGCTCCCCCGCTCGACCAAACAATGGAACCCCTTCCATATTTCATCATATCCTTGTGGGAGTTAGTGCTACTGACAGGAGGGCATTGTCAATAGGGATATCATACGACGAAAGCTTCTACTGTCATGTTAAGAGGTTTCACGTCTTGTTAAGAAATGATGTCAGAGACATTTTTCTGACATGTCTTTTCATAGGACAGTTAGGAAAATATGCACACGTCTTGAGAAGTGTACATGTCTGCTACTGGAACACTATATAAAGGGAGTCCATGCACCGGAGGAGATATGCATTATTTGTGCTTAAGCTCCTGTTGTTGCTACAATTCTTCGTCGTCTATCTACTATTCCGATGACTGACTTGATCGTCAGAGGATCAATGCTGGAGACCTCTTCTCTGACCCAATACTAACGTTCTTTGTTTTACAGAACAGACAAAGTCTTCATACGGTCAATCAAGGAGTCATATTTCTAACCAGTTGTCTTCATCATTTTCGGACAGAATAACATCAAAAGGGGGGGGGGACAGAATAGCATCAAAAGGAGTCACTTGTTTCTTGCATGATGGAGATAAATGAGAAGAAAAAAGAGATACTATACTTGAGAAGAGACCATAAAAAAAAGATAGATTTACAATCGCTGGAGAACCGAATGAGAAACAAGAGAAGGTGAGAAGATGAAGAAGAAAATGGAAATAAAAGGAATAACTTGATTTAACATAATCAATCAATTCTAAATCAATAGATAACTTAGATGTTCATATTCGATCTACTTTTAATTTAGTATCTCATTTGGTATTTTATGATTTAGTTTATTTTATTATTATATATGTTATTTTTAAAATTCAATATAAGTGGTTGATCCGGTGGTAAGAACAGGGGACCCCCGTTCTGAGGAGTCAACGCCACGTGGAAGTCAAGGTGTCAAATGGTCCATAGTATAGGGATGAACCGACCGGACACTCGAGAAAAGGTTGGATCAATAGGCCGATCGGATAAGGATTGGTCGACCGCCCGGCCGGCCGACCGCCCGGCCGGCCGACCGGTGTCCAACTAATAGCAAAAGGTGCCCCGGAGGGAGTCGGGGCCCCGGCGCTCATGGAATAGGATCGTAGGGCCGAGCGGAGGGCAAGCTCGGCCGAAGACATAAGGTAGCATACTGCTAACAGTCTCCACAAAGCATATTACCGAGAATCTCCAAGTAGACCACTATATATGTCCGGCCGGACGTAAGGCGGAGGTTGGCCGGCCGGACGCCTGACAGGGAGTAAGGGGAAAAGGGTTGGACATCTTTTTTCTGACAGCGGGCATGTTCTGCATTCAGGCCAAACTAAAAAAAAAAAGGTAGATCCGCTACCTTAGCGGCACCTTAGTGCCGGCCCCACGGATATGGAGAGAGGTTCATGCAGGTACACAGGCCATAGGCGCATGGCGGGGTAAATCCCAGGTCGTCAGTTCCTGAGAATCGACCCCTGACCATTACGCCAGAGATACCATGCGCCCATCGTCTGCGCTACGCCCTGGGGGTCGTTCAGGACATACTCAAGATCCTATGACAGAAGGATCCGCTGTCCCATCAGAGACGTGCTCAAACTGTAGCAGTATGGTGTCAGGTAAGCTCCTCTGACAAGCCCACACTACGATATGGGGAAGGACACGTGTACACCTCTGTATGTGTACACTCGCTTCTCCACAGCCCTATATAAAGGCCCTCACCCTTCGCCTGAGGTACGCATGTTACGATATTGGAGCCACTTCTTCGTTACTTGCTTGCCTGACTTGAGCGTCGGAGGGTCGTCGCCGGGAATCCCTTCCCGGCCCGATATCTTTGCAGGTTCGCCAGAGCACTGTCCGACCGACTGAAGATCTACGTCAATGATAAGGAGAACGCCACGTACCTAGCGTTCGTTAATTTAGCTTTCGGACAGGATCAGTTGGGATAGTTTTTTATAAAAATTGTGTCAATAGATAACTTAGGTAACAGCGATCAGATATAATATTAATTTTTTTAAAAAAAATCTAAAAAGTGGTCTCACCCCACTCCACTTGGCTACGCCCCCGGTTGTTCCGAAAATAAACAAATTCTCGACGTCATGGGTTGATGATTGATTCATTTTCAGATAAATATTCATATTCTTTATTAAAAAAACACACAAAGAAATCAACGGTCATTCCATCGTCGGCGGCGGTAGCAAGATACGCTAAGCTCGCCAGTTGCCAGCCAGCCGGCGGCCGGGAATCATTGCGGCGGTGCGATCGACGGCCGAGATTTGGGCGACGACGCGGGGTCAAACCAATCATTGCGGCTGTCCCCGCGGCTGGGACAGCACTCGGCCGCGTCGATTCGCTGCCCCGGCCAAACACCGTGCAGCGGGGCATGCCACCGCCCGGCCGCCGCGAGTCCTCGTGGATCATTTCGTTTTGGAAAATGGAAATAATTGGTCGATTGATATTAATTCGCAATTAGTGATGAAATGATGGGACGGACAGAGAGAGATTAAAGTGTGGGGAGACACCAAAAACGATCTGACGAAGCTGGGCAGAGATTTTGTAGCGGACTTGGATGGAATTTGATGTGTGATGGGATTTGCCACTCAGACTGACATCGATCTGTCCCTTTTGTTTTTCACTTTCTTTCCTTTGATAAAGTAATTAAAATTTTAAGAAAAGACGTTCTAAGTAACTTATTTGAAAGACAGCATCCATGATCAACGCTTTTAAAGAATTGTATTATAGTTTATAGACGAACACACATTTATGAAGAATATGGAATTAATATAAAGATGGCCAAGTTCCAGTTCAATATACAATGAATGAAGTAGATTTGGACCGAGGAGATAATAACACATCTATGATGGAAGCCTCGAGTATTGATTGTTCTCTGAGTTTGAAAAACAAAAGGGCAATGCAATGGAGGATCTAGGGAGATTTACGTGGTGCTCATTGACTTTTAGTTCATTTTTAGACGACAAAATAGATATGAATATTTAACACATGTTTATCTCTTTAAGATAGTTCGGTTTTTAGACGACAAAATAGAAATGAATATTTAACACATGTTTATCTTAAGATGAAGGGCATATGAGTCGAGAGTAAGATATTTTATTGTGAATGAGATTGCATTCTCGTATTAAAAATTTTAAGATATTTTTATTAGTTTTATTGATTCATAAGTATTGATACGGTTAACAAATATGTATTGATGCGGTCAACAAATATAGAAGAAGAGATTATCTCTCACGCGTGAGCTTTCAAGAGGTGCAAATTGAGAATTCGGATTGTACTAAATTAAGTTGACTTGTGTGCGATTAAGACCTAAGCATATCGAATTCCGGATTGACCGGGACAAAATTTGTCTAAGTAGAATAATTAATATTTTATCACATGAATAATTTTTTTGTTTGTTGCGGGTGAATTAATTGAGAATTCGTAACTGTTAAATTAAATGGTAGATCATTAATGGTTAACGACTGATATTTTATGATATTTATTACAATACAATTATTAATATTTTTTCTTTCTATTGTGCACTCGTTCGGTAGTTCTATCCATGATAGTGTTCTGGTACTCAGTCAGTTCGCCATGAACAACTAGTGTTTCAAGATCTCTTTCAGCTCGGCAGCTATTGACCGAATCAACATCTAGACACTCAGTAGCTCGACAACTCGACCAAGTCAGCTAGGCCTCACAGCTAAGCACTTGGTATCTCGGTCTAGGTAGCTCGACACTCAACCATACAAGATAGCTCAACTCGGCCATCAAGATAGCTCAAACTTCCATCTAGTTTAACTAACCTAAACAGTTCATTTTTCCCTATTTAATAATTTAAGATTATCAGTTTAAATCATCTCAATAAATAAATCTGAAATTAAAATTATGTAATTTTCAATTTAGTAAATTCCCATAATACCTCATTGTCCAACACATGCACCTAAAGTG
This sequence comes from Zingiber officinale, assembly GCF_018446385.1. Taxonomy (NCBI): domain Eukaryota; kingdom Viridiplantae; phylum Streptophyta; class Magnoliopsida; order Zingiberales; family Zingiberaceae; genus Zingiber; species Zingiber officinale. The sequence continues at coordinate 88,425,164 of NC_056007.1, forward strand.
ATGATTGCTCTATCTAACTGAAGCACCGTAATATGTTCAAAACTAGGTCACTATGCTACCAACTAAGATTATCACAATCCTGGTCCCTAGAGCTACAGTATAATAGTGAAAGGGTGTCAAATTATCATTCAAGTATTCATTGTGCAAAAAAGGTGGGTCCCGCCGCCCAGCGGCCCCCTAGGCCTGGCCCTACAGGGATCCTAGGAGGAGATAAATCAGCGGTGAATGCTGGCCCGGATAAAGCGTGGTGTCTCCGGAATTTAACACAGCCGGCCCAGATTATTCATCCAGTGCGCGTCCGTGGACCTTCGACCCTACGACTCATTGTGCAAGGATGTCACGCCTTAACCGGTTGATCCAGCCCGCGGGGACTATCATTCAAGTATTCATGATTTAATCCTCAGTTGAGATGTGGGGTCCGCAACCATGGTATGTTGGGCTTCTGGATCGTCCGTCGTAAGCGCTTTCTAATTTATTCTAACGACCGTTTAAAAACTTTCATGACACCGGACCGAATCGAGTATCCCAGGTTCAATATTTCTTAGTTCAAGATTCAATGATAAACACAATCCATATAAAATTGGTTTGTAATATTATGCCTATATTTTATTTCCAAATATGTAAACTATAGTAATTGTGATCTATTCATTTAAAACAAATCTCTTTATATTGGTGCTTAATTTTTTAAGCGAAACTAAGTTAGTATATCCACGTGTTAAGTAATGATGAAAAGTGATTTAGATTAGTAGTCATTATAGAAAATTATTAACTTGCTTGATGTTTACTTTTCTCTCAGTATGTCCATTCGTCAAGTAAAGATAAAAAGCGATTAAGATTAATTAGTAGTCATTATACAAAATTATTTTTTTAAAAAAAGTTATTTACATTTCCTTCAAATGTTAGAGGTGAATTGAAAGCCAAGCTAATTAAAACGTTGAGAGTCCTTTGTGCATTTATTGGTCTTGGGGTGCCATTTAGTGCTCCTAACACATAAAACAAAATGTTTTCTGTTTTCTCGATTAATTATGACAAAAAAGATTAGAGAGCGACATGCAATTGGCAAGGGAATGAAAGCATAATTATGAGTCTCCAAGAATTTCAAGATCATAATATGATCTCACTTGGATTAGGACATTTCTTTGCGATAAAAGAAGTTAAATTGAATGATGGGTCTCTCTCTATTGATTATTTAACTAGCGCTATTATCATGACTTCATGTTCATGATTAACCAAAGTTTGTATAAGGACTCATAACTTAATATGGTTGTATCTATAACAAGGTTATTGACCTAAGATTAGATCAAAGTTGATTTGTGAATTCACATGTTGCATATACGGGGATTTTTTTTTTCTACTAGAATTTCAAGTTAGTTAGTCTTCATTTTATTAGATTAAAAATAATGGTCAAAAAGCTAATATACTCTGTTAAATACTACAGTACTGTCTCTAAATGTCATATGATGATGCGGTGGTCATGGGAGTCGTTCAATTCGGATTAGAAGTGGGGTTAGTTACTAATATAAAAGTTAAAGTTAAGATGGTCAATGTCAGGGAGTCAACGGGCTTACCTATAGTTGCCGAGTAGAGGTCGACTACAATTGCTAATCGGGACAAGCAATGTCCGATTAGCAGATGACTTCTCTAAGCAGAAAGCTACGGGCAGATTGTCAGGCATTTGGTATGGATCGAAGAACGAGACCAGAGCGATAATTCGGTCGGACGGAGACAGACTACTGGACCCAATTTCCGTAGAGAAGAACAGTCGTGACCGACCAAGTGGAGAGTTCCCTAGCCGAGCGACTACCTCACTCAGGCGAGTAGAGGGATCATTGACGTATCTCTTAGTATCCTTCTTGAAGATAGTGCTATCGGTACAAGGCTTGGTCAACAGGCAGATTGCACTGCGGAAGCTTCAACTATCTTACCAGGAATTTACACGTCTTGTTAAATCATGATGCCACTTTTTAACATGTCCTTTCATATGATATTTGGGAAAGCGTCTCTGCGCCTTAGAGAGCATGCACAATTCACACAGATATTATATATAAAGAGGGGGTCAATGTATCAACGGAGGTATGCGTTATTCATTATTCACGTTTGTGCTTATTGTTACTTTGTTTTCTTTTATCTTTTTGATTACTTATTTAAGTGTCGGAGGACCAACACCGAAGACTTCTTCACTACTTCGATATTAATATTTTTTATATCACAAAATAAAGTAAATTTTGCACACTTCACTCTGGACGACTTCATTTACCAGTGATTTGCATGTCTTGTTAAAGCATGATGTCACTTTTCTCACATGCTCTTTCATAGAATGGTTGGGAAAGCATGTCTGTGCCTTAGAGAGCCTGCGCATTGTCCACCAAGACACTATATAAAGAGGGGGTTTATGCATTGATGGTGGTATACGTTATTTGCTATTCACACTTATGTTTACAGTTGCTCTATTTTCTTCCATCTTTCTGATGATTTATTTGAATATTGAAGGATCAACGTTCAATATCTATTTCCTAACTCGATATTGACATTTTTATATTACAAAATGAAATAGATTTTACACACGGTCAATTTAGAAGCTACAATCCTCAACTAGCCATCTTTAGCATTGTAAAACAGCATCACCATCAATGACATCTTTTCTAAAGGCACATTTAATCCATCGAACTGAGAAACATAAATGAGATAGATAGGCAGCCTTTCTCACCATATCCCATCCATCACGCGAATTGTTAGCAACACTAGCTGTAGCAGTAGCTAATACTATCAGTGTTTGTAGTATCTCAACAAAAGATTTCGCCAGTAAAAGCCCTTGAACCAAGTGCTCACCCCATTTTCCGCGCCGCACTAATTACCTATATATTTTTGTATAATAATAATAATAATAATAAGTAATATTAAAATATTGTTTTTATTTTATAAAAATTAAAAAGGCATCCTTTTAATTGTCATTGCCATTAAAGAATGCACTATTTCAAAAACAACACATTCTTGAAGAGTTTTAAAATATCTAAACCACTTATTTAAAATTTAAAATGATTAAATCATATATTTCATACCTATTTTATCCTTTTATATTTATCTCAATCAATTATTATAATATAATAATTAATTCACAACAAAATTATTACTCTTAATATAATATATTAAATTGATATTTAAAAATATAAGTATAATTAAAAAAACTAAATAAACACATATAATATGATTTTATATCATTCTAAGTTATTTAGATTAATCAGTCGAAATATAGTATGTTAAATCATTACTTTAAATATAGTATGTCAAATTGATATTTGAAGTTATAGATATAATAAAAAAAATAGATGAATACATAATTTAGTTTCATATCATTTCAAACTCTCTAGATTCATTAGTCGATTTTGGATGAAATTGTCTAATGTCAAATTGACATTTGAAGCTATGAATATAATTAGAAAAATTAAACGAACACATATAACTTGATTTCATTTCATTCTTAGTTATCTAAGTCAATCAAACAAAGTCATTACTTTTAAGATAGTGTGTTAAATTGACATTTAAGGGAAACTAGACAAGCACATATGATTTAGTTTTATATTATTTCAAATTCTTTAGATTCATCAATCAATTTTGATCGAATTCGACTGATAAACCTAGAAAACTCGGAATGTCGTGGAATCAAGCCTTATATGCCCGTCTAGTTCTCATGATTATATTAATACTCTCTGATCCTATCCGAACGATGAATCAACGGACGCTGGGCATGTGACACTCTCCCAACTGCTGACGTGGATCTCCGACTGCTCGTACGGACCTTCGGTGAACCTGCAAGGAAGTCGGGCCGGGAAGGGGTTCCCGGCGACGACCCTCCGACGCTCAAGTCAGGCAAGTAGACAACAAAGAAGTGGCTCTCAATATTAGAGAATGTATACCTCTGGCGAAGTGTGAGGCTCCTTATATAGGGCTGTGAAGGGGCTCAAGCACACATACCGAGGCGAATACATGTCCTCAGCCCATACCTCAACATGAGTTTGTCAGAAAAGCTTACCTGACATCATATTGCTACAGTCCGAGCACATCTCTGATGGGACAGCGGAACCCTCTGTCATAAGATCCTGCGTATGGCCTAATCGTCGAACATATCCGTTGTCAGAAGATGTTCCCTTGTTCTTTTCTCCTTTTACCCCATACCGAGCGTCCGACCGATCGGCGGTTCCCTCTCGTTCGGCCGGTCGTATGCGCTGGTCCACTCGGGGGATTCCCGATCGTGTGCTCTGTGGATTGTTCGCAGTGTTGCTACTTTATGTCTTTGACCGAGCGGGCTTCCCGATCAGCCCGGTGACCCTGTTCCTTATGAGCGTCAGAGACCCAACTTCCCGTCGGGTTATTTCTGATTCCGCTGAGACCCCGTTCGGCCGACCGGTCTCCCCTTCTCCGGTCGGCCGTTTGACTTTTTGACTTTCACGTGACGTTGACTTCCCCGAACGAAGGTCCACTGTTCTTATCATCGGATCACTCTCAAATATCAATTTGATCTACTATATTAAAAATAATTATTTTTTAAATACGGATTGATTGATAGAATATTGGTAAATCTATATGTATGAATATGTAATTTGATATTTTTAAAACTGAGATTACTTTGATGATGAACTTGCCGATTTAAAAAAAAACTAAAAGCACAGCTCAGTTAACTCGCTAAATGCCAAGAAACATGATCGTCTCGTTCCGATTCTCATCGAAATTTCAGTGTGAACCACGACGACGCGGTGGATTTCTACGCTGCTTCAATCATCATCATCATCGCCTCCGATGTGGCGACTCACCTAACTCAAGTCTCTTTCCTTCGTTGTTTTTTCCCCCTTCCCCTCCCTTTTTAACTCTGCTTCGCCTGTTCCTGCCATTTGTCTCCCCATCCCTTTAAATTGTCTATACCATTCGCTGTCGATTCCAATTCGAACAATCAAGACCATTTTGTTTATCAAATCTAGCGTTGCAAGATAAAAAAAAAAAACAAGTGGAGGAGGGGCCCGATAGGAAACCGCGACATGGTGTTCGAAGTAAATGCGGCACACGGCTTCGTCCGGTGCGCCATAAAACTTCTGCGGCATGGCACGTGAACTTCGTCACTCACGCACCATTATGTCACGCGCTATCGCTCGCTCGTTAGCTGCGTCTTCCGTTTAATTTCGTTTAATGAGGTTTTATGGACGACCATTGTTTACGGCGCAAGGCAGTAGCACTGTTGGAGAAAGCGGGTTCCGGAGCCAAAAGCCGGTTGCATCGCCTTCCTACGCCATGTGGGCGCATTCATTCGTTCGTTCATTTGGACCAAAAGGAAGACGAATAAACAATTGCGGAAATGATGACGCGCCATGATCCCGTCCGCCCACGGCAAATACAGGGGCAATGATGGCGTGGCGTCGTCGCGCGCTGTGGGAAGGGGGACGGGGAATGAATGGGGTTGGGCAGGGGGGTTTCTTTTGCTGGCGGAAGCGTGGGGGGTGCGTATGATAAGAGGAAATGATGATTAGCGCAATTATTATGGCGTTGAAATGGAATTATGTGTGGGAACATGTTTTGATGGCTAAACGGGATGGTGTTTTGGCTTTTGGGGTGGGGTGGGTCTCCCGTGTGTCAGTGTTTGTCAACCGAAGGTTTTGTCGGTCAAAGCCATGGCCGCTCTGCCTCTGTTCGCTTTGCCTTCTATCTACCATCCCTCCCCCCTGCGCTGCAGCGCCTGACGCCTCTATAAATCCCACCCAACCAAAAGCCTTCCCTTCATTCCTCCTCTCGCTGCTTGCGTCTTTCCTTCCTTTTGCTCCTCGATGGAACTGGGGCTGAGGCTGGGGGAGGCGCCGGCGGGTAGGCCCTTCTGGGCCGCGAAGGCGGCGGAGACGGCGAAGAGAGGGAGTCTGGGGATTTTGTTTGGGATGAGATTAGGGGAAAAAGAGGACGCAATGGAGGAGGAGGAGGAAGAGGAGGAGGAGGAGGAGGAGGAAGAGGAGAGGGGTTCCGCCGCGGCGCCGCTGCAGCTTGAGCTCCTTCCTCTCTTGCCTCATTCCGCGCAGCCTTCGTTTTCCCAGCTGCGGTTCCCGTGGGCGTCCGAGGCCGGTAAGGGATCTGTCGGAGTTTCGGAAATTTTTAGGGGTCGGACGATTTGGGGACGGCCTCTGCTTGTTGTCTTCTCGATCGTTTTCCGAACGAGGGTTTTGAGATCTGAGATATCTTTGTCTATCAACGTCTCTACTGCGAGAAATGGTGATGGATGTTCGACTCGTGTTTTTTTGTGCCGCAGGGAACGTGGAACTGTCGATGCGAGGCTTCGATGTGAACCGGGCGCCGTCTGCCGGGGAAGCCGAGGAGGTAGCGGCGGCGGCGTCGTCGTCGCCCAACAGCACTGTCTCTTCCTTCCAGATGGAGTTTTCCGCCGGGAGAGGCGAGGGCGGAGCGCTGGCGGTGGAAAGGGCCTGTTCGAGAGCGAGCGACGAAGAAGAGAATGGCCTCGGGAGGAAGAAGCTCCGGCTCTCCAAGGAGCAGTCGGCCTTTCTGGAGGAGAGCTTCAAGGAGCACAACACCCTCAACCCCGTAAGAATCCAAATACGAAAAGGAGCCGACCTTTTCCTTTTGCATCGAACGCTTGACGACTCTTTCTGTCTACTGTTGCAGAAGCAAAAGCTTGCTCTGGCGAAGCAGCTCAACCTGCGGCCGCGCCAAGTGGAGGTCTGGTTTCAGAACAGGAGAGCCAGGTATTCTTTCTTCTGAAAGCCCTAATTCATCTCAGTTATTTCTTCCATCTGGATCCAACTCCCATTGGCGATGGCAGGACGAAGCTGAAGCAGACGGAGGTGGACTGCGAGTACCTGAAGCGCTGCTGCCAGACGCTGACGGAAGAGAACCGGCGGCTCCAAAAGGAGGTGGCGGAGCTGAGGGCCCTCAAGACCTCCCACCCTTTCTACATGCATCTCCCCGCTACCACCCTCTCCATGTGCCCTTCCTGCGAGCGCGTCGCTTCCACCACCACCTCCGCCGCCGCCGCCGCCACCAACGCGAACACCTCCGAGCGGCGGCCGAACTCCTTCGCCGCCCTCTTCTCGATGCCCCGACCCTTACCGCTGGGCCCAAACGCTCAGGCTTCCTCTGCATCCCCCCGCCAGCCCTCGCCGGTTTCCTAAGAAGTAAAAAAAAAAAACTCCGGCCACCGTCGCCGAGTGGCAATTCTTGTAAATGGCACTGTTTTGAAGGGCGTTCACGTCACTTGGATCTTTTTTCTTCTCTGTTTTTAGCGTATTTTTGGAGCTTGGAGGGATTTTCTTGTCTTTTCTCAATTGGATTTAAAAAAAAAAGGAGAAAATTTGCTTTTTAAGTCTCATAATTACTTCTTCTCTTCCTTTACTTCAATCCTCCTGCTGCTAATTAATTATACTTATTAATAACAAATCTTCGAGAAAAGGACGAGAAAATCTCCTCTCTCTCTCTTCATCAATAAGTGGTGGTATGATAATGAATTTGATTGGGTGGTCAGCCACCATAATGTCGTTTTTGCCCTCATCGATGTGGCCAAAATGGCCGCTTGTGTGAGCGTGTCCAGAAACCTTCCTGGGCAGTTTCGATAGGACGAAGACAAAATCTTTCAGGTGTAATTAGATTTTAATGAAATATGAAATTAATCAGATTTGAGTGCTCATGTTGCTAGTCATAAATAAGGTCAATAATTCATACTTTGACTTTAAGGTTTTGGACTCAATCATGGCCGGTCAAAAAGCAGATTTTGATTTTGTCAATTTTCTCCGTTGTAGATTCAAAATCATACTACTCATTCTTATTTTGAATTTGTTAATCTTTAGTAACGATGTAAACGAGCCAAGTCAAGCTGAATAAAATTAAGTTCGGAGTTTAATTCATTTAAGTTATATTCGAGTTTGAGTTCGGTTCGAGTTCGAATCGAATTTTTATCATAAAATTCGAGCTCAGTTCGTTTTGAAATTATTAAGTTCGTGAACAGTTCGAGCTTACCTCGTTATTAGCTCGATTATCATAGTTAACGAGTCTAACTCGTTAAACGAGTACGAGCTCATTTTCGGACTCGTTTAGAGCTCGTTTTGAGTTCATTTTAAAGCTCGTTTTGTAAGTTTGTTAAGCGAGTTCAAAAACTCATTTGAATAAATATTCAACAAACTTAAAAACTAAAATAATATAAACTCAACGCATCATTAAATATATCAAACTACTACATTAAACTTCTAAACTCGACACATCATTGAACATGTTCACGATCTCTTTAATCGAGCCGAGCTCAAGCCCGAGTTTAATTACGAACTTATAAATGAACATATTCTTGAGCCCTTTAAACAAGTCGAGCTCGAACCCTTTAAACGAGTCGAGCTTGAGCCCGAGCTCACGAATCTATAAACGAGCATGTCCGTGAGCTCACGGACCGAATATCCTTAAGCTCAATCTCGTCTCAATAAATCTATCGAACTCAAAATCAAACATGAGCCCAACTTAATAAGTTAAACAAACGAATTCAAACGAACTTTTTATCGAATTAAACTGGAGAAGCTCATGAACTATTTAATTTATTTACATTCCTAATATTTAGATATGAAGTCAAGGTCAAATCACATAAAAGTCACAGTCACTGTTTTGAAAAGTTGATTGAACAAAAGTTGAAAGGCTTTTGTTTTTTTTTTTTGTAATTTATAATATATTTTGTTTCTTTTTTAGAGATGCTATATCAAAGGAATATATAATTAAGGGAAATAATTATATTCATTATTTATTTATTTTTTTTTAAAAAACTCAGTCTGTTAGATGGATCCAACAATGATACATACATTACGATCAACTTGACCTCTTCCAAGGTGACTCATATAAAGACAAGATTATACTACCAGTCAATTCTTCATCCTTCAAAGGAGGTCAGGTCCATCCCACTCAGTTATCTGAATCAAGTCAGGTGGCCTATATATCTGGTTCAGCAAGTCAACAGACCTAGTTTGATCAGGCTGGGCAAACTGGTCGAATCAGGTCAGGGCAAGTCGTGAACGAATCAAATTGAATAGGTTACTTTAGTTGATTGAATTAGGGCGGTTGAGTAAAAGTCAGTGGCATGTGTAGGTGCTACTTTTCCATCCCTACGAGCCTTCCTCAGTGCAGACTTCAAATCTGCATCAATTGGACTTCCAAGTCGAACATAAATGAGAGAAAACCAAAGGAAGATTCTCTGGAAAACAACAGTGTCTGCTTTCAAGAATACGATATATTTAGCTGACTAGATGTATCACGAATTTAGACAAGCTTACAATCCCACTACGTACCTTTCCGAATCATTGAAAAGTAGTGAAAAAAACACAGAGAGAACAGTTGGTAAAATGATGTTGAGAAACGATTTCCCGGTTGAAGACTATCACAGAGGAGCCCAAGAAGTGATGGCAGATATTCATGCACAACACAGGCTGCAACGCCAGGACCTTTCCCAAGGCTACTCGAGTCCTTAGCCAAATATATCAAGTCAAGACTAGAAGAAACCTGCTGTGGATCAGGGAGGGAAGCAGCCACATGTCCATCCCAACTTCACAAGGAATCATGATGAAATTGCTCAAGTTTAAGTTCAACTTTGAACACTTTTGGCTAGTTGATCAGAGAAGGTTCCTTAAACTCTGAACAAGAAACATGGTTTCTTCGCCTTCTAACTGGCAGAAGTGCAAGCCCGTCAACCCAATAAATTTACTGAAGTCTTGAACTTAAAAGTCTTTATAAATGCAAAGATAGGAAAGGGATGTGTTGAACCAGGTGCAACTAATTAGAGGGGATGAATAGTTATCAAAAGAAGTTAGTCAAAATCTCTTACTTTTAAACTAAACAAGGTTATAATATTAATTAATCAAATAACATAAAGGAACAATTTAAAAACAATAACTAAGAAGGTTAGAGTTTACTTGATTACAATCTATTTGGTTTGTTAATGCAAGGCAATGAAAAATTTCATTAGAATGACTCATTCATCGAATGCGGAGAAGTCACTTATATACTTTGAACGCTAAGAAAAAGAATAGGAATTGAACACAAGAGTTGTTATTAACATTCTAATATAGGGGAATTTTTATAACCTTTTGGAATGAAGTAGTCGTTGGTATTCACGCTCAAAGGCGTCTCCAAGAGGATCTAGGGTACCCTCAATGGATAAGATTTTATCCTTTTCACAAGAGTCACGACCAACGTTCAGATGACCTAGGGCGCCTCTAAAGGAGACACGAGGATATCTCCAAGGGAGGTGCGAGGGCGTCTCCAAAATGGTTGAAGGCGTTGATATGGGGTGTTAAGTGAGAACCTCAGGTTAATGTGAAAGGCGAAGTCAAGATGAGGTGGGAGTCCAAGTCAAGGAAAGGTGACGGTCAAAGGGTCACCCTTGGATAGAGCCCAACCTCTCATCCAATACTATGACCCTCCAATTCAAGGATGGGCGTTCCTACTTGAGGAATAAGTATCCCAGTCTTAAGTACAGTCAATAGCCCAATTGGATCTGAACAGCCTAAGATATTACTTTAGTGATTAGGAACCAGTCTCCAGTTGTGAGGACGCCAATCGAAAGGTTGGTCTAGTCCCGAGGGACTTAGTCCTCCATTTTCTAGAAGACGAGCGATCTTAAGAACCAGACGTTATTCTACTCAGACATCTAGACTTTCAGCATATATGCAAATGACCCTAATAATCGAACGGTATTCTACTCAGATCTCCAGATTCTCAGCATATATTCGAGCGACCCAAAAAACTGAAGGTATTTTACTCAGATCTCCAAACTCTCAACATATATTCGAGCGACCCTAAGAATCGGACAGTATTCTACTCAAATCTCTAGACTCTCAACATATATTTGAGCGACCTTAAGAGCCAAACAGTATTCCACGCCAATCTTTAGCATTACCACATACGTATATCAGAGCAGTGTGGAGCGTAAGTCAGCCTTATAAACCTTAAGGTTCTATTTATTATTCACTCGGGCAGCTCAACGCGTGATCGAGATATGCGCAGGGAACAATATTGCCAGATAATCTTAACAACTTGTCAAATAAAAATAACTGTCTTTCAGAGAATATTTTTCTAAGATGATGCAGGTCCAAGGAAACTTAGTCGGAGGTGATTATGCCTCCCGTCGGAGACATTATGACAATATATTCCTTGAACTGCCTTATTAATGGTATCAGTTACAAAAAGGGTGCACACGGGTAGCGGAGGATTCCTCGTGTAAAATACGGTGCCCAAATAATAATAAAATAATAAGATTATTGGAAAAATAATCTTATTAGATTTTTCAGGAATTTTTAGGAATTTTCTGGGATTTAATCGGAGCTCGTATGACGTATTTTAAGGGGATCAATTATTGGGTTTAGAGAAAGCCTGTTTAGAATACTTAATAAGTGGGAATTGATTGAGGAATGTACTTAGTATTTGATTAAGCAAACCTAAGGATATTAAATCCATTATTACCCGTGCCCTAAACCTCTCCACGCCGAAGCCTGCTTCGTCCCGATCTCCTCCTCATCCTCCCGATTGGCCGAACCCTTCCCCCAAATCCACTGCCGGCCACTTCTTCTTCCTTGAGCCACTGTCACCGGTGATGCTCCCTGTCACAGCTACCTCGCTCGAGCGCCTTCTTTCATCCCGATCTCCTCATCTCGCCGACACCATCGTCGGGAGCTTTCCTTTGCCCGATCTCGCCGGTGTTGGGCTTCCTTAGATCCAGCCGTCGGTTGTGGAGGAGCACACCACTGTCAGCTCCGACCTTCTCCCATTTCTCCTCTTCCTCAAGTCTCCATCGCCAATGTGGATCTGCTGCTGCCGTCGCTGAGGTTCTTCTCAGACCTGTGATAGCATTGGTTGGAGAATTGGTCGAGCCCTGTTTCCAAATTTCACCGCCGGCCCTTCTTCCTTCAACCGGCTGAGTTTGTGCCCTAGCTTCCTCCCTGAGCTGATGCCGAGTGTCCTTCCTGATCTAGCCACAGTCGAGCTTACCTTTGGCCATGCTCTAGCTTTAGGTTCATCACCTTTCATTTGGTTGGCTCGCTATCACAGCATACAGATTATGTCCGAGGGAGATCTGTGGATCATCAACTGATACATTGTACTCGGGTGAGTTTTTATTTTGGAATTTGAAAGGATTAGGTTGTGTTTAGTTGTAATCATCGGTTGATTTGAGTATTGTAACCGGTTGGTTCATGTGTGGTTGAAGGAAGTTTGATTCTAGATTTCGGATGGTGGATTTAATGTGGTTATTTAGTCTATTTTGGTTGGTGGAATGCTTAAGGATATCTGATCCAATGTGGTTGTAATGGGTTATTATATTAGTGGTTCATTATGCTTGTAGTTGATACAATGGGGTGAATGATGAGCTAATGGATTTTAGAATGGTTAATGGAATTAGCAAAGTAGGTTATTGTAGTTTGATTTCGATATGAAGTGGATTTGTAATTAAGAAGGTTGGAAATGAATTAAGTGATTCCTGATGCTAGGTTGGGTTATAAATGTGTTACTATATACGAATTTTTATTGGAAGATGAAACAATCAGTTGATTGAGGATTATCGGATTATCATTTAAGTAGGGTTAATTAATGGTCATTTGGATTAGGGTTTTTTCCTATTAGTTTAGGTTTTGAAGTTGGGCTAATTGTTGTAGATGTGATTAGTTAAATCTATTCATTATGTGATCACAGGACTTGGATTTCGGGACAAGCGTCTCGACATGGGAATACTGGACATGGTCTACGTATAAAGGCGGGTACTTCTTGCTTTATCTTTTTAGTATTTTGATCCTAGTGCATGAGCTTTATGTTCAGATAGTTGCTGTATCTATCTTGACTCTACTCTTATTCTTCCTGCGTTTGATACTTCCACTCGATCTTTGAGCTACTCGTTTCTGTATCTATACAGTCTCTCGTTGCTATTCATGATATTCAGCAGATACTATAGTACTAGGTATTGGATACCAGATACCAGACATTAGATAGTAGGTATTGGATATATGGACACCTGATACCATGTTTACCTACTTTGATTACTGTTTATTGAGCATGCGGATTCATGTAGCATACCTGATTTCCTGTTATATATATATGATGACTGTTGCATTATTCGCATCATGTCATTGCATGCATAGCCGACGACTTTGGCTCCCTTGTGGTTGAGACGGTCGTTGGCCTGAGCCGCACGCTCGGCCACTCATGGGTGGTGGTAGCTGGAGCGTGCCGCTTGTCCTGTCGTGCCACACTCGGTCACTCATGGGTAGTGGCGGCTGGAGTTGCGGCAGCAGGGACCCCATCGCAGACGTAGCTATTCAGCTATTATGCACCTGTCCATCCGGTCACTCGAGAGTAGTGGCGGCCTTTGGGTGGTACAGTTTGTCATCGATCCGGCCTCTCGACCATACAGGGGTCATGGTGCAGAGAGGTGGGCGGGGTGGCCATCCGTACATACGCTGTTGTTTATATCTGCTGGTTGTTTACTTATGCTGTTGTTGTTTATCTATGCTGCTGTTGCTAGATTATGCTGCTGTTGTTTATTTATGCTGTTATGCTTACGTAGGTTGAGATTTATACCTGTGTTAGGTGTTTAGACACTGGCTTACTTACTGTTGATCATGTATATACCTCACATGATACCATGTAGTTATGAGCAGTACTGTAGCAGGACTTTGCTACACTTTACCTTCTACCACTAGCCTAAGATATGGTTTCAAGTATGGACACTTATTATGATATCACTGTAGTATCTGCTATTTCTTTACGAGACTGTATACCTTTGTATCTTTAGTTCTTTACTATACTCATGCACTATCTATCTATTACCCGCTGAGTCTTTATACTCACCACCCCGTATATTGGTAATTTCACCAGGTAGCAGGTAAAGGATTATGGAGTCGCCTGGAGATCCTGTCCGCCAGGTCCCACGTCACATTCGAGGACGACCTTACAATTTTGGTATTTCTTACGCTATTTGTATTTTGGGTTTTGTACTTATTTATGTATTTGAGTTCTCTTGTATTTGGTTTGATATTATTGTGTCAAGCCGAGCCGGCTCGCAGTTAGTTACTTTATGTTTTGTTATCGTTGTTTGTGATTTTCGCTGTGTTGATTTAGTATAGCCGTGTGGGCTGATTCATATATTTATATAACTGCGTGGTTGTGTTTATTTTTGTCTCAGCCGAGTGGGCTGCTTATATAACTGCGTGGTTGTGTAGATATATTCCAGCCGTATGTGGCTGATGTATATTGTATGTATGTATGCCTCAGATTGTCACCCGTACAGGGGAGATGCTGCCGAAATTTTTCGGTACGGTCTCCTCTGGGGGCGTGACAATTTATTGGTATCAGAGCCAGGTTTATGAGGCCTATTTTCGTTTGGTTCTTCGTGATTTGGTTTCTCGATGTGACTTTTCGGGTTTTGGGACCAGGCAGTGACAGGATTCTCCAAGCTGTAGGAGGTATGTTTGCATATTGTTATCTTACATTTCTGTTAGTGCATGCATAGTTGTTATGTTAGTTATGTTATGTATTGGTATGCTTTTGTTAGTACCTGTCCAGTTGTTTGTAGCATACAACAAATGTGTTGGGTCAATCACTGATCACGGTTGACCCTACTAGAGATCAAGGAATACAGTCTCATAGGACTTCTTTTACCATACCACTAGTGTTATTAATTTCTGTTATCACTAGTTTAGTAGTGGTTAGTATCTGCTAAATATCATATTGCTTCGGTTCATGAAGAACCAATTTACTCGTATTGCCTCGGTTTATAGAGAACCGATTTACTCTGTTGGTTGGGTTAGTAGAGGATCGACTAATCCTAGTTGCTTTAGCCTATAGATGTTCGATTTACCGTTGTTGACTTGGTCAGTAGAGGACTGAGCCATTCTTATGATCTTAGTTCGGTCAGTAGTTCAGTCAGTAGGAGATCGACCTACTCTATTTCATGAAGATTCTGACCTTTGGGTTATTTGTGTGGGGTTAGATAACCTAAAAGACACATTTGGGTTCATGACTTGTACAGACGGAGAATTGACCGAGTTAGCTGCATACCATTGCTGGCTTGACTAGTCTGTAGATGATCGAGGTATCCTATTCTATGGAGATTTTAACCATAGACGGTATGTACCTGGTAGAATGACCTTGAGGGTACATTTGGATAGATGACCCCCACTGACGTGGAAAAGTGTGGAGCTAGTTGCTTAACACTTACGAGATACAACCGTTATAGGGTGTATTAATTGGTAAGTACATTCAGATACTAGAGTGCAGTTGGGAGCATGTTATGATAGATTTTGTTGTGAGATTACCCAGGACATGGAGAGGATACGATGCGTTGGGAAATCAGTGATTGGTTGATGAATTTGCTCCCTAGTTATTGATTTGTAGGATGGATGCTTTTGATCAAGTAGCAGGATTATATGGTAGAGAGATTACCGGATCTCAGGATATATCTCTGAGTTTTGAGCTGGATGGAGATTCATAATTCACATTACGATAGTGGAAGATTTTACAGCAAACCATGAGTATAAAGTTAGCACTTAATGTGGATGTTAGAGGTTTGCTGATAGTATGGGTTATGGATTTTGGAGGCAGTTGGTTTACCCACAGCTGACTAGATAGAAGTGTGGGCGTAGCAGAAGCAGAGTGAGCTCATAACCCATAGAGTTATCTCTTACGACTGGATATTTGGGTGGAGCTGTATATGAGTATGTTGTTGGATTGTTACACTTAGATGTGGATCCTTGAGTTGAGCAGTAAATTTGGGGACCAAATTTTTATTAGTGGGGGAGAATGTAAAATACGGTGCCCAAATAATAATAAAATAATAAGATTATTGGAAAAATAATCTTATTAGATTTTTCAGGAATTTTTAGGAATTTTCTGGGATTTAATCGGAGCTCGTATGACGTATTTTAAGGGGATCAATTATTGGGTTTAGAGAAAGTCTGTTTAGAATACTTAATAAGTGGGAATTGATTGAGGAATGTACTTAGTATTTGATTAAGCAAACCTAAGGATATTAAATCCATTATTACCCGTGCCCTAAACCTCTCCACGCCGAAGCCTGCTTCGTCCCGATCTCCTCCTCATCCAACCGATTCGCCGAACCCTTCCCCCAAATCCACTGCCGGCCACTTCTTCTTCCTTGAGCCACTGTCACCGGTGATGCTCCCTGTCACAGCTACCTCGCTCGAGCGCCTTCTTTCATCCCGATCTCCTCATCTCGCCGACACCATCGCCGGGAGCTTTCCTTTGCCCGATCTCGCCGGTGTTGGGCTTCCTTAGATCCAGCCGTCGGTTGTGGAGGAGCACACCACTGTCAGCTCCGACCTTCTCCCATTTCTCCTCTTCCTCAAGTCTCCATCGCCAATGTGGATCTGCTGCTGCCGTCGCTGAGGTTCTTCTCAGACCTGTGATAGCATTGGTTGGAGAATTGGTCGAGCCCTGTTTCCAAATTTCACCGCCGGCCCTTCTTCCTTCAACCGACTGAGTTTGTGCCCTAGCTTCCTCCCTGAGCTGATGCCGAGTGTCCTTCCTGATCTAGCCACAGTCGAGCTTACCTTTGGCCATGCTCTAGCTTTAGGTTCATCACCTTTCATTTGGTTGGCTCGCTATCACAGCATACAGATTATGTCCGAGGGAGATCTGTGGATCATCAACTGATACATTGTACTCGGGTGAGTTTTTATTTTGGAATTTGAAAGGATTAGGTTGTGTTTAGTTGTAATCATCGGTTGATTTGAGTATTGTAACCGGTTGGTTCATGTGTGGTTGAAGGAAGTTTGATTCTAGATTTCGGATGGTGGATTTAATGTGGTTATTTAGTCTATTTTGGTTGGTGGAATGCTTAAGGATATCTGATCCAATGTGGTTGTAATGGGTTATTATATTAGTGGTTCATTATGCTTGTAGTTGATACAATGGGGTGAATGATGAGCTAATGGATTTTAGAATGGTAAATGGAATTAGCAAAGTAGGTTATTGTAGTTTGATTTCGATATGAAGTGGATTTGTAATTAAGAAGGTTAGAAATGAATTAAGTGATTCCTGATGCTAGGTTGGGTTATAAATGTGTTACTATATACGAATTTTTATTGGAAGATGAAACAATCAGTTGATTGAGGATTATCGGATTATCATTTAAGTAGGGTTAATTAATGGTCATTTGGATTAGGGTTTTTTCCTATTAGTTTAGGTTTTGAAGTTGGGCTAATTGTTGTAGATGTGATTAGTTAAATCTATTCATTATGTGATCACAGGACTTGGATTTCGGGACAAGCGTCTCGACATGGGAATACTGGACATGGTCTACGTATAAAGGCGGGTACTTCTTGCTTTATCTTTTTAGTATTTTGATCCTAGTGCATGAGCTTTATGTTCAGATAGTTGCTGTATCTATCTTGACTCTACTCTTATTCTTCCTGCGTTTGATACTTCCACTCGATCTTTGAGCTACTCGTTTCTGTATCTATACAGTCTCTCGTTGCTATTCATGATATTCAGCAGATACTATAGTACTAGGTATTGGATACCAGATACCAGACATTAGATAGTAGGTATTGGATATATGGACACCTGATACCATGTTTACCTACTTTGATTACTGTTTATTTATGCTTAGTATTGAGCATGCAGATTCATGTAGCATACCTGATTTCCTGTTATATATATATGATGACTGTTGCATTATTCGCATCATGTCATTGCATGCATAGCCGACGACTTTGGCTCCCTTGTGGTTGAGACGGTCGTTGGCCTGAGCCGCACGCTCGGCCACTCATGGTGGTGGTAACTGGAGCGTGCCGCTTGTCTGTCGTGCCACACTCGGTCACTCATGGGTAGTGGCGGCTGGAGTTGCAGGGACCCCATCGCAGACGTAGCTATTCAGCTACTATGCACTGTCCGGTCACTCGAGAGTAGTGGCGGCCTTTGGGTGGGACAGTTGTCATTCGGCCTCTCGACCATACAGGGTCATGGTGCGGAGAGGTGGGGTGACCATCCGTACATACCTGTTGTTTATATCTGCTGGTTGTTTACTTATCCGTTGTTGTTTATCTACTTCATTGCTAGATTATGTCGTTGTTTATTTATGTCATATGCTTACGTAGGTTGAGATTTATACCTGTGTTAGGTGTTTAGACACTGGCTTACTTACTGTTGATCATGTATATACCTCACATGATACCATGTAGTTATGAGCAGTACTGTAGCAGGACTTTGCTACACTTTACCTTCTACCACTAGCCTAGGATATGGTTTCAGGTATGGACACTTATTATGATATCACTGTAGTATCTGCTATTTCCATACGAGACTGTATACCCTTGCATCTCTAGTTCTTTACTTTACTCATGCACTATCAGTCTATTACCCGCTGAGTCTTTATACTCACCACCCCGTATATTGGTAATTTCACCAGGTAGCAGGTAAAGGATTTATGGAGTCGCCTGGAGATCCTGTCCGCCAGTTCCACGTCACATTCGAGGACGACCTTACGATTTTGGTATTTCTTACGCTATTTGTATTTTGGGTTTTGTACTTATTTATGTATTTGAGTTCTCTTGTATTTGGTTTGATATTATTGTGTCAAGCCGAGCCGGCTCGCAGTTAGTTACTTTATGTTTTGTTATCGTTGTTTGTGATTTCCGCTGTGTTGATTTAGTATAGCCGTGTGGGCTGATCATATATTTATATAACTGCGTGGTTGTGTTTATTTCTGTCTCAGCCGAGTGGGCTGCTTATATAACTGCGTGGTTGTGTAGATATATTCCAGCCTTATGTGGCTGATGTATATTGTATGTATGTATGCCTCAGATTGTCACCCGTACAGGGGAGATGCTGCCGAAATTTTTCGGTACGATCTCCTCTGGGGGCGTGACACCTCGGACTGGCTATACGCCTTCCAGGATGCATATACTCCATCACTCAACAACTTCTGACACCCAACATTCTCTATCATCTCATGATTGCAGGGGTTATAGAAGTGATATATAAAGAGGGGGCTCTCTCCGATGGCACGGTATACACACTTTATTACACTAAGCGCGCATCCTGATGTTTATTACTACTGCTCTAATTCCTATCCAGGCATACACTAACTTGAGCGTCAGAGAGCCTTTGCTAGGGACCCAATTCCTGGTTTTGGCGCTTACGTTTTATTGGCTCGTCTTGAGTGTGTGTACGGAGTCCAGCGCACCATTCAAGCGTCTTCAATTCCACCCAGAGGTCTTCATTCGTTCATCGCTGTAGCCACCTACCCAGCATGTCATCTCCAGCTTTCAAGAAGGATCAGACGTCTTCCACCAAAAAGCACGAGGGGCACCTTGAAGCATGTTGGAGGCGTCTTCCACCAGGTAGCTCACCAGTTAATTTTCAAAACTAGTTATAACTTTTCCTCGCTCTTCTTTGGGTAATTCTCCGGCCGTCTGGAGTTGAGCTCATTCGAATCCAACTTCGAACTTCTTCTCGGGTAGGCTTCCTCTTCGGCTTTTCGTCTTTCGAATGTCGTGCATATCCTTCTTGTCCATCGGTATATTTTTTTTCGCAATATCTTGTCCCTCAGATGCACTAAGCCAATCAATCTATTTTCTGTGCTATCCTTCTCGTGCGATACGTCTTCTGCTTGACTTTCTATGTACCTAAGTTCCAGTACTCTTAGATATAATAACATAATACATAGCCTAACTTAACTTAATTAATTATATCAAAATAAACTCGAGACACTGATACGATGTTATTCTTTACCTGTGATGAATATTAAAAGGACCAAAAAGTATATGAACATTTCTGGTTGCCTTCGCACACTCATAGTTAGTCACTGAGTTTCACCGTTGACTCTATTTTTTTCCCCTTGTTTTCACCATTACAGCAACCCTAGACCGATCAATTACAGAGCAATTGAGACTTGAATTGGGATATTTATAGGTAAAAATTTTCAAATCAATTTGATAATTCTATAAAAATTTACTTAAATACTCTTACAAAAACTAATTGATTTGGATCATGATATTCTTTTGTTACAAAGGAAAATTATAAACTATAATGCGCCATTTGTCTGGTTTAGAAATTCAAATGCTCTTTGTTGACTTCAATTAATTGAGATATTAAGATATTATCAGCATGTAAATAAAATAAATTTAGTAATCAATTTAATAAAAATTATTTGCATTCATTCAATATAAATAAATTTAAATAATTTATTAAATTAAATAGGCATATGTTTAATCTGTTTTGGTTATAAATAAATAATATTCATAAATAATAATATGTATGAATAAATTTTATAAATTATTTTTATCAATAAAACTTCAATCAAACTTAGTTCTAAACAATCTTATAATATTAAATTAATTAATTAATAAATTAAATTTTAAAAATTTAATAATTCCTTCCGTATTTTTTACTTAGTTATGTAAAGACAACGGAATAAACGGATCTCGTGGGCTGTAAGAAAGGAAAGATTCGTCGGATTTGCAAGAAAGGAATGATTTATCGGATCGCAAACAGATGGCGCACCGCCACTGACGGATTGAGATTGCGTTGCTAAATTGGTTCATGATCGAGGTTAAATTGCGGTATTGAACCCTCTTTTATGGCAACAACCCTAGGAATCGCTTTATTCCTGCCTCTCTCTCTCGGGTGTTGATTGTCCAGGGATCGGAAAGCAAGAGCTGATGATGATGTGCAACGCCAGAGTGGAAAACCGCTAACAACCCCGATTCGTTCCCCAATTGAGGAATAATTAGCTGCTGCCGTCGCCGCCGAAGAGAGTAAACGTGCGCGCGAGAGAAAAGAAAGGGATCGCGCGTGCCCTCCGACTGATTTCATATTCTGTCGGGGGTTACCGACGGAAATCAAATTCCGTCGGTAACCCCCGGGTTTTCGTGGTTTTTTTTTTGTTAGAATAACGGATTTTATCGACGAAATATTTATTCCGTTGGTAAACCTAAATTTTTCCGATGGAAATTTAATTCCGTCGGTAAGTATAATAACTAGCAACGGAATAATATTCTGTCGGTAAATTCCATCGGTAAATTAGGAAATTTTTGTAGTGAAATTTCCCTTATTCTTTACTAAGTTTCAACGTTGTTTTTTTTTTCCTCTTGTTTTTCACCATTACAACCATTACAGCAAACCCTAGAACAAGCAATTACATCAATTGAGACTTGAATTGGGATATTCATAGGTAAAAATTTTCAAATCAATTTGATAATTCTATAAAAATTGACTGAAATACTCTTAAAAAATTAATTGATTTGGATCATGAAATTCTTTTGTTAAAAAGGTAAATTATAAACTATAATGCGCCATTTGTCTGTTTTGGAAATTCAAATGCTCTTTGTTGACTTCAGTTAATTGCGAAAGATTTTGACAAGTCAATTTAAGATTTTATCAGCATGTAAATAAAATAAATTTAGTAATCGATTTTGATCCTGTCCGAATGCTGAATCAACGAATGCTGGGCACGTAGCGCCTCCTGGCTGTTGACGTAGATCTTCGACTAGTTGCACGAACCTCCGGCGAACCTGCACAGAAGTCGGGCCGGGAAGGGGTTCCCGGCGGCGACCCTCCGACGCTCAAGTCAGGCAAGCAAGTAGTAAAAAAAAGTGGCTCCAAAGATGTCCAACCGTACCTCCGGTGAAGTATAAGGCTTCTTATATAGGGCTGGAAGAAACTTATGCACACCAATCGACGTAAACACGTGTTCTTAGCCCATACCTCGGTATGTGTTTGTCAGAGAGCTTACCTGATACCATAATGCTACAGTCCAAGCACGCTCTCGATGGGACAGCAGAACACCTCGTTGTCAGATTAGGAGTATGACCTAGTCATAGGACTTGACCGCTGTCATAAGATATAAATTGTATTTTCCCTACCCCATGACGAGGTGCCCGTCCGGCCGGCTGGACGGGGCGTCCGGCCGACACTCATCTTACTCCACACCAAAACCAATCACACCCCGTCCGGCTCTTCGTATGCCTTGGTATGCTGGGTAGATCCTCGGTAAGGTGCTGTGGGGACTGCTAGCAGTATGTCACCTTGTCTTCGGCCTCCCGCTCGGCTCTTCGCTACTGTTCAATTGAGCGTCGGAACCCCGACTTCTGTCGGGGCGCCTTTTGCTGTCTGTTATTCACCGGTCGGCCGGCCGGGAGGTCGGCCCATCCTTCTCCGGTCGGCCACCTGACCTTTTGACTCTCACGTGGCATTGACCCCTCAGGATGGGGGTCCCCTGTTCTAACCGCCGGATCACTTGCCTCCCCCTCAAGTCTAGTCGAAGGAGGCAAAGTCCGACTGACTGGACTGCCGATCTGACTGAGTAACGACCGATACACTAGTCCGCTCGGCCAGGCTCAGGGATGCTCATCCGTTCGGCGGTATCTTGCCCGTGCCTTGTATTGCCTTGGAATCCATGATGAATCCTCTTCTCTACTGCCCATCACGTGCGTTGCGTGCGGTACGGGGCGCTAAATAAATGTAACCCGTATCATGCTGACACGTGGCAATCTTACCTTTGTCAGGGTATGGCGGTGGCGTCACCTTCGATGGGATAGCCGCCGTTTGAAATGAACGGCTGGATGATGACCTCGTTCTTCACGACCTGAATCGGACGGCTAAGGCCGTACGGGGCAAACGTTATAAATCTCGCGGCCCCCTCTCTCCGCCGCCTTCTTCTTCATCGTCCTTCGACCTCCCGCTGTTGTTTTTGCTCCGGCGATCCTTATTCCCCGCCTGTTTGGTGCGCTCGCCCTCTTCTTCCTTTCCTCGATCTTTCTCGTACCCGTAAGCCTTACTTTTCAGCTCCCCGCCTCCTGTATTGCTTTCTTTTTCATTCTGTCGGCATTTTTTTTTTTTTTTCTGTCGATATCTCTTCTGTTTCAACCATGGCGAGTACTTCTACGCCTACAGTCGGTGCTCCTAGTCTGTGGTATACGACTATGGAGAGCCGATTCGATGAAGAAGACGCACTGCGTCTCATTCGAGCGTATGAAATTCCGGCCGACCATGAGATAGTTGTAGCCACTCCTTCCGATCGGCCTAATGATCCACCGCCCGGCACCATTTGCTTCTTCCGTGATCAATTTTTGGCCGGGCTGCGCTTTCCTCCATATCCGTTCATCCTCAAAATATGCAACCACTTTCGCCTCCCGCTCGGCCAATTAGTCCCGAACTCAATTAGGTTGCTGAGCGGGGTGATAGTCATTTTCAAATTGAACGATATCCCCTTGGACCCCCAAATCTTCCACTATTTCTTCTACCCAAAACAATCCGAGTGGGGGACCTTCATATTTCAATCTAGGTCGGGTTTCGTTCTATTTACCAACATGCCGAGCTCCAATAAGCATTGGAAGGAGCATTTCTTTTTTATGCGTCTCCCCGAACGGCCGGCCTTCCGAACGAAGTGGCAGACGGCGGTGCCGAATCAACCGGGTCTTGGCAAGAGCCATCCGGCGTATCTTCATGCGGCCAACCAGCTGGTCGGCCAACGTTACGATATCGACAAGTTGCTCCTTCCTGGAGTAATGTATATATTTGGCTTGTCTCCCATCCAAGCCGATCTGCCTTGTAGCATGAGTAAGCGATTCTTATCTCCCTTTTTCTTTTGTTCTAACTGATTTATTCTTTGTTTCTGCAGCTGAAGTTATGTGGCGTGCTAAGGCAGCCGAAAAGCTCAAGCTGAAAGCCGCCAATATTGAGGCGGTGAAGGACAAAGAGGTAGCCGAACGGGGTTTGGTTCTGTCCGGCTCGACAACTGAAGGGGATGGGGGGACTCAGATGGTTCCCACTGATCCGGCCGCCCCTATCTCCACTGATGACGCCGCGGCCAATATCACAACATCTGCCCAGGCCGAGGAGGAAGGCCGATCGGCTGATGAAATCCCTCTGGTGACTCGTAAACGCCGTCGGCTAGAGCAAGCCGCTCAACAGCCCCCACCAGGAGAGCAGCTTTCCGAGCGGAGCGATGAGGCTCATGTGGTTTTTGAGGCGGTCTCCTCGGAGCGCACTCTGACTCAGCTTGACTTGCCGCCGACCATCCCTGAGGCGCAACCTTCCACCTCTCGGACTCTACGTCGTCTTAGGCGACTGGGCGACCATCCGGTCCCGATCGGCGAGTCCTCTGGCCATGCTGCTGCATCTCAAGATGACTCGAGCGGCCCGAGGGTGATTAAAACTGTCCTAAGATTTCCCTCGGAGGAATACCTACTGGCCGCCGATCGGCCATCGGTTCCCGAGCAGCAGATCACCCTCACCGGTCCGCTCGCCAAAGTTTGGGAGGACGCGCGCGTACGCGTCGCGCTCATGTGCCCCAGTCAGCTAGGGGACAGTAACCTGCAGCAGGTGACCGGGGTATGCCTTTCTGCTTTACTGATACTTTTTATTTTAGCTTTTAACTTAACTGCCTTTGTTCGTAGAGTTGGGTAGAGCAGATTGCAGTCAGCAATCGACTGGCTGAGCTGGAGGACGAAATGAAAAAACTCAAACTTTCGGAGGCAAACCAAGGGCAATCCACGGCTGCTCTGGAGAAAAGCAAAAAGCTTTTGGAAGCCGAACGGAAATGAGCTTCTGATCTGGCGAGCGAGGTCGCTCGGCTTGAAGCTGTGGTCAAACAACGGGATAAAGAGATCAAGACGGCGACCACTCGGAAGCGCAAGACCATCGACGACATGGACCTAATGAAGGTGGAGATCAGAGGGCTAGAGCAACGCATCAAGGATCTGGATGCCCTTCTGGCCACCGAGAATGAGAGCCGCTCGGCCGATCTGCTCAAATTTGAAGGAGACTTGAAGGATCTCCAGGGCGCCAACGATGCTTCCCGAGCCGCGCTCAAAGGGTATCAGGATGGGGAGTCGGCTCGCTCTGACGAAGTGAGGAAGGCATTTGTCCGCTCGGACGACTTCGGAGAGAAATTCACCGACAAGATTTCCCTCACTTTCGAAGAGGCGATCAAGGCGGCGGTGGATTACTTGAAGACTAAAGGCCACCTTCCCGCCGAGCTGACCATCCCCCCAGAGGATCTGGCTACCGTGATGGGCGTCATTCCTGATGCTCTTTTTGATTTTGATGTGTGAGGAGTGATCATGTTTTTGTACTCTTGCTGTTCAGCACAACTTATTTTTGCTGCAACTTCTTTTGTTTGCCCAGCGTTTGGCGTAAATAGATCATCTCTCTGTTCTTGCAACTTTTGTTTTGGCAAGAAATTTTTCTTTCGTCATGTTTAAAGTGTTCTTTAAAACTCCTCCGCTCGGCTTCATACTCTAACATGAGCTCAAGCCGATTGTTTTCAAAAAACGCCTTTCGCCATGCGACTGCATAGACGCTCGGCGCGCGAACGTCATTCGTTCACGCGCTCCCATCTTTAATTCTTATTAACCATCTTTTGCTTTGCACCTTACCTCAAAGGGGTTTTTCATCTATTTTTGCTAAGCGAGCCGCTCGGCCGTATGTTGGCCTTAAAGAACAGGCTCTGTCGTCGATCGGCTCTTACCGCCGGAATGTATCACGTGGATGGCTATCCGCTCGGAGGGTTTATAAACGCCGGCTCGTCTCTCGATATTTAACGTCGGAGCTCGACGGTCTTCCGCTCGGAGCGTTTATAGATGTCGGCTCGTCTCTCGATATTTAACGTCGGATTTCGACGGTCTTCCGCTCGGAGCGTTTATAGACGTCGGCTCGTCTCTCGATATTTAACGTCGGAGCTCGACGGCCTTCCGCTCGGAGGGTTTATAGACGCCGGTTCGTCTCTCGATATTTAACGTCGGAGCTCGACGGCCTTCCGCTCGGAGGATTTATAGACGCCGGCTCGTCTCTCGATATTTAACGTCGGAGCTCGACGGTCTTCTAAGCCTAATTTGGACGATGTCTACCTGGCCGAACGGCGCAGGGGTTTCGGCATCGAGCCTTTGGCTTGTATAATATACCTCTGGTCAGAGTGGTCCGGGGCCTTCGTTTTTGAGCGCTTGGCTCAGATAATTTACCTCCGGCCGAACGACGCGGGGCCTTCATTTTTGAGCGCTTGGCTCGGATAATTTACCTCCGGCCGAACGACGCGGGCCTTCCTTTTTGCTGACGATGCCTTATACTTGCTTTATTCTTGCGATTTTTCATTTCTGCATTTCAAGTATACAGCTGAAAAAAGTATACAGGATGATTTAAATTGGCGCACCTTTCACCCCGCCCGGTAAGGCTGGAGATGATTCGCGCTCCAAGGTCGGTCCAGCTGCCGCCCGCCTTCATCCTCCAAATAGTAAGCGCCCGAGCGGAGCTTTTCAATGATTTTGAAGGGGTCTGTCCAAGGAGCTTCTAGCTTGCCGACGTCGCCGACCGGCTTTACTTTCTTCCAGACAAGATCGCCAACCTGGAATGATCTGGGGATTACGCGCCGGTTGTAATTCTGCTTCATTCTTTGACGATACGCCATCAGCCGGACGGATGCCTTGGCTCTTTCTTCCTCGACCAAATCCAGCTCCATATTCCTCCGCTCGGCGTTGTCCTCATCATAATTTTGGATCCGAGCGGACTCAACTCCAACTTCGACAGGAATAACCGCTTCACCGCCATACACCAAATGGAAGGGCGTGACGCCAGTTCCTTCCTTCGGGGTCGTTCGGATGGCCCATAAGACGCCGGGCACCTCATCCACCCAGCTTCCTCCCATATGATCGAGCCGAGCGCGCAAAATACGAAGAATTTCCCGATTGGCTACTTCGGCTTAACCATTGCTTTGGGGATATGCCACGGACGTGAAGTGTTGCTCGATGCCATAGCTTTTGCACCAATCTTCGAGCAACTTTCCTGTGAATTACCGCCCGTTATCGGAGATAAGTCGACGGGGGATGCCGAACCGACAGATGATGTTCTGCCAAATAAATTTCTTGACCATCTGCTCGGTGATCTTGGCTAGCGGCTCGGCCTCCACCCACTTGGAAAAATAATCAACCGCCACCAATAAAAATTTCCGTTGTCCGGTTGCCATAGGAAACGGACCCACAATATCCATTCCCCATTGATCGAACGGGCAAGAGACAGTAGTGGCCTTCATTTCTTCCGCTGGTCGGTGAGAGAAATTATGATACCTTTGACAAGAAAGGCACGTCGCGACGGTCCGAGCGGCATCTGCTTGTAAAGTTGGCCAAAAGTATCCAGCCAGCAGTATCTTTTTAGCTAGTGATCGTCCGCCCGGATGACCCCCGCACGACCCTTGATGCACTTCTTGAAGGATGTATGCCGCATCTTCTGAACTCACACATTTCAGAAGCGGACGGGAGAAAGCCTTCTTGTATAACTGATCTCCAATGAGCGTGAACCGACCGGCTCTCCTCCTTAGTAGCTGGGCCTCATCCCGATCGGACGGCGTAGAACCCGAGCGGAGAAACTCCATAATCGGTGTCCTCTAGTCGCTCGGAAACGTGAGACCCTTCATACGGTCGATGTGCGCCACCAACAATACTTGTTCAATCGGCTGCAGAATGGCGACCGACATTATTGAGCTCGCGAGTTTGGCTAACTCATCGGCCGCTTGATTTTCCGCTCTGGGTATCTTCCGAACAATGACTTCTCTAAATCGGCTTTGAGCTTCTCAAAGGCTTCGGCGTAGAGTTTGAGCCGAGCGCTGTTGATTTCAAAGATGCCAGAGAGCTGCTGAGCGGCCAACTGTCACTACAAGAAAAATGTCATTCAACAACACTCAAACGACAACGGTTTTATACCAAACCGTTGTCTTTTTGCCTTTTAACAACGGTTTTAACCAAAACCGTTGTCTTTTAGCAATTTTTTTGGCCTACAACAATGGTTTTTAAAAACCGTTGTCTATTTATGTTTTTTTAAGACTACAACAACGATTTTTAAATGTTACAACAATAGTTTTTGAAAACTGTTGTCTATGTGCGCTTTTTTTTGGGATTACGACAACAGTTTTTAAAAGCCGTTGTCTTAAGTGATGTTGAATACTAGTGTTTTTTTTCCTTCGCCGTTTTTTCCCCTTCGCCAATTTTTGCCCCGCTTTTTTTCTTTCCCTCTCCCCGAAAGTTTTTTGCCGCCGCATTCCACCCTTTTATCTTCTCAATCCGTCCCTCTTTTCTCTTTTCTCACAATCTCTCGCTCACCGGAGCCGCATAGGAGCAGCAGCAGTCCACGAGTCCATTAAGGACGCCCTCACCGGCAAGACCTCCGACATGAAATCCACTAACAGTAAGTGTCCTCTACTTCTTCCTCCTTCCTCCTGCATCTTCTCGTCGAAAACCCTAGATACTCCTGCATCTTCTCGCCGTCTGCGGTACTCTGGGCTCGCCCTCTTCGCATTCCTCTATATAAAGCCCCTTCTATCGTCTTCTTGCTCCACTCTCTTCTTCTTCGCCTCCGCGAAGGCTCCCCGTGCCACAAATCCTGGTCGTCGAACCCTAATCCTCCTCTTATCCCGTTTCTTTCCTGATTCTGCTAGACTCTTGGAGGAGCGAGACGTGATAATGGGAAAGAGAGTGGAGGAGCTCGATATCGATAATCTATTGGATGAGATTCCCCATCTTCGTCATCGTGGTGTCCTCGATAGACCTGACGGTGCCGGTTTCCGCATCGCCGATGAGTTGCCGACGTCGGTCCTCCATGGGGATGGCGGTGGGTGTATCTGGTCTGAGGGGGTTCCGAGCTCGTTAGCGGAGCGTTCGCTTCCGTTGGAGGAGACCCTCCTGCTCCAAAACCTTCGCAATGTCCGTCTCGGCGCCGACCGAAATGGACCGATCAATCGTTCCCTGCCCCATACCAACCATCACCGAGTGGGTTGTTTGTTTGGGTCTTCGCTCGACTCTTTTGGACGGGATTCTTTGGTAAATGGGAATGGGAACGCGTCTCTGCCTCAAATCCGGCAGCGTTATCCTGGAGTTGTAAACTTGTTTGGGAATCCCTCTTTTGGAACAAGAGAGTTGAAAATTGGTCAAGTTTCGCGACCAAATACCCCTTTCCAGGGAAACGATTCTGGCAATTTTAGTCAATCTGGTAATGGGTCTTATCCAATATTTGATATGTTATTTCAATCACAGATGATTAGAGGAGAACCTTTCTTGGTTTCTGGCGATCAGTTAGTGACAATGGCACGGAAGATCTCTAAGGGAGACTCAATTCCTCGGCAATTGGGGGGGCTTCATTCCCCAAGGAACCAAAGGATTGTTCAGGGAACCATTACAAAGTGTCTCAGCTTTATGAGTAAAGAACAAATATATTGCCTTGCTAAAGACCAGCACGGATGCCGGTTATTGTAGCAGCAACTTGATGAAGGAAAGGATCAGGTTGATACAATTTTCAACGGCATCATTGAACGTGCAGTCGATCTCATGGTCGATCCCTCCGCATCATTGAATATAGCCTCCTGCTCTATTCCAGCTTTCGGTATATCAATTTTAAAGATTTTTAAGAGCTCGATTTCAACCTCTAGTGTGAAATTGCAGATGGGTTTCGTGAGGTATACAGGCTGCCAAAATGGGAATTTTACCTACTTCGATTTAAATCTATTCACTGCAATGTTTTAGCTCATGATCAAAGTAAACTTAAAGGATTAATCCAGAGCCTATGGGAACTTTCTGAATTCATTTTATTTAAGGTATTCTTTCCTTTAATGGTCATCCCTTTAGTTTTCTTTGTATCAGTATATTGTTATGTTACATATCTTTTTTTTGTGGGAATACTGAAGCTAGTTACATGATTATCTGTCATAATTGTAAATAAAACTAAATTTTTATGTTTGGGGTATTTTCTGTTGTCAGTCTTATTATTGGGGTACTTTCTGAATTATTTTTAGAGTTCAACCATGTGGAAGGAAAATGCATTTGGTAAATATATATACAACACGACAGAATATGTTGCAATTATGCTTGTCTACAGAGATTTTCAGTTTATTTGTATTTCTTATATTCTCTGTATTATTATTCCTATATTCTCTGTATCACTTATTTATTTTTTATTTTTCTGCCAAGTTACTTTATAATATTTTACTGTTACTTTTTGTGCAGGGACTTTCCGTTCCCAGATGCAATCAACAGACGAAACCAATGAAGACAAGAAAATATTTTATACTCTATTTCTTACAAAATAGACAAATATTTCTTCACCAATCGGTACAAAGACAACAATTGAAAGTTGTAACTATCTGATTGATAAGTCCTAGGCTATGTGGTTGAGTTCAAGTGATCATTGAAGCATTTTCAATGTTTCATTATATTAATGTTCAAGCTACATAGTAATTTGCATGCCTAGATGTTAAGCCTACCTAGGGCTAGACTGATCTTTGATCTTTAGTTTTTTTATATTTCATTCCTGTATTTTGTAATACCTTTTATGCATAGATCTTGATCTATACAACTTTTTATTGGTATGTTAAAAACATTTTGCTCAATTCATTTTTTTTCCAATTAGCGTAAATTAAATTCCTTGACGTTTGCAACTGTTGCACCCATTTCATAATTGATGAAATTAATTGTTTTGTTTAAAGCAAATTTTTATTAGATGTTGTCATTTTTCCCTGGTTATTATTCAATTCTTTTTTTTAATGCATCTGTTGTAGTGATGTGGAGATGAACATTATGTTGGAGAGCTCCTTGAATGCAAAGGAGAAAATAATCTCTGAGTTGAATATGGAGCTTCATAACATGGAATCCACATTATTAAAGGGGAGGGAGCAGCATTTGAATGAGATAAAGAAGTTGAATGCACTAATCAATGAAAAGGTTTCAGTTCTTTGTTTATACCTAATTTTTTATACGATAACTGATATGAAGTATAAGTTGCAACATTTTGGCATTTGAGATGACCAACAATTATAGTTCAATTAAAATTTTATCACAATTTCTCGGCACAACAATATGATCTTGGACATGTTTAAAGCTATCACATCCTTTATTAACACAATTAGATTTGATAAAATAGCAATGCTTACAGTTCCTAATCTCTATATCTCTATTTTCTTGCAGGATAGTGCTCTTTTGGAGATAAGAAGAGAACTTCAAGAAAGACCAACCACAAGATTAGTTGATGATCTGCGTAAAAAAGTTAAAATTCTTCAGGTCCATAAAATGCAATTGACCATTGGATTCACCTTCCTAACATTTGTGCACATGCATTCTTCTTTTGGATTCCTTTATACTGTTTGATATTGCATACTCAAGAGCCACGCTTAAACAATTTTGCAATATAACTATACTTTTGAAGATCCACTTAGGTATTTAGCCAGTAGTTGTTTCAGTTCATCTACATTCTTCCTTTCTTTATTCTTAGTAGTTTGTTCCTAATTGATGATGTATTTAGCCATGCTTTGCTCCCAGTGTAATTATTTAGAGAGATAGTTTAACATACTTGTAGTTTGTCCATTGGAGGATTTTTGACGGTACAGTTCAATGCTACAAATTTCACTTATTAAGTGTACATATGGTGTTATTCCATACCAATGCAACAGTGAAATCAAAGGTCCATTTTCAATGCTTTGCTCTCAAGTTGTTTCGGTTAGTAATGATCCTAAAGATAACCTTTTATTCTTACAAGATTGTTCCAGATAGCCTCTGTCACAATATTATTTACAATTTTCCTTTATCATGACTATTTCAGATATATAATTTAACATAATTTCAATTTATTAAGTTAAGTCACAGTCTTACTTGAGTGTACTAACAGGCACAATGCATTCAGCAATACAATTTAGTTGCTCAGGAAATAGTTGAAACAAATGCATTAGCTTGTTCATTGATATAGGATATGGTGAAACAAATGCATTAGTTGAAACAAGCTATCACATCCTTTATTAAACAGGAAAATGCATTTTTATTATTCATAGGCATTTAGTTTAGATCAAGTGACATTTCTTTATCTTCTTCTTACAGGTGGAGTTTGAAGGATTAGGAGAATTAAGAAGCAAGGATGAAGAAGATGAAGGATTGGGAGAATTAAGAAGCAAGGATGAAGAAGATGAAGGCATTTAGTTTATCTTCTTTCTTTATCTACTTGGTCCACTTCGATCCAAGTACGATGCAAACATGGCAAGGATGAAGAAGATGAAGGATTAGGAGAATTAAGAAGCGGTGTTTTGTTACTCTTCTAGTGTTGTACATGGTAAAAGTAGTTCAAATGATCCAACTCTTCAAAACTGGATATCAAGATTAGGATGTTGTGTTACTCTTCTAGGATTAGGATGTTGTGTTGTTCTACCTTTGTTTTAATAGTGTCGTTGTCATTTTGTTGGCTGCTTTTGAATTTTCTTCGGAATGTTGTAAATATTATTTTCGAATGTTAGAAAATTATATGTTAAATTTTATTTACAAATTTAGTATTTTGAATGATTTATAATACTAGAAAATTGTATAATAAATTTTAATATATTTTTTATTTTTTATCAAAAAAAGACAACGGTTTTTCACTGTTGTCGTAAATAGTTTAAAACTGTTGTTGAAGACCCTGTTATTAAAGGTAGACGCTCAAAGACAACGGTGAAAAACTGTTGTCTTTGAAGGAAAAGACAACAGTTTTTCACCGTTGTAAAAACTGTTGTCTTTGTCTTCAAAGACAACGGTTAAAAACTGTTGTCTTTGGGTATCCCCTTTAACAACACAACCTTTAACAACAGTCCGAAAGGGGCTATGACAACGGTGAAAAACCGTTGTTGTAAGGCTTTTTTCTTGTAGTGTGTGAATCCGAATGAAGCGTTACCCGACCGGCTCCCACATGCCGTGCTGCCTGCAAGCCGGCTATGAGGGCCTCATACTCTGCTTCATTGTTTGTAGCTTTATAATCCAGCCGGACGGATAAGTGCATCTTTTCTTCTTGAGGGGAGAGCAACAGTATTCCAATCCCACTTCCGAGCCGAGTGGATGACCCGTCCACAAATAATTTCCACATAGCTTCGGGCTCTGAATTCTGCACCTCGGTCACGAAATCTGCCAAGGACTGTGCTTTGATTGCCGAGCGGGGCTGGTATTGGATGTCAAATTCACTCAACTCCGTCGCCCATTTGATGAGTCGCCCGGACGCTTCTGGATTCAGTAATACTCGCCCGAGCGGGCTATTGGTTTTGACAATGATGGTATGCGCCAGGAAGTAGGGACGAAGGCGCCGAGCAGCGAGGACCAGAGCGAAAGTCAGCTTCTCGAGCCCAGTATAGCGAGATTCAGCATCTTTTAAAATATGACTAAGAAAATACACAGGTTCTTCCCCGCTCGCCTTCACTAGTGCCGAGCCGATTGCTTGCTCGGTTGAAGACAAGTAGATACAAAGTGGCTCACCCACAGCCGGCTTGGCTAATACCGGGAGAGAGTTCAGATATGCCTTCGCATTCTTCGTCCCAGTGAAACTTAGTGGCCTTGCGCAAGATTTTGAAAAAAGGAAGGCTCCGGTCGGCGGTTTTGGATATGAATCTGGACAAAGCAGTTATCCGACCGGTTAAACGCTGCACTTCCCTCGTATTTCGCGGAGGCGGCATGCCTTGTAGAGCTTTCACCTTGCTGGGATTTGCTTTGATACCCCGCTCGGTCACTATGTATCCTAAGAAATGCTCTCCTTTTGCTCCGAACAGGCATTTCTGAGGATTTAGCTTGACTCCATATTTTCGTAACGTTCGGAAGGTTTCCTCCATGTCTTTGAAGAGATCAGCCGCTCGGACGGACTTGATAAGAATGTCGTCCACATAAACTTCTAGATTCCGCCCGATCTGCTCTTTGAACACTTTGTTCATCAAGCGTTGATAGGTGGCTCCCGCGTTCTTCAATCCGAACGGCATCACATTATAGCAGTAGGTGCCGTCGGACGTCACGAAGCTCACTTTTTCTTGATCTTGCCAGGCGAGCGGCACTTGATGATATCTCCGATAGGCGTCGAGCATGCATATCAACTCGCAGCCGGCCGTAGAATCCACCAGTTGATCGATTCGGGGCAAGGGGTAAAAGTCCTTTGGGCACGCCTTGTTAAGGTCCCGGAAATCGATGCACACTCTCCACTTGTTGCCGGGCTTGGAAACTAGCACCACATTCGCTAACCAGCTCGGGAATTGGACCTCGCGTATATGGCCGACCTCCAAGAGTTTCTCCACCTCCGCTCGGATGATGGCATTCTGCTCGGCGCTGAAGTCCCTTTTTCTTTGCTTCACTGGCCGAGCGTCTGGTCGGACGTGGAGCTCATGCTGCGCTATGCTTGGTGAAATTCCGGGCAGCTCATGTGTCGACCAGACGAAGACATCATGGTTTTTTCGAAGGCATTGTATCACCTCCTCTTTCTGATTCGCCTCCAGATTGGACGCGATGAATGTCGTGGCCTCCGATCGGGTCGGGTGTATCTGCACTTCCTCTTTTTCTTCATAAACTAAAGAGGGAGGCTTTTCAGTTATAGCATTCACCTCGATCCGTGGCGACTTCCGAGCGGAATTTGCTTCTGCTCGGACCATTTCGACATAGCATCACCGAGCTGCCAGTTGATCTCCCCGTACTTCTCCCACTTTGTCTTCGACGGGGAACTTGATCTTCTGGTGGAAGGTGGAGACGGCCGCTCGGAACTCGCTGAGTGCCGGTCGTCCCAAAATGACGTTATATGACGAGGGAGAGTCGACCACCACGAAGTTTGTTGTCCGCGTCCTCCTGAGCGGCTCTTCTCCCAGCGAGATAGCCAGCCGGATCTATCCGACCGCCTGAACTTCGTTACCCGTAAACCCGTATAGGGGGGTCGTCATGGGTAGCAGCTCGGCCCGATCAATTTGTAGTTGATCGAATGCCTTTTTAAATATGATGTTGACTGAACTTCCTGTGTCAACAAATACGCGGTGAACAGTGTAGTTGGCTATTACCGCTTTGATGAGGAGAGCGTCGTCGTGGGGTACTTCAACTCCTTCCAAGTCCCCTGGCCCGAAACTGATTTCAGGTCCGCTCGCCCGCTCTTGGCTGCAGTCGACTGCATGGATTTGGAGCTGCCGGACGCTCGCCTTTCTTGCTCGGTTGGAGTCACCTCCGGTCGGCCCACTAGCTATGATGTTGATCTCGCCCTGAGAAGTGTTGTTTCTATTCTCTTCCTCCCGGGCGGACGGTCTGGGTCGCTCCCTAGACTGTCGGGGATTGTCTTCTCGTCTCGGTGTATGATGCCGCTCGGGAGTTTGCCTTTGCCGCCTATCGGGCATTGCCCGCTCGGATATACGAGGCCTCTGTCGTCTGTCGGATGACGGTGATCTACGGCCACCACTTTGGGGAACGGGATGGGCAATCAGGGGCAGACTCCGGCAGTCTCTGGTATTGTGGGTGTCCGTGCGGTGGAATGAGCAGAACATGGGAGTCCATTTCTTCTTTGGCTTGGGCCGCTCGGCCGCTACTTCTTGTACGTGGGACCTCACATGGGGGGAGCGGATTGCTTCGGCCCTCGGTCCTCTCGGCGGTTGATGAGCGGTGTGAGGCTTCCGTTCGGCAGGGGGAGCCCGATCAGTTGGAGTTTCCTTTCTTCGAGCCGCTTGGGCTTCCTCTACGTTGATATATTCGTTGGCCCGGTGTAGCATTTGGTCGTAGTCTCGAGGCGGCTTCCGAACGAGCGAGCGGAAGAAGTCCCCGTCCACGAGGCCTTGTGTAAATGCGTTCATCATTGTCTCTGAGGTGGCCGTTGGAATGTCCATGGCCACTTGATTGAACTGCTGGATATAAGTTCTGAGCGGCTCGCAAGCCTCTTGCTTAATGGCGAATAGGCTCACGCTAGTCTTCTGGTAGCGCCGACTGCTGGCGAAGTGGTGGAGGAAGGCCGTTCGGAAGTCTTTGAAGTTTGAGATAGATCCATCCGGCAATCTCCGAAACCACCGTTGAGCCGACCCAGAGAGGGTGGTGAGGAAAACCCGACACTTCACCCCATCTGTGTATTGATGCAGGGTTGCCGTGTTATCAAACTTGCCCAAATGATCATCCGGATCGGTGGTTCCATTGTATTCGCCGATCGTCGGAGGCACGTAGTGCTTGGGCAGAGGGTCTCGTAGAATAGCCTCTGAAAATTAACGATTAATCCGCTCGGGCGATGAGTCCGCTCGAGGGGCTTTCCCTTTTCTGTCTTTTCTAGGCATTTCATCCAAAGAAGATCCCCGATCTCTATTGGTTGCTGCAGCTTCGGGGGTGCGGAATAGGGCCCGATGAAATGCAACGGTGGCCTGCGGTGCTTCTGCTCGGCCACCAGACGCGGGCGTTGCTTGCTACTCCGGCCGCTCGGCTGTTGCTTTCTGTTTTTGCTCCACAAGCTTGGCGGCCCTCAACTCGATCAGAGCGTCGAGTTCCTCCGTGGAGAGCGTCACCGTGTGTTGTCGTCCAGCCTCGTCCATTGTTTCCGTTCGGATGCAGGAGCGTTCCCACAGACGGCGCCAAATTGATCCTGTCTGAATGCTGAATCAACGGACGCTGGGCACGTGGCGCCTCCCGGCTGCTGACGTGGATCTTCGACTGGTTGCACGAACCTCCGACGAACCTGCACAGAAGTCGGGCAGGGAAGGGGTTCCCGGCGACGACCCTCCGACGCTCAAGTCAGGCAAGCAAGTAGTAAAAAAAAGTGGCTCCAAAGATGTCCAACCGTACCTCCGGCGAAGTATAAGGCTTCTTATATAGGGCTGGAAGAAACTCATGCACACCAATCGACGTAAACACGTGTTCTTAGCCCATACCTCGGTATGTGTTTGTCAGAGAGCTTACCTGACACCATACTGCTACAGTCCAAGCACGCTCTCGATGGGACAGCAGAACACCTCGTTGTCAGATTAGGAGTATGGCCTAGTCATAGGACTTGACCGCTGTCATAAGATATAAATTGTTCTTTCCCTACCCCATGACGAGGTGCCCGTCCGGCCGGCTGGACGGGGCGTCCGGCCGGCTGGACGGGGCGTCCGGCCGACACTCATCTTACTCCACACCAAAACCAATCACACCCCGTCCGGCTCTTCGTATGCCTCGGTATGCTGGGTAGATCCTCGGTAAGGTGCTGTGGGGACTGCTAGCAGTATGTCACCTTGTCTTCGGCCTCTCGCTCGGCTCTTCGCTACTGTTCAATTGAGCGTCGGAACCCCGACTTCTGTCGGGGCCCCTTTTGTTGTCCGTTATTCACCGGTCGGCCGGCCGGGAGGTCGGCCCATCCTTCTCCGATCGACCACCTGACCTTTTAACTCTCACGTGGTATTGACCCCTCAGGATGGGGGTCCTCTGTTCTAACCGCCGGATCAGATTTAATAAAAATTATTTACATTCATTCAATATAAATAAATTTAAATAATTTATTAAATTAAATAGACATATGTTTAATCTGTTATGATTATAAATAAATAATATTCATAAATAATAATATCTATGAATAAATTTTATAAATTATTTTTATCAATCAAACTTAGTTCTAAACAATCTTATAATATTAAATTAATTAATTAATAAATTTAATTTTAAAAATTTAATAATTCCTTCCGTATTTTTTTCTTTATAAAAAAAAGGAAAAAATCATTTTAATAGATTTAAGTTAATTAGTTACCATATTTCATTCATCCAATTTTGATAGCTTAACCATAAAGGCAAGGAATAAACAGATCCCATGGGCTGCAAGAAAAGATGGCGCACGGCCGCTGACGGATTGAGAGTGTGTTGCTAAATTGGTTCATAATCGAGGTTAAATTGCGGCATTGAACCCTCTTATATGGCAACAACCCTAGGAATCGCTTTATTCCTACATCTCTCTCTCGGGTGATGATTGTCCAGGGACCAGAGCGCAAGAGCTAATGATGATGATGTGCGATGCTAGAGTGGAAAACCGCTACTAACTCGAATCGTTCCCCAATCGAGGAATAATTAGCCGCCGCCGCCACCGGAGAGAGTAAACGTGCGCGCGAGAGAAAAGAAAGGGATCGCGCATGCCCTAGTATTTTGCAAGATTACCGATGGAATTTGATTTCCGTCGATAATCCCCGACGGATTTCATATTCCGTCCGGGGTTATCGACGGAAATCAAATTCTGTCGGTAACCCCCGGATTTTCGTGGTTTTTTTGGCTAGAATAACGGGTTTTACCGACGGAATTTTTATTCCATCGGTAAACCTAAATTTTTTCGACAAAAATTCAATTTCGTCGGTAAGTATAATAACTAACAACGGAATAATATTCCGTCGGTGAATTTCATCGATAAATCAGGAAATTTTTATAGTGAAATTTTCCTTATTCTTTACCCAAATTTCAACGTTCTTTTTTTACCTCTTGTTTTTCACCATTAGAGCCATTACAGCAACCCTAGAACAAGCAATTACAGTAATTGAGACTTGAATTGGGATATTTATAGGTAAAAAGTTTCAAATTAATTTGATAATTTTATAAAAATTGACTGAAATACTCTTAAAAAGATTAATTTATTTGGATCATGGAATTCTTTTGTTACAAAGGTAAATTATAAACTATAATGCGCCATTTGTCTGTTTTGGAAATTCAAATGCTCTTTTTGACTTCAGTTAATTGCGGAAGATTTTGATAAGTTAATTAATATTTTATCAGCATGTAAATACAATAAATTTAGTAATCAATCTAATAAAAATTATTTACATTCATTCAATATAAATAAATTTAAATAATTTATTAAATTAAATAGACATATATTTAATCTGTTATGGTTATAAATAAATAATATTCATAAATAATAATATCTATGAATAAATTTTATAAATTATTTTTATCAAGAAAAGTAGAAAACTTCAATCAAACTTAGTTCTAAACAATCTTATAATATTAAACTAATTAATCAATAAATTAAAATTTAATAATTTAATAATTCCTTTCGTATTTTTTTCTTTATAAAAAAGGGAAAAAATCTTTTTAATAACTAAGAAAGTTTAAGTTAATTAATTACCGTATTTCATTCATCCAATTTTGGTAGCTTAACCGTATAGGCAACGAAATAAACCGATCCCGTGGGCTGTAAGAAAGGAGAGATTCGTCGTCCATCCGGATCTGGAATAATTTATCAACAAACGCAAGAGTTGATGCCGATGATGTGCGCCGCCTAACAACCCCGAATCGTTCCCCGAGGAATAATTAGCCGCCGCAAGGTGCATCCCCCTCAATTGCTACCGCCGCTGCTTCTACTTCCCGTGAGTGCGAACAATGATGGTGTCGGTGGAGGTGATGAAGAGGAAAAGAACGACCTTGACGGTGAGCCCTAGGAAGGTCATCTTTTTTTTCCCCCTCTAACATATCTATTTCGTTCATCGTCTATCTGCCATTTATTCTAACTCCCTTTTTTCGAATATGAATGTAGTTCGGAAGGAGAATGTGCCACCAATGCAGGAAGGCACGCGTTTCCACCATTCTGTGCTCCAGTTGCAGGAGCAGAAGCTACTGCGCCTCTTGCATCCGGCTCTGGTACACATATCTCTGCTGCTACTATTTTGCTCTGCTCCTTCGCTCTTAGATCATGGCATTACAATGAAGGTTTCATTTTTGGGGTTTTAGGTATCCGCATATGCCCGATGATATGGTAGCAAAGGCCTGTCCTTTCTGCCGTGAAAGATGCAATTGTCTTATTTGCTTGAGGGAGAGTAGCTCGTCTTTGGTCTGGACTTCTTTTCTCGAGTTGATTTTGTATTACCTATAGTTTACTTCGGTTCATTATTTTGAGTAGTCTGTAAGAAGCTTGTGTTTTATTTGGAAATGATGAACAGGTTTTAACCAATGATGTGGGCAAATCTGACAAGATTAAATATGCTGGTTACATGTTGCACTATCTACTGCCTGGTCTAAAACGATTGAACCAAGAACAGTTTATGGAGATGAAGATAGAGGCCAAGATCAGAGGTGCCAAATCTCAGAACTTCACATCCATAATTTTGAAATATATGCTCATTACTATTTTCAACAGGAATTCAAATGTGTGACCTGCAACCAGATTATGCAATTTGTGGAAGGGATGAACGGATTTTCTGGTACGTGACTTCCGCCATTTAGTTTGATTTGGCCTTATTTCTTCCTTATTTTTCCCTATGAATTCAATTGTTTGTGGAATTGACCTTTGTTTCTTTTTCTCTCTCTTTGCTTTTCTTTTCAATTTGATAAGCGACAATTGTAGAACTTCCATCTTCGACCTTCACAGAAGTTGTTCAAGTTGTTCATATGACTTGTGTCTTGGATGTTGTCGCGATATCCGTGATAATAACCTTCAAGCATCGGGTGAGCAAATGACATTCAATTTTCTTAACAGAGGTCAAGATTACATGCATGGTGGGCAGCCACAAAATTTCACTAATAAAAAAGAGGATAGCTTGCTTAATGATTCAGATCATTTTACTAGCTGGAAAGTGAATGCAAGTGGAATCATTCCGTGTCCTCATACATTGGTTGGTGGATGTGGTGTTTCTCATCTTGAATTGAAACACCTGTTTCCTAAGAATTTCTTGGTTGATTTGGAACTACAAGCAGAGGAATCAATCAAAATCTTTGGTCCAACCCATACATATAATTCTATTGAAAAAGTCGAGAGTGTGTGTGCATGTTCCACAACAAAAAATTCAAGGAGAGCTTCTTTCAGAAGGAATGATATGGATAATTACTTATATAGTCCATTGGCAAGTGATATTAAGAATGGTGATCAAAAGCACTTCCGGAGGCATTGGCTAAACGGAGAACCAGTCATTATTAGGGGAGTGCTTGAGGAATCACGTTTGATCTGGGAGCCATCACATATGTGGAGTACAATGTTTAAGAGTAATATTCCAACTGATTTATCACGTGTACGGGCTACTGATTGTTTAGCTTGCTGCGAGGTTAGCTTTTAAATCATATGGAACACATTGATATATTCTACTTCTTATTATGCATTAGCCAAATCATTTCTGTAGTCTATAGGCATCATATTCAATTGACATGATTATTGTTTGTTTTTCAGGTAGAAATAGATCCTCAGCTATTTTTCGAAGGATACACAAAGGGAAGGGTGTATAGTAATATGTGGCCTGAGATGCTCAAATTGAAGGATTGGCCAACTTCCAGCAATTTGGAGGATTTGTTACCAAGCCATGGAATTGAGTATATTAATGTGTTACCTCTTCAAGAATATACAAATCCACATAATGGTTCATTGAACGTTGCTGCTGCACTTCCCAAAGATGTATTAAAGTTGGATGTGGGACCAAAATCATACATTGCATATGGAATTGAAGAAGAGCTTGAGAGGGGAGATTCAGTAACCAAGATTCACTGTGATGTCTCTGATGCAGTAAGCTAACAATTTTTGCTTCTACGTTTGTATTCATAGTGTTAAAATGTTTTTTTGCATACAAATGATGGATTAACACAAATCTCAGGACCATGATTGCTAAGATTGAGATAAAGCAAATCTCTCTCAAATTTGGATTCCATATCCATCCTCTAGATCGGAGAAAGGGATAATAATTGGATAAACATTAATGACCTTAATGCATCATTTTCTTTCTTTGATATGTTATATTTCATTTATAATTATCTTTAAAGTTGCTGAACATGGACACTCTCTTTCGGACCTTCATATGTGTGGCTAAGATTGAATTTTAAAATGCTATGTTACTTGGGCTTGGGTATGAGTGTCCAACATGGATATGGAACTAAATGTTTCACATTTGATCTTTCAAAGTAGGAAGATGGTGACTCAGCATAAACAAGTTCATATTTGGACACTGTTACAGGGCGCGACAAAGCTTAAAATGAATAATTTTGGGTACTTTTTTGTACTTGCAATCATTATTAATTTTTAATCAGAAAAATAATTTAATAGAATTTCAATATATCAATTACAAGAAATTTATCTATTAGACTGTAAACTTAAGGTAGAGGGAGATATAAAAACATTAGTCAATGTAGTAAAATGAATTAATTTGCATATTATCAGTGATATATTCTTTTATAAATCTCAATGGAGATTATATGTATATGATATTAAAAGTTGATTTCTTGTCCGATGCTAATGTTAATATGATAAGGTGATAGAATTAGAATTAAGTAATTGGGCAACAAATCACCAAGATTGATCATTAATTACTTCCTTTTACAGAATCGTATAATTATTTAATACATAGATTGCTCTTCTATTAATTATATTATTCTCAGTTAAAAAACATGGAGACTTGATATGTAGAAGTTACTTTTTCCTCATTCTTATACACACAACACAGTTTTGTCTTTTCCTTTCTTTCACCTCTTTGTATTCCTTCTGATCTCTCCTTTTCCAACTTTGAAGCACTCTTCTTGCTTCTCTATAATGCCTCTGTTCTTCGCTTCTCTATGATGGTAGCCTCACGGAGAAGTTGTATTTCATACAACATTCCTATTATCTATATATATTAGTTTATATATCCGTTAATTAGCTAGTTGTCAATTAACATTACTATAGTTTCCTAAGATAAATTCTTTCCTAAGATTCCTAGTTTATACATAAATATGTCTCACTCTTCAATAAAGAATACATATTCTTTTTATCTCAAATAACATGGTATCAAAGTCATTTCGAAATTAGGGATTCAAAATTAGGGTTCCATATCTGCCTCTTCTTCCTCTCACATGCAACGACGCTCGTTGTCACGTACGTGCAACAGCGCGGCTTTTCACCGCAAAAGTCATTACGTGCCTCTGACCCTAGTGCAGTTGAATCCTGGCCCTGTGACCTAGCCTTCTTCAGGTTCATCCTTGGTGCCCTCAATCGCGACAAGGCACGCTATGGTGATCTTACCCTAGACGCCTTCCTTGCCATCTTCGTCGATCTCAACATCTCCAACACTGCTCTGCATTCCTCAATGCAAACAACACCTATGCGCGATTGCAGGTCGCGTCGTCTCATGCGCTGAGCATCCACTGTCGTATTGGTTTCCTCGACTTGGTTTCTTGGAGCGTTCTCCCTAGACGCGATTTACCGGACATTGTGCATTCTCCCTTGATATGATTTCTTGCCCCACTCGTGACGTGTTTTTTGATAGTTATTGGAGCCTCTACGTGCTAGCAGCCAATGCTGATATTTGGTTTGGTCTTCCTTCTTGTGCTCGTGAGTTTGTCTGTACTTGTCGTATTCTTCTCTTATTTGACTTCCTTTGGGATAAGGTCTTATGGCTGAAAATAAGTCTTCTATTGTGACGGATGTGGTCTGTGTGATGTCTAAAATCACGGACTGTAAGATAAATGGTTCGAACTATTTGGATTAGACTAAGGTAGTCATCTTTATCTACGAAATATTTACAAATATGGTCATTTGACTAATGACCCTCCTCAAGGTGATTCGAAGTAGACATGACTTAGAGAGGATGCTCGCTTGTTCCTTTATATTCAGTATTGATAGTGAGGTAATTGGTTTGGTCAATCACTGTAAATTTATAAATAACTTATGGATTACTTGGAATTTCTGTACTCGAAAAGGGAATCTCTCTCGCAGGTATAAGGTTTGCAAAACATTTTACCGTGTGGAAAAACAAGATCAGCCTTTGATCAATTATTTTACGGCGTTCAAGAAGACATATGAGGAGTTTAATATGTTGCTGCCCTTTAGCCTTGATGTGAAAGTTCAACAAGAGCATATGGCTATCTAAGTAACAAGTTCTCTCAGGTTCTGAGGTCTCTTCTTTATAAGATGTATTTAGTTGTGTTCTTCTTATATAAAGTACTGCATTTGTTCCGCTTAATAGTGCTTTGGTAAGTCGCAATACTAATTATGTGCTTGGAAGATTAACTAGTCACAGTAGAATGAAAGGTGGCTCACAGGACTTTAAAACTTGAACATTGAATTCGGATGGTATTATGCGCAACTACTATCGTAAGCCAGCTCATACGAAGTTTGAGTTTAGAAAGCTTTAGTACAAAAATCAACAAAAACACTTGGCCCATATTGCGTCCACTAATGATGTCTCTGATAAATCGATCCTTATCTCTACATATAAATTTGCTAGGTTCTCAAAATATTAGGAATCGCTTAAGTCTTCATCTCCCTCTGTTACT
Source organism: Zingiber officinale (assembly GCF_018446385.1). Taxonomy (NCBI): domain Eukaryota; kingdom Viridiplantae; phylum Streptophyta; class Magnoliopsida; order Zingiberales; family Zingiberaceae; genus Zingiber; species Zingiber officinale. The sequence continues at coordinate 88,469,116 of NC_056007.1, forward strand.
ACTATTACTAATTATGGTAAATAAGATACATGTCTTCTTCCTCATCCTCCAAATGGATCATTAATTTTGATGCCACGGATCATATGACATGTAATTCTAGTATATTTTTGATTTTTCAATTTCAATCTAACTTTTTTGGGTAAGGCTTCGTACAATGGATCTTTTCGCGGGACTCCGCATGGTGGGATCTTCGTGCATCGGACTGTCCTTTTTTAATTTAAATCTAACACTCCTATCGTTACTTTAGCTAATGGGTCTCTATCTTGTATTTGTGAGTCTAGCACTATCAATCCTACTCCTTTGCTTCCTCTGTGCTCTATCTTACATTTACCTAATTTATCCTTTAATTTGCTCTCTATCAGTCAACTAACTCATAATCTTAAATGTTGTATCACATTTTTTTCTAATCATTGCTTATTTCAGGATCTTTTGACGTAGAAGATTATTGGTAAAGGATATGGGTTTGGAGGCCATTACATTCTTGACACCGCTCTAAAATTCTTTGGCTTGCTCGAGTGTCAGTTTTCCTTTTGAGGCTCATCGTAGGTTGGGACATCCATCTCTTCCTTTGCTCAAAAAAAACTTTGTCCACAATATGGTAAGGTGTCTTTATTAGATTGTGAGTCGTGTTAGTTTACAAAACATCACCGTCTTAGTTTGAGTCCTAGAGTAAATAAACGTACTACTATTCTTTTTTAATTAGTTTATTCTGATATTTGGGCTCCTTGTCCTAATTTGTCTAGACCTGGTTTTAGGTATTTTGTTACTTTTGTGGAAGATTATTCTCGTGTAACTTAGTTATATTTAATGAAAAGTCGTTCTGAGTTATTTTCTCTGTCAAGTGCATTTTATGCTGAGATTAAAACTCAATTCACCATTCGTACTTTATGAAGTGATAATGCTAAGGAATATGCGTACGGTTTATTCCAATCTTATATGGGTAATATGGGTCAGAATGACATGCTTTATGAAACCTCTTGTTTTAATTCTTCATCCCAAAATGGTGTGGCTAAAAACAGACATCTTCTTGAAACTGCACGGACCCTTTTATTTCAAATAGATGTTCTCGAACCTTTTTGGGTTGGTGTAATTTCTACAGCATATTTTCTCAACTGCATGTCATCCTTTGTTCTTCATGGTGAGATCCCTTACAAAACCCTTTTTCCCAATAAATCGTTCTTTCCTGTTAACCTTAGGATACTTGGTAGCACTTGTTTTATTCGGGATGTTCGTCTGCATGTCACTAAATTTGATCCCAAGTCTTTAAAGTGTATCTTCCTTGGTTATTCTGGACTTTAGAAAGGTTCTAGGTGTTATTGCCCCAGTATTAAAAAATATCTTATCTCAAGTGATGTTACCTTCATGGAAAACACACCTTATTTCCTGTCCTTACATATTCCGACAAGTCAAAGGGAGAATGATGATTTGTTGATGTATTCTATCACATCCTTCGCACCTGTCCCAGAACCGGCTCTTGTCAAGTCTCCAATTATTCAAGTTTACTCTAAGTGACAACCTTTTGATTCTTTTGTCCCCTCGGGATGGTCTAGTGGTTAGTGCATGAGGTGTTGCCACCATGAGGTCTGGGGTTCAAATTTCGGCAAAGCCGAGGTAAATGTCTCCCTTATGACTTATGTGCTAGTCCCTATTCCAAATGCTAGTAGCCGCCCATGATTTACCTCCTCCGTGTTGGTCCTAGACAGATTGGCGGAGGCACTAGGGGTGAGTGTATTCTCCTTTTGCCACCATGTCCTTCACCTACTACTTTGTCATTATGCAAAAGTAAACGCCAGTGTATTTATCCTACTTCTTTTGTTTCTTTTAATGACTTGTCGTCTTCCTCTTATTCTTTTATTGCTTCACTTGACTCTATCTATATTCCTAAAATTGTCTGTCAGGTCATATTTCATTCTGGTTGGAAAATGCAATAACAGAGGACACGAATGCTTTAGATGAGAATGCCACTCGAGACTTGGTCAATCTACATTTAGAGAAATGGCCTATTGGATGCCAATGAGTATAGTTAATCTGGATGGGTCAAACCTATAGTGTGGATTATTTTGACACTTTTTTCTCTTGTTGCAAAGTTGATTCTATTGTTTATTTCAATGGCCGCTACTCATCATTGGCCTTTACATCAACTTGATATCAAGAATGTTTTTCTTTATGATGATCTTCATATGGAGCAATCTCTAGGTTTTGTTACGGGGAGTCAAGTGAGTTTGTCGTCTTCAAAAATCTTTGTATGGTTTGAAACAGAGTCCTCGTACTTGGTTTGGAAAATTTAGTTGGGTTCTGGAAAATTTGGTATGATGAAAAGTGTCTGACCATTCTGTATTATACAAGCAGTTAGGAGTTGGTATCATTATGTTAGTTCTGTATGTGGATGATATTGTTATTACTGAAAGTGAAACTACGGGAATGCGATCTCATAAATTTTTTATTCATACTCAGTTTCACACGAAAGACTTGGGATACTAAGGTGTTGAAGTTACGAGGAGTAAAAAATATATATTTCTATTTTCGAGAAAATATGTTCTCGACCTATTAACAGACAGGAAAATTAGGGGCAAAGTCTTGTAGTGTTCCAATGACTTAGAACATGTACCTCACAGGAGAGGGAAACTATTTGAACATCCTGAGAGATATTGAAGGTTGGTTGGGAGTTGAATTACCTTACCGTGACTCGTCTAGATATTGTATATTCGGTTAGTGTTGTCAATCAATTTTTGTCATCTCTATTGGGCAGCATTAGAGGAAATTTTGTATTACTTGAAGGAAGTACCCGGAGGGAGTATCGTATATGGAAATCATGGACACTCATATTGAATGTTTTTTAGATGCATATTAGGCATGTTCCAAAATGGATAGAAGATCTTCTTCAAATTATTATATCTGTGTGTGAGATAATGTGGATATATCAACTCATGACCAAAGTAGGACTTAACATTTCATTACCAGTAAAACCGTGGTGTAATAACCAAGTTGCTCTTCATATTGTATCGAATCTTGTGTTTCATAAGCAAACTAAGCACATTGAAATTGGTTGTCATTATGTTTGTGAGAAAATTCAATAAGGCTTGATCTCTACAAGATATGTGAAGACCGGAGAACAACTAGGGGGCATCTTCACAAAAGCTTTAAATAAGGTCTGGGTTGATTATTTTTGTAACAAGTTGGACATGATTAATATCTATGATCCAACTTGAGAGGGAGTATTATCTGTATATATTAGTTAATATATCTGTCATTAGCTAGTTGCCAATTAGCCTAATTATAGTTCCCTTAGATAGATTCTTTCCTAACATAGATTCATTTTTGTATATAAATATGCCTCACACTTCTATAAAGAATACTGATTCTTTTTATCTCAAATAACAATTCCAAAGTAGAGAAGGGTCTTGATCTAATGTCACTTCCTTTTGCTTCTTCATAGTGATAGGCTATCAAAGGACTTTGCAAGCTTTTGCTTTTCAATTTAAGGTTGCTATCTGATTTCTAACTAAGGTGGTTAGATCTTCATCATCGTTTTGAATTTCTCATGGGGGCTTACTGGAAAGGCTGCAAACATTCTCTGCTTGATACGGCTTTGAAAATAGACAAGTCCGGTTTGTTGGACTCATTTTATACTTGTACGTATGCCATGTATGTCTACAGGTTGAAGAGAGGGAATTCTGAATGCGAGTATCTTAGCTGATAAGTCTATTCCCTATTATTATCTTTTATATACTTCATTATTTTACAATTTTAGAAGCTGCAGAACTTTTACTGTTTTTTTTGTTTGATGGACATTTTGGCTCAATGTCTCCCATCTAATGTAAAAAATCCCTGCATTTTTTCTGCTAAAAGTGACAATAGTCAGACATGTAAGCAATTAGAATCGTTCATGTGACTTTTTTCTAAAAAAAAGGATAAATCATGCATGTGATACATTGACTGAAAAGGCTAAAGATTTCAACTGAAAAATAGCTTCCAGAGCTTTTTTTTTTTTGATAAATTGTTTCTTGAATCTTCTTTCTAAAACTGCTACCATTACTGATTTAAGATCCTCATTTCTTAAAATGTTTCTATTTTTTATCCTGATTGCAAAATATCATAGAACTGCTACCTGCTATCTGTTTTTATTTTTATTTTTTTTTCCCAGTAACTTGCTTCAAGGGAATTAGTGAATGTAAATCTTCCTTCAGAACTTGGGCTTCTTTTCATGTTCTTTATCTGCGCCAGCTGCAAATCAGTATAATTACCATGCTCTTTAGTGTCATTGTTAATTCAGAAACCTTTTATTTCTGGGAATTTTTAAAATTAGCCTGCTTCAATTGATTAAACTGTGTTATCCGCATATAATTATTCTTCTTATCTCCCTTAATAGTGCACAACACCAGTTGTTTCATAATGAGATAATCTTGTAAGTGGAGTTTACATTTTTTCTTTGCTAGGTAAATATATTAATGCACACTAGTGAAGTAATACTTTCTCGGAAGCAAAAAGCTGCAATAAAAGTTCTAAAGAGAAGGCACAAAGCTCAAGATTTAATGGAGCAACTTCAAGATGTTAATGTTGATGAGGCTGAAATGAATCAAGATTGGAGAGAAGAGATAGACTGTATAGTTCCAGAGCTGACAGATGATTTTAAGGGTTCAATAGAAAATGCAGGAGCTTTATGGGATATCTTTAGGAGAGAAGATGTTCCTTCTTTACAAGCTTACCTCAAGAATCATTCAAAAGAATTCCGACATGTTTATTGTTCTCCAGTTGAACAGGTTTGTTATTGTCCCAAGTGGTATCATTAATAGTTAGTGCCTCCAACAATGAGATAAGAACTTATCTTTCTCTTATTGTGATCAGGTATTTAATCCCATCCATGATGAAACATTTTACCTGACTAGAAAACACAAAAGGAAGCTCAAGGAGGAATTTGGTTAGTAGTTTTAAGTGATATGACATTCTAGATTTCTACATTTTCTTAAATAATTGTATCCTAATAATTGAAATGATATAGGAATTGAACCATGGACTTTCACACAACAACTTGGTGAAGCTGTTTTTATTCCTGCTGGATGTCCTCACCAAGTGAGAAATTTGAAGGTACAAAGGTTTGGCTATTTAGATATCTGGGATTTATGTTTTTGTCTATTAAATATTTCACTAATCCAAAAATTTCTCTTTGCAGTCATGTACCAAGATTGCAATAGACTTTGTTTCACCAGAAAATATTGATCAGTGCATCCATTTAACTGAGGACTTCAGATTGCTTCCGAAAAATCACAGAGCCAAAGAAGACAAACTAGAGGTTTGCTCTTTTTGTTAATAGCATCTTATTCTGATGATGTGTGCAAGTGGATTTTTGAATCATTTACCTTACAGATAACAACTCTTCACTTTTAAGTTGATTTTAGCATCTTTTGATTGGTCCTTAGTGTATTCTCTATTTGATTTTTCAGAAGTAAGCCCAACTTGATTTTATTTTATCAGACTTGCTTGATCACTATCAAATCTGGTTATGATGTACATTATCTCAAGACTAAAGGTTGTGACACAGGAAAATCACCATCTGTGTGACCACTTGGTAAAGACCTCTATCCCTCTAACAACGCTCCTACCCAGCCAAATCATTTGGCAGTCTCTCATTGGTCAACTGACAGCTGTAGCAGTGTGATTCTGATCTTAAACTGTTGTGTGCTCATAGATAATGGACTATTTCTTAGGACGGAATCACTTCTACTTAGCCTGAAGGATAAGCATATTATTTTACAGACTTGTTTATCTAGATAATTTTTTGCTTCTATTTATTTTTATACATTTTCAATCAAACATCAGTTGGCACGGGAAAAAAGAAAAATACATGGCAATTCCAATCCTTTACATTCTTCGCCTTTGCCTTAATAACATATCTTGACATCTAGAAGATTATTTTTTGTCATGGTTCAATTCAAATCTATGTTATGTTAGATGGACTGGAATTTAGAACCAAAATTCTAATGCAAGTTTAGGTTTGCTACCTAGACACCAAAATCAAACCCCTTTGAGGTTAGAGGAAGACACTTTCCATGTTGGTGATTTCCCATGAACTAAACAAAGGTCTAATTGAAGTCAGCAATGTTTACAGCTGTTAAGACAAAAAAACTAGTTATATTAGGGTTGCAAGCCTGTGCGCACATGGTCAATTCATACATGTAATAATCTTAGGTTGATTGAAGTATTTGAGAGGTCTAAGGTGCATGATGGGAAATTGTCTTATGTAATATTGTACTCTCTTTTTTGTCAATAAAATTTCTTAAGTCAAAAGTGGAATGCATGGATTTCATAAGTTGCAATAAAATTTATCCATAGAGGCTGATCAGCCATATTTTGATCCTGCCTATTTCAATCATATTGTTGAAAGTTTGAGATATCTTACATGCACAAGGCCTGACATCATCTGTCATGTACGGAGTATGATTGATTTGCAAGTTTTTGGGTTTTCCTTGACAACGGTGCATGCAAGTTACCAAAAGATGCATGTGATACATATTAAATGACACATGATCTCTAGTTATTCTTCAGCATATAATCCTGTCATTGTAGGCTTACTTTGTAGTGATTAGGCACATTTCAGAAAAATTGTAATATTTTGTGTATCATTTTGATTTGAAACTGTTTGTTCATGCTTGAGAACAAATATTTGTGCTTCTAATGTGTGAAGCGGAGCATGTAGTTGTAGCTTCAAGTGTGTGTCAAGAAATCTAGCTTTACAATTGATGAATCCCAACCAATGGCTCTATGTTGGTTTTTGTTGTTAATGTTCTGCAATCAATTTGACCAATAAAACTAGTCAGCTTGGAAGAAACAAGGATCAAAAGTGCTTCCATGTCCTCAAATATCAATTTGACTAAAGAGATATTGAATTATAATATGATATATTTATTACGCCCCAAATCAGCATCAAGTAGGAAGACCAATTTGATCGCACACCAAACTATTAGAAGCTTGATGCCCTTGTTGAAACTAAAGCATTGGATAAACCCTCATCAAATAATTGAAGGCTGAGTTGGTAATGACTGAGCTAATTGCTGGCCGATTTTGATGCTATTCTTGATTTTCTATTGTCATTGATTTTAATTTCTATTTCCTAAAATTTGATAAACACCAACATTGTTGATGTTAATTCATATTTTCTAGGATTGATAGTCACTCACTCAAACATTCTTGGTGTCTTTCCCTTTTTTCTTGGATTGGAGTAGTTATAGTAGGGTTACTTAAGTCTTGTTTGCAGGATCTATGTTATTGTAAAATGTTTGGTTTGATTTGATTTATGAAGTTAGCGGCCTTCATTAAATTCCAATTTATCTTTTCTCTTTACTTTGGATGTATAATTTTTCTTTAATTCTTCTTTTCCATCTTTTTATCCAACATTAAGGTCGTTTAAATATTACACTTGCTTACTATAAAGCCCAACATATGGATTTTACTTGGAGTAGCCCCATATAGGGATAACAATGGGGTGGGTGGTTTTTAGTTTTTTGTATTTGTCCCATATATAACAGTGTGAGTTATGGGAGGAATTCTACTTTCCCATCTCTCCCATGCGGTACTTCATATGCGAGTCAGATTGGGGGCAAGGCAACAAATGTAAACTAAATATATGAATGTCACAAAATTTACACATTACAAACTATATTTCATGTGGCACAAGCATGGCAGGAAATAAAAATTTAATCTCATACTTGCTTCGTGTTGCTTAACTAGTTTCATCCCCTTCTTGGTCCCATTTATTTAGGGGCAAGAAAATTTATCATCCCTAATCCCATATCTAGTTGTTACTTTGTATATCAATAACCTGCCCTATTTCAAAAACTATATTGTCCTTTTTGCATTGTGGCAACTGAACTTATCAAACCTGTTAGCTGTACATATCTGTTAAGTGTATATATAGCAGTATATATCTGTATATATCTATCAATTATGTTAGTTGTTAATTAGCTTCCTAATTGTTGATAGTTTCTTAAGGTAGATTCCTAGTCTTGTATATAAATATACCTCATCTTTCAATAAAATGTATTATTCTTTCCATCTCAATTAACGTGATATCAGAGCATTAGAAATTTGAAATTAGGGTTCATCTCCGCCATAACCTTCATCAACTCGCCGCCCATCAGTCGCTGCGTCTTAGATCTTCTCTTCACCCTTTCTGGTCTTCATCTCCTTCAGATTCCAGTAGTCTTCTTCGCTGCAGCCTTCTGAAACTTCCTTCGGATTCCAGCAGCCTTCTTCGCTGCAGCCTTCTAAAACATCCTTTAATTCTTCTCTTCTTTGACTTCCTTTGGGACTTTGTTGTCTATTTTGTTTTGTATTCTCTATTTGGTCTTCCACTATTTTTCCTGGGTTTCAAGGTCTTATAGCTGAAAATAAGTCATCTATTGTGACAGATGTGATGCATGTCTAAAATCACGAACCATAAGCTAAATAGTTCAAACTACTTGGATTGGAGTAAGGCTATTCGCCTCTATCTACGAAGTATTGATAAAGATGATCATTTGACTGATAATCCTCCTAAAGATGATTCAAAGCAGATATGGCTTACAGAGGATGTTCGCTTGTTCCTTCAGATTCGGAGTTCTATTGATAGTGAGGTAATTGGTTTGATCAATCACTGTGAATTTGTGAAAGAACTGATGGATTATCTAAAATGTTTGTACTCTAGAAAAGGAAATCCCTCCCGCATATATGACGTATGCAAAGCCTTTTACTATGTGGAAAAACAAAATCAGTCTCTGATAAATTCCTTTATGGCATTCAAGAAGGCATGAGGAGCTTAAAATGTTTCTACCCTTTAGCTTGAAGGTTCAACAACGTCAACGAGAGCAAATGACTATCATGAGCTTCCTTGCTCTATTAAATCACAAGTTCTCTCTAATTCTGAGGTCTTCTCTTTACAAGATGTATTTAATCGCATTATTCGTACATAAATTATTACATCCGTTCTACATAGTAGTGCTTTGGTACGTCACAATTCTAATTTTATGCTCAGGAGGTCAACTAGTAATATAGTGGAAACAAAGAAAGTGGCTCTCGGAACTTTAAAACTTGAACGTCAAATTCTAGTGGTATAGTGTGCAACTACTATCGTAAGCTAGGCCATACGAAGTTTGAACTTCAGTACAAAAATCAAGAAAAACACTTGACCCATATTGCGTCCACTAATGAAGCCTTTGATAAATTTGTTCTTATCTCTGCAGATGAATTTGTCTAGTTCTCACAATATTAAGAATCACTTAAGTCTTTATCATCTTCTATCACTGCTATTGCTGATTCAAGTAAACACAATGCATGTCTTCTTTTCTCAGCCTCCAAATGGGTCATTGATTTTGGTGTCACGGATTATATGACAATAATTCTAGTCTTTTTTCTACTTTTCAGCTAATAATCCTACCACTACTTTAGCTAATGGGTCTCTATCTTATGTTTGTGGGTCTAACATTATCAACCTTAACCCTTTACTTCCTCTATCCTCTATCTTACGTTTATCTAATGTATCCTTTAATTTGCTCTCTGTCAACTAGCTAACTCGTAATCTTAACCAATCATTGCTTATTTCAGGATCCTTTGACGAAGAAGATTATTGGTAAAAGACATGAGTCTAGAGACCTCTACATTCTTGACACATGAGTTTAGTAAAGAATGATGATTTATTGGTAATATTTTGTCAAATCCTTCGCTCCTGTATCGAAACCAAATCCTAGCAAGCATCCTATTATTCAAGTCTACTTTAGGTGTCAACCTCTTGATTCAGGTCTTACACCTTCGTCAGCAAATCCAGTTAGGCAAAGTTAAATGCCAATGTACCAATCCTACTTCGTTTGTTTCTTATAACGACTTGTCGTCTTCCTCTTATTCTTTTATTGCTACACTTAACTCTTTCTATTCCTAAAATTGTCCATGAAGCCATATCTCATCGTAGTTGGGATGATGCAATGTGAATTCTTTAGATGACAATGGTATTTGGGACTTGGTCGATTTACCTTCAGGGAAATATGCTATTGGATGCAAGTGGGTGTTTGTAGTTAAAGTCAACCCGGATTGGTTAGTTGTCAGATTGAAAGCCCGTCTTGTCGCAAAGGGCTTTGCTCAAAGCTATAGTGTGGACTATTGTGACACTTTTTCTCTTGTTGCAAAATTGACATATGTTATGGCTGTTACTCATCATTGTCCTTTACATCAACTTTGATATTAAGAATGTTTTCCTTCATGGAGATCTTCAGGAAGAAGTGTATATGGAGTAACCTCCTGGTTTTGTCGCTCAGGAGGAGTCGAGGCGAGTTTGTCGTCTTCGAAAGTTCTTGTATGGTTTGAAATAGAGTCCTCATGCTTGGTTTGGAAAATTTAGTCAGGTTGTTGAAAATTTTGGTATGATTAAAAGCAAATTTGACCATTCTGTATTCTACAAGCAGTCAATAGCTAGTATCATCTTATTAGTTGTGTATGCGGATGATATTGTTATCATTGGAAGTGATACTACAGGAATCTCATCTCTTAAATCTTTCATTCATACTTAGTTTCACACGAAAGACGGGCGCCAAAGTATTTCTTGGATGTAGATGTTGCGAGGAGTAAAAAAAAAATATATTTTTATCTCAAAGAAAATATGTCCTCTACCTATAAATTGAGATCGAAAAATTGGAGGCAAAGCCTTGTAATGCTCAATGACTCAGAACATGCACTTCACAAGAGATGTGGAGCTATTTGAATATCCTAAGAGATATCGAAGGTTGGTTAAGAAGTTGAATTACCTTACCGTTACTCGTCTATATATTGCATGTCCGGTTAGTGTTGTCAGTCAATTTATGTCATCTCCAACAGTTCATCATTGGATAGTGGTAGAGCAAATTGTGTTACTTGAATGGAGCACTCGGACGAGATATCATATATGCAAATCATTGACACACTCATATTGAATGTTTTTCAGATGTAGATTGGGCAGATTCCAAAATGGATAGAAAATTTACTTCATGTTATTGTATCTTTGTGGGAGAAAATTTAGTCTCATGGAAGAGTAAAAAATAAAATGTTGTGTCATAACCCTGTGCAATGTCCGAATATAGGGCTATGACAGAGTTTGTGTGTGAAATAATGTGAATATATCAACTCTCGACTGAAATAGTACTTGAAATTTAAGTACCAACGAAACTGTGGTGTGATCATATTGCATCAAATTCTGTAATTTATAAGTGAACTAAGCACATTAAAATTGATTGTCATTTTATTCGTGAGAAAATTCAACAAAACTTGATTTCTACATAATATGTGAAGACTAGAGGGAGAGTGTTATTATATGTACTTCAACTTGAGGGAGAGTGTTATATATGTTATATATTTGTCAATTATGTTATTGTTAATTGGCTTCCTAATTATAGATAGTTTCTAATATAGATTTCTAATCTTGTATAAAAATATACCTCATCTTTCAATAAAGTGTATTATTCTTTCCATCTCAATTAACAAAACCAAAACCTGGTTGCACATTTAGTTTAATTGTGAAACATTGATGTCACTTAGTCCTTTGCTCATACTTTTCCAATTAAATTGCTTTAACTGCACATTTAGGCACTTAAATGGTGTCGTTAGCTCATGATAGAAAGTAAGAATTTTTATTACACATTTAGGCACTCAAGTGTCAGATCTTATGTTTGGTGTCAAAAATGACCTTAATATTTCAATTCCAATGATATTTTGATCACAAACTTTATTCTATTTTCAAATAACTTTTTTATTATACAACATAGTTATTTTTGTCTATGCAATCATATTGCAAGTCGTCATGTTTGGCTTGGTGGTCTTTAGGTGTAATGTGTCATAGGGAGCCCGTCTTACCTCTTACCATCGCACCGTAGCCCGACCTGATACTTGATAGACAAAGAAGTTAAAGGATAAATTCAGCCAGCACCTTAGCATTTAGTTTTAGATATATTTTCCGTGGTAGGTTATTGTTGAGCCACAAGGGTCATGGATAGGAAACTTTTCACTTTCCATCTGAATCATTTGAAATCTTAAGAAATGTAATGAGGCTTTGCCCATTGGCTAATGCCCATCCAATATCATGATGCACGATTTTTTCCCCTCTATTTTCTGTCTGATATTTGTGACAAAGAACATGCAACGAAGTCTTATTTAAACTGCATATATCGATGGCATTTTGCTAGGTTTACCTGTCACCTTCTCATTCCGCAATCAAATGAACTCATTCAAGCATTGTTCTTTCTGTGAATTCTCTGATGAACAGGTGAAAAAGATGATAGTCCATGCGACTGAGAAAGCTGTTCGCACTTTGCAAGAACTGTCGCCTTACCCAACATGAGATTTTTGGCATTCTTGACGGAAGCCAGACAGAAGCTGAGGACCCAAAGGAAGGGCTACAGATACAGACACAGATACGAGCAACAGGGAGTAAAATTTTCTATAAATTTAAACCAATGTTAGAATAGATTTTCTTTCGCATTTTTATAATCATATCTTAGGAGGGACTTTGATTAAGTAGTTTGAAAGATAATCTAGCTGTTCTTGATTTAGTCGTGAAGGATTGATTGGTTGTTTCTCAAAGCTGATTAGAATTAAATAAACAATCTCATAAAAATATGAAATCATTTAATTGTTATCGTTAATATTATTGTGAGTGGATTGGACTGATCCCCTCGAGACGATCTAGTGGTTAGCGCATGAGATATTGTTACCGTGAGTGGATTGGACTGTCTGCGATAGCATGCGACGAACGTCCCTAGTGTCAGGCCTCTGGTTGGGGTCATCGTAGGTGCAGAAACACGCGACCTTCAGCACCAGAAGCATCTGCTCCTCGAACCCTTTCCCTTGCAAGTTTTCGTCGATCGCCGCCGCAAACTCCTCATCGGAGCTCGCCACCACCCGCCGGACCCAACTCACTAGGCTCATTTCCTCAATCTCCTCCAAGAACTTGTCGCTCGGGAACCTCCCCGTCACCAGCACCGCCAGAATCACGCCGAAGCTGTACACGTCGCACTTGTCCGTACAGACCAGCGTCTGGTAGTACTCCGGCGCGATGTATCCCATCGTGCCCACCAGGTTGTTGGACCGCGAGGTCCATCCGCTCCCGCCGCCGCCGTTGCCGCCGCTCAGCATTTTGGCGAGCCCGAAGTCGGCGATGCGCGGGATGAAGTGACGGTCGAGTAGGATGTTGGCGGGCTTGAGATCGCGGTGGATGACCCGCGGCCAGTGCACCGCGTGGAGGTACTCTAGGCCGGCGGCGATGCCCAGCGCGATCCTCTGGCGGATCGGCCAATCGAGCGCCGCCCCGCGCCGCCGGAGGAGGTCGTGCAGAGAACCGTGCGGCATGTACTCGTAGACGAGGTAGTGGCAGCGGGGTGGGCTCGGAATGTGCGCCAGCAGGCGGAGGAGGTTGGGGTGGCGCATGTAACCCACCGTCCGGATCTCCGACTGCACTTGCCGCATGCGGCAGTGGAACCCCTCGGGCTCCTCTTGGCCGTCGGCGGGCAGATCGATCTTTTTGATGGCGACGCGCAGCGGCCGGTCGCGGAGAAGGAGCTCAGCTTCGTAGACCTCGCCGCAGCCACCGCGGCCGATGACCTTGCCGGGGCGGGGAACGCCGTCCTGCTGGAGTTGATGGATGAAGAGGTCGAACTCCGGCCCGCGGAGCATCGGGCCGAAGACCATCGGAGCGTCTCCCGCCGGCTCCTCTCCCTCCAGGACAGTGACTCTACTGACGAGGGTGCAGCCGGCGAAAAAGAATCTCCGGAGGAGGAGCAGGGAGCGCCAGAGGAGGAAGAGGAGGATCCCAACGGCGAAACCAACGAAGAAGGCAGCGATGGCGTCCAGATAAAGAGGGTGTTGCAGGAAGAATTGTCTCCCCGGATGTGGCAGCTTTTCAGGAGCTGTTTCTGCTTCGCCGGTGAATCGCCTCATGCTCGTTAGTCTTGCGAAAGTGGAGCTGGCAGGGAATAAAAAATAGAAGAAAAAAGAATCATAATTTAAATCTTACGATTTTCAAATGTAATATAAGAACGGACAGTCCACGAAATTTTTGGGAAAAGATTTATTGTTCCTAGTCTTATTTTATTTTTTATAAAAGATTATTTTCAAAATTTAAACATTAATCTTTTAGTCACATGATAATAATTTTATCTTTGTACTAAGATCCTTTTCTAATTTCAAATGTAATATGCTAAATTTATTCGGTAGAGAATTAGGTCGTCTGATCATATTTAGAGCTGTTAATTTGGATTAGATCCGTCCGGTTGGTCCGTCCCGTCAAATAATTTAAGCATATTGGGTTAGAACTTTATCAACCCAAGTCCATCGTGAGCCGACCCGCTTAGGCCCGTGATCCATGACGGGTTTGGGTTAACTCGCGGGTTGAGAAATACATGTAAACTAAGTTTTATGTCATTTTATTATTTCTTTATTATAATTTTAAAATAAAAATAATACTTTTCATCCGATATAAGTTTTTATTTACGTTCATTTATATTTAAAATATATATTTATGGATATATTTAATTGATTAATTTTTTTCGAAGTAAAACGTTGAAGATATAAAATACTTATTAATTTTTTTAAAAAAAATTAATGGGGCCGCAAATTGGTCGGTCAAATTCAGAATCCGTCTTGAATTGAGTTGGGTTGAAAATTTTTTAATCCACCATATTAATAGGTCAGCCCATCCCGTCCCGTTAAATGATTGATCCGCCATAGGCTGACTCATCCCGTTACGAATTGACTCATGTGACGGCTCTAATCACATTGAATTATAAATGGAGAGGCAATAAATGCAGTCTTCAGAAAAAAAAATTCTACAATGCGGAAGAGTCGGAGACGCTACGGTGGACAATGACGAGGGAAGACTAGTGAGAGCAGAGGAAGCCCTCGCCACTACTGCAGTGGTAATGACTTTAGGAAAAGAGGATCAAAATTAGTATCCTAATAAAACTTTAACACCTGAATTACGAGTTAAGATTTAGTTTTTTTATTCAATCTTAATGATTCACTAGTCCATGATTTAACTATCAGATTTACTATTTTTAGTTTTGGCCATTTACTAGCCAATATTAGAGATTCTATTATTAAATTAGTTTATGTCAAGGATGAATTGAGTGAGGCCATTCAATCAAGTGAGCCAACAAAATATTGCTATACAGATGTTTTTCTTTAATTTATTACTTGCAGAATTCCTGAAAATTAAACAGAGAAATAAAAAATATATATTTGTTTCATTTAGGAAACTATATGTCATTGTCAGAGAAATAAATAAATATTTATATTATTTCAGGTATTAAACTAAAATCAAAATAAAGTATGGATTTTAAACTAAAAAGATATGTTATGTCATTTAATTTAATTTCGTGACGATGACATTCTTTGTGGTGGACTTCTAATTTCCAAGTCAAAGTCTAGTGTGCACTTTCCGAATTTCGACTAACGCGTGGAATTGTCGAAGATGAATTATTGTCACTTAATTTAAATATTATATAGATGCTGTCTTGCTATTACTTTTCCTTTGGAGGAAAACTTTAAAAAGTTAAATTAAATGACATTAATTCATCTTCCGTAATTCATGGTGCATTTGATCTATATAATGTCTTAGGACATATCACATAAGCCCTACAGAAAATTAGAGAGGTAAATGAATCAAACAGTTCACGAACTATTCGAAATTTGATTCTGTAAAAAGTTCGTTCGTTTATCTTATCGAGTTGAACTTGAGCTCGAAATCGAGCTCGATAGTTTTATCGAACTGAGCTCGAGCTTAAGGATATTCGGCTCGTGAGCTCACGAACATGTTCGTTTATAGACTCACGAGCTAAAAAAATGAGCCTTAAACCGAGCCAAAAAATAAGCTTTAAAACGAGCCAAAAAAACGAGCTTTAAAATAAACTTTAAAATGAGCCAAAAAACGAACTCTAAAACGAGCCAAAAACGAACTCTAAACGAGTCCGAAAACGAGCCCGAGCTCGCTTAACGAGTTAGGCTCGTTAACTTTGATAATTGAACTAATAACGAGTCAAACTCGAACTGTTCGCGAGCTTGATAATTCTAAAACGAGCCGAGCTCGAACCTTATAATAAAAACTCAATTCGAACTCGAACCCGAATATAACTTAAACGAGTCAAACTCGAGCCTAACTAGTTAACGATGAACTATAAATTAACGATGAACTATAAATTCATCTTACAATTTACCACTCTTGATATAATTTAAAAATAAACTATAAAAAATATATAAACTAAGTATAATTATCTTTTACTACAATATAAAATACCTTAGTAATTTCTTTTTCTATCGTGTGAGGAAGGGAAAATGCAGTTTCCTTGTGAATATAAAGTTGGGAATTTCTTATTGGATATTTTTTAAAAAAAATAAATCAGCCATATTGTTAAATATCTTAAATATTCTTAATGTTGTAATATTTTTCTTTCTATTTTTTTAAAAGTCTACATATTATTATTTATGAAAAAAAGACTAAGATTTTTTTCCCAAGGTAAATCTGTACACTAGTATTAGAGTTACATCAGACAGTAGCATAATTTATGGTGATACAAACTAAACTTGAGACATTCAAGTTTTTCATAATTAAAGAGGGGCAATCTTATCTCCTGGATCAGGATGATTGAAGGCATTTCGTCCATGTTCTTCAGTTTGTGTATCTTAGACCAGGTTGAGATGGGCCTATCATGGCTGACTTAGTGTTCCAGTAGTAAACTGAAGAAAAAAAGTAGAATGACAAAAGAATAAGATAAAATTGCTGAAAAACACCTACAGGCAGCAGTCATCAATGGCACCGGATATGGTTCACAAGTCATCAAGAACAACATCTGCTGGATCCCCTCTCCACAATCTTCCATCTCTCCATTTGAACTTGATCCTCAACTTTCCGTTGGCATCTACACCCATGATCTCACCCTTACTTGAGGATGTTTCCATTCCCCACCCCCACCTTGGCATTACTAAGCCTGGTTTTATTTTTATCTTATCCCCCATCTTGAATGCTGTCACCTTCTCCACCTCCTCCTCTTTGCATACCCATAGTTTCTCTCTAAAACAGAAAGCAATCCTCAACTCGCCATTCTCTGCCCTGTGCACCACTCCTATGCTCGCATGGGTAACATCTCCCCATTGATATGTCGGCGTAACAATGTCTTCCCTCACTTTCACCCAATCTCCAACTTGTACTTTCTCTTCCTCCAGTATGTCCACCTCGGCAGGGTCAATCATCCACGCCTTGGATCCCGCAGGCGTATATATCCTTAATTTTCCATCCGCATCAATAGATGAAATAGTCCCGATACTTGCGTGGCTGTGTGTGGACCAACCAAATCTGGGTTGCTCCACACATTTCTTAATCCTCACTCGTTGCCCGACATTGAGCCTAGCTGTTCCTGCTAGATGAGTAGCAGGTCCAACCCACTTTTCTTGCTCACCGCAAAATGCAACATGAATAGTTCCATCGAACATATCATTTTCATATCCTATTCCATGAACCACACCTATGCTTCCAGGTTTCAGAGACTTCCAGCAACCAGATTCATCCTTCAGCCTAACCCAATTGCCAACTTCAAACATTTCCTCCTTCTCAAGGTCAGCAGGGTCTCCTCTCCACTGTCCTGACATGCCAAAAAGAGCCACTCTTACTTCTCCATCTGCATGCACGCCAGATATTATGCCTCTAGAATCTGGGCTAGCGCCTCTCCAGCCCCATCTTGGCTCAACAATTCCAGCCCGAAATCGAACATAGTTCCCTACTCTAAGGCATGGGACCTTCTCAATGTCCATGAAATGAGTGATCAATTTTCCCTTCCTAAAACACCCAGCCACCTCCAAGTATCCAGAGTCTTGTATACTATGAACAACAGCTATACTTTCTTTTCCGATGCTATTCCGGTCATATGTGGGTCTACTAGCCCCAAAAGTTGGTGGTTTCACACGCACCCAATCTCCAACTTCAAAGCCTGTAAGTCTCTCAGCATCACCTGGAGCTACTTTCCACAAGTTAATCCTACCAGCAACTTTGACCTGCATAAACCAAAAATTCAGTAAAAACTTTGGAAGAATAATAATATATCAAACATAATAACACTATCTTTCTCACGTTCAAAGTTCCATCCATATCTATTCTTGATATTGTCCCAACAGTTGCAGCAGTTTCATTTGACCATCCTAATCGTGGTTGAGATATGGTTGGCATCACATGAATTTTATCTCCTAGCTCAAAGGGCTGTACTTTCTCCATATCTGCCACTGAGCATAAAAAAGGCTTACTCCTAGAGCAGAATGCAACACCCATATCACCATCATCTTCTAGACTATGGACAATCCCAATACTGTTCTGTGTCACATCTTCCCATCCATATTTGGGAGACGGTACTGAAGCTTTGACTCTCACCCAGTCACCGACCTGCGTGACAAATGTCTCAAAGACTTGGAATTTTGCCCGAGAGATCTGCATGTTGACTTGTATAGAAATAAGTTTTCAGAGACGAAGCATACCATAAAATTTTCAACCATCTCCATATCAGAAGGATCAGCTTGCCATGCTGTTGAACGGTTTGGAATTTCAATTATAAGTAGACCGTCACTCTCTATCTCAATTATCTTTCCTACGCTATGGTGTGTCTCTCCACCCCAAGAATACCTAGGCTCTGCAACAGACCTCTTTACACATACTTGATCACCAATCTACAAATAGATTAGTAAGTACCAACAAAAAATATTTCAGAAAAGGAGAGAGCAAATTGTTGAGAGTGATAAATTGGTGGCAAATTTTTAGTAACCATCTACCTAACTTACCCTGAATGGCTCCACAGGCTCAACTTCCTCAGGTTCACAGTGCCAAGGAGTGTTTAAGTAACAAAGACCTAGCAACAGGCTACTGTCAGGCCTGATGGAATGCACAATCCCAATGCTTCCAGGAGTTACAGCTTCCATGCCATGAATAGCGGCTGTTAATACAGGGCGAACACGGACCCAGTCACCCACCTTAAATTCTTCAACTCTTTCCATTTCAGCAGGATCAGCTCTCCATCCCCTAGATGCTCCAGGAAAACCAACCCGTAAGATACCATCATCATCAACACAGAGGACAGTACCAATACTGTCTTGTGATTGACCACGCCATCCAAACCTGCAGAGGAACAGCAGACATCTACTGATTTAGGCTCGGAAAAGGGAGGGAATCATCAATAACAACAATTAGAAGAAGAGCAAAATACTAAAAAATATTTTAAATTTGAAGAATAACATTCAAAAGGTATATAAAAGAAAACAAGAAAAAAAAGAATTTACACTAACTTTATGAATCGTGCCTGAGTGTTAACTTAAGAAGGTGCACCAAAACATCAAGTTGATAGCAAATTGAAGTCATATTTAAGAAGTAAATGATCAGATAGGACAGAAACCCAATGCAAAATTATATGGCTAGGCAGCAAGTAAATTCATAAATAGTGCATAAGATGTTGTAGGACCTTGGTTCTTTAACGTCAGACTTCATCTTGACATGCTGTCCTCTGTCTAAAGGAATCACTTTAACAACCTCATTTGCCAAAACACGTGCCTCTCGGCCCTCCGCAGTGCAGAAGGACACAATTAAATTTTCATTGTTCGGCACTGTTTGGACAAATCCAATACTTTTGTGATTGGCACCTTGCCAACCGTAAGTTGGGTTTTCAACACTTCTTTTGAATCTCACCCAGTCTCCAACTTCATATCTGTTAACATAGTGTAAAATCTTCTTAAATAAAATTAGATATTATTACATTAAAAAGTACAGTTATGTTCATGATAGATATTCAGACTATTCGTCCAGAAATACATAGAGTACTTTGCAACATTAAAGAAAAAAAATTCAAGCATACATGGTTGGAGAAAGAAAAACTCCTTTGTCAATGAGTGCTTCCATCAGCTCCTCCGAGATCCATTCTCGAGGCAGGCCCTCAAGAAAATCACGCAACGTCCAACCCCTATATCATTGGCATCAACAACAGCATCATTTATTTTGGTTCGCTATATAGGGAAAAGAAGGCAATTGCAGAAGATCAAGATGGTTGAACTATCACTCTTTCAGAAGAATGATTCATGACAATAACAAAAAAATATTGATAGGAGCAGTAAACAATCAATCTCCTAAATAGAGTAGCCTGTAAAAAAACACAAGTGAAAAACAAGCTTCAACTTTTTTCTTACTGAGATCACAACATCAAGTCATTAATTTAACCATGAAACAGCAAGATAATACAACAAATTCCTAAACAAGTACTTGCCTGTGGTTTCGCACATCAACAGCAGGAGATGGGTACAGCAACATAACAACAATCCAATTGAGATTTTCACGGATCATTTTTGCTGCATCAGCTGCTATGTGGAAGGCATTGTCACCATCATCATCCTGACATAGCAAAATTTTAAATTAGCAAGATGTCCAATTATTTGAGGAATAAATGTTGATCTACCTCAAATACATTTCAGAAATAATAACAAATGACAAGATAACATGAATGAAGTAAGTTAGATAACATGAATGAAGTTCAAAAGGATATAAGCAAACTGCTTTCTCTACCAACCACAGTCTATCGAGTTTCAGGAGACACTATAAGCTACCTTGATTGTACACTTTCTGTTTTCACGGTTGCAACTTAACCAGTGTTAAATAATAAGTATTGGTTATCGAGCTTCATTAGCTATTATCTCGGAAGCTTTTGTAGATGGTATAGCTGTTCAATGTTTTTAATTATGCAATTGCAATTTTGCTCTCGACATGATATTATAGTTCTTCCTCTCAAATCGCCATTATAGTTCTTGATTTTTATCCTCTCAAAGTTCTGTATTCCTCAATCAAGGAGGAGGACAATGGGCATGATACAACTGACCATAGCCTCCCCTCCTCCAGCCTTTAGCACATTTCTCCTACTGCTCTTTTTCCCTCTCCTCCCAATCTTTCATTTATGCACGACCACTGCATTTTACGGTCTCACTTGCTATTGCATCACCACAGACCATACTAAGCCACAACCAGTATGCTCACTTCCTAAAGCTCTATACTATTGCTTTGTTTTCATTTCACTTTCCAAACTGTCTCCCTGTAGTCGTTGATCTAGTATAGCACTAACAATACTCACAACCCTCCCCTCGCCATGTAGTCACAATCGTACACCTTGTCTACTAAACCAATCTCTTTTCCATTAACTTGTCAAGAGCAGCATAGTCATTGCAACCCTCTCAATTTCACAAGGATTCATCATCTCCTTGTGCTTTCCTTCGGTAGCACATGAATATTTAGCTATATGTGCCCAGTTCAATATTGTTATGATCACCTCTTCCAAGCATCATCCTTCTGTATGGCAAAGAACATTGATCCACCTCTCTCCAAAGTGAGGACTCACTTTACCCACGTGCAGGCACAGGCTCAGCAAAACACAATCGCACAAGGATAAAGGTGCGCCTAAGCAAAGCCCATGAGCAAGTGCACTCTTATCTTCCTACAATTCATCCATAGGATCAGTTAAAAGAACGTAGCACATCCAAATGATCTAGTCATGAATCAAATATCTGAATCAGTCTAAACAGAGTGATCTAGTAAAATTTGAGCTGACCAGGTTCAGCATCAAGCCCCAACTTTGTAGTTGAAGCTTTTTTTAAAGAGATCTCAAACTTCCACCTTTTTGTCAGTTTAGCTTGCTAATCTACATTTGCTTCTTTGCATTCAGCAGCATGGATCTCTTTGTTGCCCATGCCTTCTTAAGTTTGAACTATAACTCCCTATGTATCCAACTATTTATCTATTGTTTTCCAACATATCCCCCTGAATGCTCTTATCATAGTTAATGTCAAAACATCCTATCCCTCTTCCTTCCAGCATTTTCTCTCTTTGTTGGTTGATTAGATATTGAAGCTTTATTGCTCTCTCATAGCATTTTTTTCTACATTTCTCCCTTTTTATTGAGTAGATGCAAGGTTTTAAAAAAAGTGTTTCCAAGTGACATGTTGTCAACCCACTACATATGATGATTATCATTTACTCAAAAAGAAAGTACACCAGCCAATCCATCCAATTCATAATTTGACATAGAAAAAAAATGCATGTCAATCATACAACAAACATACAATACAATAGGTCATATTTGTCAATAACATGCATATGATTAACTAAAGTGTTTGCCATTTGCAAAACAAATTTTAGTAAACACCTCAAAGCTTATAGTCTAGACTTCCACAATCACAAGAACTACTTTTCTTTAACGAGAAAATCATTTTAAAAGTTCTCATTAAGTTCTCGATCATCATATGAACCTAGTTAGTTTCCCCCTTTTCACCACATAAATAGCTTATTTAGCCTGCCTAAGCACCTATTTTGCTTACCTAGGCATCAGGGCTACCTATTCGAACCTGCATATCACATATGCGACATGTCATCCCTTATCTGTGACCTCCAAGGCTGCTTTTTAGGATGGTTACTGGATAAATTCTATTCTGACATTTTCTCTCCCATTTAATCAATGAAATGTTTGGATTTACTCTTTCTTTGCTCAGCATTTTCTCCTTTCTCTCTTTTGCCTCTTTTCTTCTTTTGTAGTTATAGAAGCCATTAATCTCTCCTCCATCAATAATTTTTCACATTTTCCCTTTTACAGTTGAAAACTTTGCATTCCTGTATTTCTATAGTTTAAGGAGGTATTAAGAGAAAAAATGCAACAAAAAAAAAAAAAAACATATCGAAGCTGATTATGCCTTCAACAGACATGTAACATCCAAGAAAACCAAGACACTATTATTCTCATCCAAAGAATTGATTGCTTACTGATGTCTTCATCAAACCTTTCGATGAGACTCATTTTACTGCCTCCCCAATGCTCATTTGATCATTACTATGAAAGAGTATTATGTTTGGCTTAGCTATTGACTTTTCTAATGAATTAAATTGCCCTTTCCTCTCAAACACTAGCAATCTTAGCTAGCCAGGTATTTACAATTTCCTGTCGTCAATTTAATGGAAAATGACACCACATTTCTTTGTTGTGTTGCTACTGCAATTGAAAAAGTTCAATGGCAAGATCTTCAACTAGAATTCCTATCAAAGATTAAAGTAGAAAAAATGCAATTTTTTTATTAAACATTTGTAGTTCTCAAGTCTCAAAATTATTAAATTTGGATGCTAAACAATTTTTTCTTGCATGTTATCTAGAGGACAATAGACAGCACTGTATCCAAACAAGGCCATAAGAAACCTCCATGTACTGAAAGCGGTTAACAGTTCTGAAGTAGATTGAGTAGTAGATTAGGATAATCACACAGATATTAACTCCCCACTTAAACTCGCTTAGAAGAACTTTTCATCTCAAAATACAAAAACAAGTTATCATATTACCTGCAAATTACAGTTTGCTCCAGCAGATAAAAGCACACCAACACATGAATTTGAACCTCTATTCAATGCAACATGGAGAGGTATTGTATTTTGAGCATTCCTTATGTTCACATCAACCCCAGCTTCCAGAATGATCTAGTCATAAATATCAAAAATAATTTCCATGTGAAGAGAAATCTAATAAATGGGAAAAAACACGTGTGCAGTTGAGAGAAAAAAAATAGAATACTTCGATGCTACCTTAACTAAATCTGCATCATTGATCATTGCTGCAGTATGCAATGCCGTGCGGTAGTGCAGTTCATCTTGGGCTGTGGGATCTGCACCAGCAGCTAACAACACTCTAACCAATTCCCGGCCCTCTATCAAAGAGTTTCAAGCCAATCAATTTCAATACTATAAAACACTTCAAACTAACAAGAAATTATGATAAAAGAAGAATAATACAAATTGTAACTAAATGAAAAGCTCATCAACACCTACAAAATAACACAAAGTCCATGGCATTATCTTAAATGTATTGAAGTTAAAGATCATTTCCAAATCAAAAGGTTCTCTAACAATAACATGATCAAACATCATATTGTTTCATTTACAAGATCTTGCATTTAATAATAATACATTATCTGGTCAATACCTCCAGGAAACAAGCACATCATTAGACTTTGGATCTAACAATAATATATTATCTGGTCAAGCACCAATGGTCCTTTACAGCCTTCAGAATTGACATGTTTAAGCACCAAGGGGACCCATCACCCAAATGCCTAGGAATTTTGGATTGAAGTAGTTGTTGGCCTCCACATGGCATGAGAGGCAGATCTGCTCACAAGGTGGAAAGCAAAGAGAATGTTCCAAAGGATGTGGGACTGCCAAATAAGGTTTATTCCATTATCAGTTTTGGTTTTGATATCAACCAAGAATAGTATTATCTCAATGTCAAGGTGGTGCCAACACTGGCATGGACATGCTTGGTTTGGACCATGCCATCATGGTTTTAGACTAGCCCACCCTTTGAACACTGCCAATTTTATTTGTTCACTACCAAAAACTAGATAATAACATTTAAATTTTCATAGAAACAACTAAAAAAATATAACAAAATAATGAACTTATGCCATACCTTATTAGTAATAGTAAAAGTATCACTACTAATGGCTCATTAGTAGGAGCCTCTACTAAGTACTACTACCAGAATGGGTATCATGCAGACAGAAGCATTGATTCTTGTAGGGTATAAAGAGATTAACACCATAATTTTCCAGCACCAAGATTAAATATTTCTCTTAGAAAATTTGGTATTTAAGCAATCTACTTGATTAACAATTAGAAGCTAGACTAGCATAAATGGAATTAGATCAGACATAGGTACAAATAGGTGCTGAAGCTATGATTTGATTAGTGATCATATGATGCTTCAAAAATATAGTGTTAGGGAAGTTGTTACGATGGATATCAATTATGGTTAAAATGAGCTTTCATGGGCTTATTAATTACTTAATCTATTACATATGTAGTTATATATATTATATAATAATACTTCATAGTATATAGTATCTGTCACATCTAAACCAATAATTAAACTGCATTGTATGTACGATGAATAACTATTGATAATTAATCTAAATTAGGTTTCATTTAGATTTAGATGACTCTCGAGTAGGTTTTAGTTAACTCGGTCCACACCAAAAAACAAGAATTGTGTGATTTGGTACAGGCAATAAATGGGGCAATACATAAATCACACGAGCAAAACAGATAATGTTCAGCCGTGTCAACTAGTTCACTATCTCTTTTTCTCATGCCAACTGTCATTCATTTTGGAACACGGGTGAAACGCTGCAAATCACCCATGTTGGCTAGCACTAAACAGAATTTTAAATATATGGTTGGTACAAAAAATCTAGCAAGTCAACCATGTCATTTTGAAAAAGTTGACTGTGATCAACCATCACATAATAACAACTAAGATAAAATTACAGAGCATGTTAAGGTTAAATTTGCCTCCACGGGTTGACGCAGTTGATACCTGCATGGGTGGTTGCTCCAATGTTAAGGTTAAATTTATCTCATGATCATAGCATTATCAGTGTGATCCCTTCATTTATACCTTGAAGCTTCTGTGTATTGTTGAGAGCTGATGGAAATGTTTATGTTTCTATCGTAAATAGATTAAATAGCAGTAGAAAGGTAAGAAAAACATAGTGTTACATTTGCATAAAGGGAAAACTACCAATTTCACGAGTTTTCTTGAGAGAAGAAGCCATGCACAATGCTGTTCCATTTGAACTTGGAATGTCTATGGCTTCATCAATATCCTCCTGTGATGCCAACTCAACCCACTTCTTCACCACTTCAACATTCCATGTCTCAATGCATAAATGCAAGGGCCTTTCATCAAAATGGTTATCAAAAAGTTTTTTAAAAAAAATCATGATAATGATAAGGATAAAGAAATTTCAAAGAAAAAGTTATTTTATGTTAATCATAACAGAATCAAAATATCTAAGGAGCAACTCATGCAATAAGTAAAAGTTAATGATGCCAAAAAACTTTAATGAATTAGTAATCTCACTATTTCATTTTATTCTTCTTGTGCCTTATTCCAAATCTTCTTTTGTGGTGCAGCGCAATATAGAAGTAAGGCTTCATGGAACCAATGCAGCATGCATGATAGCTCATAAATGATAAAACATGGGAAAATGTGCTTAAAAGTTCTGTGTAACCACACTCCATGTTTTTCCGAATATATGTTACATCTAATAGTTCTGCAGCAATATCAAAGAATTTTGCTAGACAAATTTCGAGTATTATTTGATTTGTGACAAGTGGAGTTAGGACCACATAGTTTTGTACACACAATTTAATTATTTGTTTAGAATAATCTAAGTACGTCAAGAAAAATTCTAATCAATTGTTTAAAATGAAATTAGCTAATAATTATAATTTATTCAAATTCTTTAAGCGGTGGCATTTTGTAGTTTTTTCGCCTATGCTAGATCTACATCGTATGTAAACTTGTCATTTTTCTGAAGAACTTACCAATCAATGTGGAATGTGAAATTGATTCTTTAGCAAGTGATGGGAACTAGATTTTAGATAATCATTCCAACTACAATAATGCAATTAAATTGAAACTACCCATGATTGCCTTCTAAAACCAAGCACATCCTAAAGAAAAGGGGTTAACCAAATGGTAGTTTGTCTGTAGCTTCTGTATGGGAATGTTATAGACTTGCATAGCTCAATGGAGGGTAAGAGATATAGACGGCCCCAAACAGTTAGAACAAATATAGTTTGACACGTCAATGGAGGGTAAGAGTTATATAGCTGGCCCCAAATAGTTAGAACAAATATAGTTTGACAAAGATGGTATATTAGTTGGTCGCATAGTATCCAAGGAGGAGAATGTAGATATTCATGCAACTAGAAAAGGCAATTTGAACTTACTGGACAATTATGCAATGTACTAAAGTGTGCTCGACATGTAGTCGATTATGCATTTTAGACATGGGACTGCATTGAATATGCAATGAGGAGGCCAAACAGGAGAGTAGGTATCAAGCAGTGATATATTCGCTTAAATGTACCGACTTTAAACTCCAGCTCCATGCTAGAGGCAAGGGACTGCTTAACATCACATATAATCAAGTTTGTGTAACTATAATCAGCACTAACAATAATAAATTGTTGTCATAGGTATTACTTTCATGATCAATCACATAAATAATCCGAAACAGTAGCTAAATAACTGCAAGTGAAATGACTAGAAGTAATATGGTCATATAGACCAAGTCCTTATCATATTTTCATCTTGAACTACTATTTTTATAATTAAAAAAATGCAATTATCTTAATTTCATGACCAAGCAGAACACGTAAAGGCCTTAGCGACATATTTTAGGTAACATTCATACTTTATTATGTAGCAAAATACCATCCTTTATAATAAGGGTAGTAAAATTTAGGTTCATGTAGCTAACAAAATACATTTTAACTAGATAAATAAGTAAACCTACAGATGGCTTGATGCAAACAAACCTGAACAGAAAGGACTCAGTACAAAAATAAGGTAATTGTTGAGCATGTTCAGAGATATGGACAAAAAAATCAGCCTTGAATTCACATGTTTACTAATAAATGCAGCTACATAGTCTTACGTTTTTCTCTGTGAATTCAGTATTCTCATTGATCTACATCCTCCATTTTCCAGAATAACAATAGCACAATCAGAGTATCGTTTTGAAATGGCTATATGCAAAACTGATTCGCCCTCATCATCGACTGCATTTGGATCAGCTCCAGCCAACAGTAATTCCTGTGAAAATTCAAATGGACTGAGTTTAGGAAAATGAACACAACCAAAAGGCAATGTTCTGAAAAAAAATAATAACATGGATGCCTACTTTCATGCACTCTGGTTGGCCATGCAAAGCACATATATGTGTTAAAGAAGGGCCAAGGCCATCTCTCAGCCTGGAACTAACATTAGCAGATCTACTAATCAAAGCACGAACACACTCTGGAGAACCAGCAACCACAGCAAACACAATTGGAGGATCACCGTCTCTGTCTAAAATATCCACATCAGCTTCTTTGAAAGACAAAATAGTCTTCACAAGCTCCACTGAACCTCGCCTACAAGCTAAATGCAGAGCAGTATGTCCCTCTGCATTTTGTGCTTCTAGAAGAGAACCAATTGAGCTCTTACTGTTTGAAGCTGCCTTTGCAAGCAGATCACTGCCAAACACAAGAAAGAAGTAATCCATGATGAACCTATTGACTTAGAAGAATTGGCATGTGGTAATGCATTCTCATTTCCTCCGACATACCTCACACCACAAAAATTTCCTTCAGATATAAGTTGATGTAAAATATTTGGGTTACACTGAAAATCCTCTAACACAGATACAGGAGAAGGGTCTGAGGTATTATTGGTTGTAGTAGCTCTTGGAAACTCACTGTGGCAGGCAAATAAAAAAGAAATTTTAATGTATAATAAAGAATTCGTGCATAATAAAGATAACAAGGGTAACAAACCCTTAAGGAGGACAGTGAAACCATCGAGACAGGTAGCATAGCACAAAAGAAACACATAAAAGAATTCTCCGGACTACATTCAGTGGTAGCAAATCCCTTGTGAAAATCTTTTGTAATATATAAAACAACACATAACAACCATACAGCAAAGACTTGAACAGATAAGCGATTATTAGTTTTGGAGCTAAATAGATTCTAGATTAGGCAGACAGAAAAAGAGAAACTAGCATTAGGTATTCAATTCTTTGCAAGTAAAAAAATCAATCCTGATGCTTCCAGCTTAAGAACCATGAGTACAAAAACCATAATTTCTTGATTTGGATATGAATAAAAGGGAGAAGACAGATTAAAAAGGTCAATTGGCAAACATATTACATGTCCTATACTGCCTACTGATATTCTAATAAAACCTTCTCCTTGCTTGCTACTAATTTTCAAGAAGGATTTTGGCATCAAAACAACAAAATAAGTTATGTGTATGAGCTCATTTAACTAACATCATAAGCACACAACAGTTTACTTTTCTGGACTAGCAGGAGGACTCCGAGGAATTTCTTGTAGATGTCGAAGAAAGATTGCTAGCATTGAATGAAAAGTTGGCCTCTTTGAAGGTTTGAATTGCAGACAATCACCAATCATCTTCCATAGATCTCTAGGAATTCCAACACCGACTATGCTTGCATATTGAGGGGGCAATTTCCGTGCCTTGACAACAGACCGATAAATCTCTTCGGTACTTTGTCCAGACCATCTGCATAGAAACTTATAAATGTACTATAACAAAACATTCAAGTAAGTGAAGTGTTTAGATGACCTACGGGGCAGATCCAGTACACATTTCCACAAGAGTACAGCCAAAACTCCAAGCATCAGACTCAGAAGATATACCAATTGCATCATCCCAAAATAAATTTAGTGATTTCTTGACTGGCTCCCATGCCTCAGGAGCTGTGTAATGAGGGCTTAGCATTGTGCAATCCATGCATGAATGCAAACTTGAAGGGCATCCCTCTGCAACTGATTGGGCTTTTCGGCACATAGGTCTTTTTAGAATAGCTGGAAGCCCATAATCTGAGACCACCGCACGGTAATTTGAATCCAAAAGAAGGTTTGATGGTTTCAAACTCATGCAAACAATACCAGCAGCATGGAGCTCTGCCACACCACGAGCAATATCCGCCCCATACCTGCGACAAATACCATACAGCATATCAAGCTTAACATACTAAGAAGTTGCCACAGAAGAGAGATTCACAAACAAAGACTTATCTATAGGGTACAAGAGACATCAAGTTAATGATCATTCCAACTAAGCAAACAAATATTACATAGGTGCCACAGGAAGAAGTTGGAATTGCACTTGACGGATGCATCAAGCTAATAGCGCGCATATGTTTTTTTTAGTCATTGCTACCTTTTCCAAGAAGCAGAATGCAACATAATAAGTAGTTGTTAGCAAGGTTATATACCTATTGTGTAATATATCTTGCTAATTTTCTCAGAGAAGTAAAACTATGTCCATACTACTCGCTTCTCTCAATACATGCATTCTAGTGTGGTCCCACCAACGACTCTCCTACAGTTAAAAGGCTTCCAAGATCCCTTAGATAGGTACTACAGGTCACCCTAAAGGTTAAATGCAGCTTGTAGTGTTTGATTCAGCTGGGTACATTTCATGCCATTCATGAATGCGTGCTTCGAGGGGGTTCAATAGAGATGATTCAGGTCATGAGGATATAGAGCACTAGTCCCAGTGTATTTATCAAATGAAGAGGACCTTGTAAGCAATTTCCATGGATGGCTTAGGAGAAGCTTAAGAGAAAGATCAAATGTTGCCCAGATCAATGTGAAAATGGAAACAGAAAAGGTACACCTTCACTTGCTATAAGTTTTAGCAAAAGGATAAAATGGTGGCCAGAAAATCATAAGGATACTGCCCTCTAGTATATATTAGAGAGGCTGTTAAACAGAGTTTGAATTTCAAGTGGTTCTAAGGATTTATCGTTGTCATATATTAATCTTGCCTCCTGCAAATCCCATTAATAGCTAGAAAGGCACGAATGGATCCCCAAAAAGTAGTTCTGAACACCTAAACAGGTGTTCATCATTTGCATCATTCCAGAGCATTGCGGTCTCTTTCCTGAATCAGTCTGTTGCAATTAGAATATTATAAGTGTCCTCAGCATGATTTTCATCTCTTTTTTTAATTAGATCAACTGTTCCTGTCTTTTACATTATTAATGATCTTGCTCTAGGGAACCTCTTTTACCCTTCTTTGAATCAGAGAACCAATGATCTAGCAAGGACATCCACAAGGTAAGATGGGTGGAATTGCATTCCCCACATTTCTACTCTTATCTGTTAGAATGTAGAGAGCATTTAAAAGGTCGAAAACCCTCTTGGGTCTAAATGGAAAATTAGAGTTCCTGAAGTTAAATGGTGACTAATCAAACTGGCGGATGACCAACCTAAACGAAGGTTCTACCCTATCTTAGATTGATGGCTTCAGGGGCCAATTACCTATATGGAAGGAAAGCAGTTAGAGAAAGTAAATAGGTATCCAAAGAAATTTAGGTGGGAAAAACAGAAAAGGAAAAGTTTTCCCTGGTTTCTCTTTCTTTCCAAGGAAGGAAAGAGGAAGGGAAATTTTAATTTATAAAGCTGTTTGTTTACAAACATTAAACAAATGATTAACACAATAGTGTCCAAGAAAAAACTGGGTAGGTCTTATTTTGACTAGAATCACTGGTCAAAGTTGTCATCATTATTGCTTTTGTCCAAATCAAACCTAAACAATTTGTGAAGAAGCTGAGCGAGCTTCTTTCTTCCCTCCTTGGGAGAACTTTTTTCCCCTGACACCTTTCTTTTTGAGTGTTCTTAGTAGGAAGTTGGCCCTACTTTGATCTATATCCTACTAACATTTCTGTAGAGGAACTTTGTTTTCATGATTGAGAGTTGAAGTAGGGATTAACCATATTAACATTGGTTCTTCGACTAGTATGTTCAAAATTATGATGACACTTGTTCAGAATAAATAGATGGATTAAATAAATATATGTTATCAGTTAATCATCCCTTGGATTAGATTTATCTTAACAAAATATCACGTGAAGGTTTAAAAAGAATATGCAGATTCTAACCCAAAAAAAAATAAAGTATATAAATATGTATGCAGTCGAACCATTGCATAATATAGATGGTATATGGCCCATATGCTTTTAGAAAAATGGCATTGATTATATTAAGAACATCAGCTAATATCACATTGACCTCAGCAGTCCACAGAATATGCTCTTGTTTGTTTACTAGGTAGAAATTGGTCTAATTGAATCGTCGTAACTTGGAATTAGCAAGGACTTTAACAAGCCGAAGGCTGATTTAGTTAACATAATCTCTATGTGATCATAAGTGGATGCAATGTACTGCATGAGTATATGAAGCTTAAGTTAATAAATTTCAAAAAAAAAAAAATCAATTTAGTAAATTGCTTGTGATACTTTGGCATATTATGACACAATCAAATGGTTCCTAGATGTATCTTATCTTTTTTCACTGGACCTAATCATCATATTTCTTTCCTTATCTTATTATTGCAGGATGGGTAACAAAATCAAGACATTACAACAAAGTTATTGCATTATTATAAAAAATTGAAGAAAGCCAAAGTATGCTTCAAATAAGGGATTGAATCCCTGCCCTTTCTTAATTGAATTCAGGCAAATCATGAAAACTACTTTGCAAACTCAGCCCAAGATGTTATATATTATATGGTGGATGTTCCTAACGAGTAGGGCGACAAGGAAAGATGTAACTGAAACACTGAAAAATGCACCTTTAGCACCCGCAACAATTTTTAATCTCATCATCCCAAATTAGCCGACCCCACCTAGTGGGATAAGGCTTGGTTGTTGTTGTATCATCCCAAATTACTTCCTAATCAAATTGCGTTTGACTTTGGATAGATTAGTGGGTTAAATGGGTTAACTCCCAATGGACCAGGGATAAGACTGTTTTAACTTCCTTCACTCAGAGAAATCTATAACATTGTATGTCAACTCCATACCAACTTAAAGGAACTCAAGACTTTACTGACACCTTGGTTGTGACCAAGGATGGTGGTGACCATGATACACCTTCAGATTTTGATGGCCTACAAAGTAGAATTACTGGCCCAAGTCTTAACTTGATCAAGAAATGACTACATTTGACTACATGGATGTTATATCCTTTTTGCAAGACATGCGTGGAGCTACAGGCAATGTGAAATTTAGCATGGTGAAATAACAACAAGAAGCCATGAGTCCTAACTATCTGTGGTAGGCTAAATATATCTTTTCCTTCTATTAAATGATATATTGCTATTTGCTAGAAATATTCAGTTCTTAAAAATACCTTTTTTAGTTTAGTTAAAGAGAGTTTTCTTATTATTAAAGCTATATTTCATACATTTAATTCTACTGTGTTTAAACCATTTAGTCTTCAAAGCTCTTGTATGCAATCGATTGAACTTTATTGCTTTGAATCATGAAAAGTTCTCTCAATTGATCATTAGGCATACATAATATTTCCTCCTACTTAGTGTTTTAAAATTTGTAATAAATGGAAAATTTCAAAATCATTGCACCGCCTTTGTCCCTACTAATTCGGAAAGTTTATAGACTGATCGACAAGACATTTTGAACAACTTGGGGAAATTTTGTTATGTGAAGAAAACTTTAACTCTTTGAGCATAGATGCGCTGGGCTGATTTGTAGACAAAAGATTGCTCATTTTCTACCAAAGTACACTTGTTGTCTTGTTGCCTAGGCTAGAGAGCAATTCACGAATGGAAGACTAAAAACAGGACAAACAGGCAAATATCCTAGGCTCCTAGCTATACAAACCATGTCTTTTTACACATTCAATAGCATTTTATCTCAAAATCCTAGTAAATGGTACCCATTACTTACAAACTAATTAATCAATCTTACTGATTCATTCGAAGCATGGTATATTAAGAAGACAAGAACCTGAGTATCTGCTCCAATGTAAGACGGCCTTTGTTCTGCTGCATTTCTGACTGGATGGAGCTAGTGAACCTGTCCATAACGAGGCATAAGTATCCATCCGTCTGTCTCACCCCGTGAAAGGTACAAATGTTCCTGCACCACATGGAAGCTTGGCGCAGGTTCTCCAGCCGACTCTTCAACCACACCCCGTCGGTGTCCTCGGTGAGCGCAATGCGCTTCACCGCCACCAGGTGTCGACAACTCCCGCCATTTTGACTCGAGGAAGGGGAACCCTTAGACAGCACAGCAGACCACACCTCCTGCCCTACTCGCCGCCCTTCTCCGAGCCTCCTTAGCAGCTTGAGTTCGTGGTGGAGGCCAAGGTCAATAGCCGTAGTGGAGGCCGCGCTAGTGCTGGCAGCGGTGCAGCAACCGGCGTGCGAGGACAATCCAGCCCTGCCGCGGCGGCCGCCCCCGTGGGAAATGTAATCGTCTTCGTCGAGGTCATAATCTTCCTCCCCCTGACCATTCCCCTCTTCGTCATCGTCGGTGAAGTCGTAGTCGAAGGAAGGGGAGGAGGTCGAGGAGGCAAGGAGGGAGAGGATAGGGAAGTTCTTGCGGAGCGCATGGACGCTGTTGCCGACGTGGGTCGGGAGGCGGCAGCGCGGACAGCAAAGGGAGGTGCCGGCGGAGGCGGCGAACATCTTGGAGAGGCAGGCCTTGCAGAAGCCATGGCCGCAGTGGAGGAGCAGAGGGGCGCGCTCCTCCTCGTCGTAGCGCGAATGGCACAGCGAGCAGCAGGGCACCCTCATGGCAATGGATCCCCTCTCTCCGCCTCCTCCTCCTCCGCCTCCTCCTCCTCAATTTCCCCGATCGCTCCTCCCGAACGAGGGTTTCGGGGAGGAGTAAAAGCGGATCACTTACCGGAAGAGGTGACGAGTAAAATATGAGTCGCTAATTAGCTGCTGATCACTTCACTCGGCAGGAGCCAGGACGGATTGGACTTTGGAGAGAGAGAGAGAGAGACGATCTTTCCTTTCCTGCTCCTTGCTCTTTCCTTTTCCTCCGAAACACTACGACGGTCTTCCCTTGCAGCTTGCCCAACTTTCCGCGGTGGGTGTCTCCCTTTTTATTTCATTTCAATTATACGGTTGAATGTTTTAGTCGGAAATTGGGGTCGCATTTAGGTGAACACGCGACGAAAATCCAGTGAGTTGCAAGGCGTCCGACTAAAATATCTCGACTTAAAATAATAGGGTGGTGGCCGATAAATAAGATTTATGGACGAATTTAGAATAATCGAGTAAAATGTGATTTTTATCTCTAGCTCTAGTCTAGCTACACGGGCCTTATTCGACCATTGAGCCCTTGCGAGACTATGTGCTAGTAATACTCTATTGACACCGTCTGGTCATTGTTTTAGGGTTTAATGCATGATTAGATCACAAAAATGCAAGACAAATGTAGTGGCTTTGAGCATGTTAGTTAATTCAAAAAGATAAATGTTATGTCAATCCAGTTTGAGGTCTCTGTCTAGTCGTAGTGCTGGTTTTTTTCATGCCAACCCGCGGACACACTCAGTGAGTTTTTATTAGTACATTCATGCAGACCAGTTCCCAAGTGGTCTGGTTTTGTTTGGCAAAAAGTATACGGTAAATTATGGAATCAACCAGGTAGATGAAGCTTCTGAATATTCAAAGCCACATATTCAAGTTTTAAAATTATCCAATCGCTGATTACATTCTCAAATTACTCTTTTATATGATTACTCTTTTATATTTATCATAGCCGATGACAGTATAACAATCGATTCAGGATATTACTCAAATTACTCTCGAATCGCTTGTTATACTATAACAATTAATTAAAAAATTTTATTTGAGTTTGAAAAAATATTGTTCTTAATAGAGTATGTCAAATTAATATTTGTGAGTATGGATATAATCAAAAGAATCAGAGAAGTATATATAATATAATTTCTTGTCATTCCGAGCTCTCTAAATATATCAATCAATTTCGGTCAAAATCAATTGATAAACTTAGAAAGTTCAGAATGATATAGAATCATATCATATGCGTCTGACTCTTCTGATTATATTCATGTCCTTAAATATAAATTTGACATATTATATTAAAAATAATGATTTTTTAAAGTAAATTCGATTTTTTTAATATATTTATGTTAAAAAATTTATCGCTTAAATTAAATTAATATTCGAGAATATGAATATAATAAAAAATAAATAAATAAATATATAAGATCTAATTTATATTATTTTAAATTTTATTAGATTCATTAGTCAATTTTGCCAAGGTTCGAAAGAAAAACCGAGAGGGAGTAGTGTAAAAAACTGATGCTCCCAAGTGGCTTGATTTTGTTTGGCAAAAAGTACAAGTTTGACAATTCATAACTCGTTGACCGAAGGAGAAACGAGTGTTGGGGCTCGGAGAGCTTGGAGGACATTATACGGCAAGAAGCATTCAGCGGTTGCACACACAAACATTGACCGTCGTTCAATGGTCTACAGGTCTGTGACATTTTTTAAATGATAATATTGATCTTTAAACTCTGTACGTCAGGGATTAAAGCAATATATGATCCCTATTTTTTTTGTCATATTAAATAATTATATTATTTGACCGAGGGATTGTTTTCCATTGTACTGATCGATTTTGATCGCACATGTTGATGATGATGAAATCACACTCGGTTTTCCTCAGCATTTTTGTCATTTAAAAATAACGACTTAGAAAATTGTATAATTTGTATAATTATCAGCACGGGACCTACCTACCTCGAGCTAGAAAAGTAGTATCAAGTATGTTGGAATTCTATTTCTATATGCAGTAATTCCTTGTAAAAAAAATTAAAAGGACTATTTTTTGCGCTTAATAAATTTCCACAAAGATTTTATTATTCTATCTATTTTTGTTCTTTTTTCTTATTCTATGAGAAATTATTTAATACTATTAAAACAAGTAGAAACTTTGACCGACTGGAGAATAGTTGGGCATTGTCAACGTAATTACATAAGATAATCATTAAATTAATATAATTAAAATTATATGTAATTAAGAGAAGTCAAGTAGAATCAGATAGTTAATTTGGAAATTTCTAATTGAGGTTAGGTGGAGGAAAGTATAAACTGAAATTAAATAATGGAAAATTTTAATCGGAGGTTAGACAATGAAAAAATTTAATGGGAGATTAGAACTTAGAAAACAGAAAGTCCTAACTAGAAGTTAAATAACGAAAAGTCCTAAAAGAAGGTTAGATAAGGGAAAGTCCTAATTGAAAATTAGATAACATAAAATCCTAATTGGAGGTTAAGTAATTGAAAATCTCGTTAACGAGAGATTAGACAAGAGAATGTCTTAACAGGAAGTTAGATAAGGGAAAGTTCTAACTGGAAATTAAGTAACATGAAGTCTGGAGGTTAGGTAATTGAAAATCCTAATGGGAGGTTAGACAAGAGAAAGTCCTAACTGAATGTTATGTAACGGAAAATCCTAACTGAAGGTTAGACAGAGGAAAGTTCTAACTGGAAGTCAGATTAGGTCCTAACTGGAATTTGACAAGAGAAAAATTTAATTGAGTCAAATAGAATCGACCATTTGACATGAGACGATAAGTCCAACTAGGTCATGGAAAACCGAGCACTTAGCATGAGATACAAAATTTAAGTGGGTTAAAGGGTTATCGGATACTTGGTAAAGATATAGCAAGTCAAGATTGATCAAATGTTAGATAACAAGAAACCCCAATAAATCATGGATGACTTTAGGATTGGTCAATTGATTAACCCAAAGTGATCGACCGAGGCAATCGATTGACAACATTTTCACAAGAAAATAGAAAGTTGTTGAATCAAATGACCTAATTTATTGAGTATTGTCGATTGGCAAGGTTTTCATAAGGGAACAACCTAATCGATTAATCATAGTCAATTAATTAAGTGTTTTATTGGGAGAACAAAAGGCTTTAGAATTGATTGACTTAATCGATTAGTATGATTACCTCACTAATCAATTGATTGCGCGAAAAATAGTCATTTTGCAAGTTTGAATGGTTGAATCTTACTTACCAATAGATTAGGAATAAGGTTAATCGATTGAGAGACGTTTTCCAGCCTGAAAGCAACCCTTGAGAATGGGATTTTGTGAAGATTTCGCAACAACGATTCTTGGAGATTCTGAAGCGATGTGTTGCTACATTTTTGAGTCATCAAGGGATATTTTCTAGTGGTTGGGACACTCCAGGAGCTAGAGGGGGTGATTAGCTCTGTTCGCTTTGTCAATGATGATTTACAGTGGAAAACTTAAAATAAATGCAAACGTTTTGATTTACTTAGTATCCACCTCAACTATGTGACTAATCTAAGGATTCAGCTCTCTTTTATACATCCACTATGAAATAACTCCTCGGAAACATTTCGAATGTAGAGAAACCTCATACAAACTCTTAACAAGAATACAATTCAAATAAGAAGTAAATACAATAATACAAAAGGAAAACCTCATCTTGTTTGATCTCTTGAATCTTGTAAACACCTCTTGAACCTTGGAAGTGCAACAACACTGGTATCTAAGAATCTTCAAGAACTGACGACAATAGCGGAGAAGATCACGGAGAAAAGATCCCTTCAAGCTATGGCAAAAACATCCTTTATCTATGCGCTTTAGGGTTCCCAATCGGTTGGGCATGATTCCAATTGATTGCCATATCGGATTCTCATTCAAACATGCGTAACGATCATATCCCAATCTATTAATCAATCAATTGGAGAGGTTTAATGGATCAAATGATCAATTCAGAACGCCTCTATGTTGTTACGGAAAACTTCAGAATCAATTTGGCTTCTTCCTAATCAATTTAGTGTCTCTTCCACATCATTGCAAGAAACCAGCCCCAATCGATCACTTGATCGATTTGACTTAATCGATCAACTGATTGATCCAGTCATATTTTGTGCACTTGCGAGAAAAACCTCCAATTGATCAACTGATCGATTGACATAACTGACACTTCCCTAATCAATCAACTAGGACTCTAGCTCAATCGATTTCCTAACTAATTGACCAATCTTGACTTAATCAAGTTTAAGGTTCCCTTCACTTGCTCAACATTCTATTAACCTTGATCTGCTAGGATTTCGTTATCAAGTGTCTGGTCGATCCTTTTACCCACATAGACTTTATCTTCTCACGCCAAGTGTCCGGTCACCCTTAACTCATTTGGACTTGTCATCTTATGTCAAATGTTTAGTTCTCCATGACCCACTTGGATATCCACTCATCAAATGTACAGTCAATCCTTTGACCTATCTGGATTTATACTTGTCTCAAGTGTCCGGTCCTTCATGACCCACTCGGACTTCCGAATACCAGATAGATATCCAGTCAACATTTACCCATCTAAAGTTCTACTGTTTGACTTTACTCATCAAGACTTTCTCATTATCTAGTTTCACTTATTATGACTTTTCACTACTTAGTT
The DNA here is from genome assembly GCF_018446385.1 of Zingiber officinale. NCBI lineage: Eukaryota > Viridiplantae > Streptophyta > Magnoliopsida > Zingiberales > Zingiberaceae > Zingiber > Zingiber officinale. Next base: position 88,508,015 of record NC_056007.1, read on the forward strand.
TCACTCATTATGACTTTTCTATCTGACTTAACTCATGAGGACTTTTCACCACTATCTAGTTTCACTCATTAGGACTTTTCACCTGACTTTACTCACCAGGATTTTTCCATATTAAGTGTCTGGTTAACACTAATTGACTTAGATTTTCTTCTTCTGTCAACCTTCTTGTTGGTCTTACCCTTGCCTAACCTCCAGTTAGGATATCCCAGTCAAATATCTGATCAACCTGGATCTACTTGACTCTTCTGGTCAACCTTTGACCGTTAATCTCCTAGATAAACAATTACATCCGTAATCTTTAAATATTGTCAAACATCAAAACTTAAATATCAAGACTCAAACTTGAGCCAACTCAAGTTTAGTTAACCTGATCAACTTTGACCCATAATAAATTGTACCAACACTAGCAACAAGAGATTAAGCAAGTATGATTTAATTGTAAATTGTTTTTGATTGTATTTGTGTTTGTTTTTTTGTTTCTTATTGTGATCTTACAAGAACGTGTTGTATAAGGTTCTCCGTATTTGAAAAATTTTCGAGAATGAGGGTATTCATAGTGGAAACTGAGTTAAAAGTGAATTATTGAATTAGTCACTTTAAGGAGGTGGAAAAAAAATTAAGTAAATCGGAGTATTAGTATTATAGTGTATAATCTTTTTTTAAATTTCCTATGACATATTCTTATTTTCTACCTAAAATATTTACATTTTTGTTGTATTTTTTTTATAACATTGGTAAAACTTCAACAATTTTTAATTTTTATAATGCAATTTCCAAGTAATAGTAAATTAAAATTTATTTCTTAATTCAATAAGAATAAAAAATGTATAATTATAATTTTTATTAAAAAACTTTCAAACTTTTAATATTTATTTCTTTGTGATTTAGACTCATAGTTTACGCTTGCCTTAATGATTAATCATACGTTTACTGATTAGGTTGAGTATAACACTACATCATCCAACACAATATTAGATCAGAATGAGCCGAACTTGACCCAAATTCAAAATGAATCACTCTAATTACCAGCTCAATGAACCAATTGACCATTTATAATCATAAACCAGCATCAAGACCAATATTATTATGCTTTTGGTGACACAGAGCGATTCTATATAGTTAGTTTTATAATAATCTCAGTTAATCTCATTGACCATTTCTGAAATGATCGATTCATCCCAAGGAAAATTTGCATCTATCATCAAAGTAAATCGGAAAGTACACACGACGATCAACTTAGAAGTCCAATATAATTTGATTGCACCCTCTATTTAAAGGAAAAATTCTTATAATACGTTATAGTTAAAGATTGAATTACAGATACTTGGATGATAATCTGAATATCTTACTGTAATATTATAATCCTCGAGACAACATAATCAACTCCATAATCATATATGGTAAGATAAATCAAAAAATTACAAATTTTTTTTCTTCAACATATTTGAGATTCAAATTCCTTATCCAAGATAACAAATTCTTAACTGATATAAAATATTTTACTAAATGTACCAGCGTATTTAGAATTTATTATTTCTTTTAAAATTATAGGGCGTGACTATTGTATTATTTTTTACTCCAATATTACGGTACTTTCTCTTAAGAAATAATAATTTATTAATTATTATTATTATTATTATTATTATATTCAACCAAACAATCCAAATAGTACCAACAAGCCAAAAGCCCATGAGTGGAGTGGAGGAGAGGGGAAGGAAACAAAGAGCTTTCGATGCCATGTGATTTTCCATATCCTGTCAGCGACCCAATCCCATTACACACCTCACATGACACCCCTGTCGGTCTGCATGAAGCTTAGTTGAGGCCAAAAGGCATCACACAGTAGCGCTCAACTCCACTGCACTGTACTCTACTGCTGCGCTCCACACACACAACGGGAGAGAGGGGAGAGAGAGATCACTCGTGGCTCCTCAGTTACAGAGTAACAGTAATGGTTAATTGATTACTAGTTACCAATTTATTTAAAAAGGTCAATGGAAAAACTCCGAAAAAAAATGGAGGAAGAAAAAGTACGAATTTCTGCCACCCCGGCTGCTAATGCCGATGCCATAACCTGCCTGCACCAACCTCTAGCTCCTCTCTCTTTCTCTCTCTCCCAGACAGGCAGCGCAGAGGAGAAGTAAAAGAGGGTGAATGAGCGATGAACTGTATTCAGAGGGGCTGCAGAGTGTGATGTGACCCATCGAACAACCTCATCGTGATGTGATCCCCGTCTCGCTCTTGCTCTCTCTCTCTCTCTCATCTATGAAATCTCCCTCCTTTTCGTTCGCCCAATCCTCCTTGGTACTGCAGCAGCTGCGGCAGTAAGTAGGATTGCAGCTGCGGCAGCGGAAGAAGACGGCGTTGTTCCTCTCCCTCCCTCGCTCCCATTGCCTCCTTTCCACTGTGGACGACTCCGTTTGGCACGAAAGATCGGATCTTGGATCCCCGCCTCCTAGCGCCTTCCGGCAATGGCTGTGCGGTGGGGCGGGCTCGCTGTCTTGGTCCTGCTCGGGGGTTTGAGCTCCGTACCCGGTGAAGCAAGCGACGGTGAGCCATGAATCCAGCCAAAGTTTGGATTTTTTTTTTTGTTCATTTGTTGTGTCCCGAGAGAATAAATGGGGGATATTAAGGACTGCCTCTCGGATCTTCACCTTATTATTCTATTCCTATAATCTGTTCGAGGCACGCATTACTTCTCTTAATATTTTATCGGGATGGAAGTACACTTTCTGGTCCTGTAATTTCTTATCTCCTTTTGTTTGATCCAACTATGATTCTTTATATTGTTTGGGATCGTTTTTCTATAACGGCGTCTCCTAAAGACTTAAAACTTCCTCATGTCTATTTCTATTCAACTACTTTGTTAGTGGTTTAGCTTCCCTAGCTCTGCAATTTTATCTCCATTTGACGCCAGATTTTCTTGCTTTGCTAGGTCTTTTCAGTATGCGGTACAAGATTTTCTTCTCTCAATGAATAATATATTATATATACTTACGAATCTATGAACACTATCCTGTCCAGTTAAAACACACTCGTATAAAGTTTTTGTTGTTGTTTTTTTTTCTTTTACTCCTTATTTTTGTTTTCCTCTCAGTTTTCGTTCAAGTGCACTACACTATCCAACGTGTCCTCCAATTTTGGTTATTCAAGAAAGATTTCAGCTACAGCCCAACTACGTGGATCTTTTAGTAGCTATATGATCGCAATATGGTTAGCTTATTAAAAGAGTAGCTTTATTTGTTTTTTAAATTAATGGTCATGCGTTCTAGTGGAACCATATTTTAATATTTTCACTGCTGATCATAAGGATCAATAACTTATAATTATTAATATGGAACCATTTTTTAACTATACTCTCCAATCCACTACTTTTTCCTGGTTTAGGTGCCGTATTACTGGAGATCAAGAAGTCATTCCGTAATATAGGCAATATATTGTATGATTGGACGGATGCTCCATCTTCTGACTATTGTTTGTGGCGAGGGGTCGCCTGTGACAATGCAACATTTAGTGTTGTGGCACTGTAAGAATACAAAATCAAAGCTGCTTGTTTATTCTCATGATGAGATGTCTTGAAAGCTTGAATCATGTAATGTTTTTTTCCCATTTGCTGTGAAATCTCAGTAATCTATCTGGCTTGAATCTTGACGGGGAAATATCTCCTGCTATTGGAAACCTGAAGAGCCTTGTTTCTATGTAAGATACCTCAAATCCATTCCTCTATGACCATGATATATATGTATGCATAACTACCCAAGAGTTGTGTTTTATTTATTTCTCTGGTGTGTCTGAAAAGTGATCTGAAGGCAAATCGATTGTCTGGACAAATTCCAGATGAGATTGGTGCTTGTTCTTCATTGAAAACATTGTGAGTATGATCACTTGAATTCCTTTTCTTAATCACAATCATGGTGTTTTGCTAAATGGCTTTAAACCTCCTAGAAGTTTATTAATTTGTCTGCAACTGAGGTGAACCCAAGTGTACCTCTTTGTTGGGTGAGTTTGCTAATAAATTTGACTCTCAGAGACTTGTCTTACAACAACATCTTCGGGGACATACCTTTTTCGATATCAAAACTGAAGCAATTGGAGAACTTGTAAGAAACTGATTAGTTGATACACATGTGGTGTAAAAAAGCATCAGTCAGTATTCAACATTATAATTTGCTGATAATCATCCCCAATTTTGTAGGATATTGAAGAACAATCAATTGGTTGGACCTATTCCATCAACTTTGTCGCAAATTCCAAACTTGAAGATATTGTAAGTATTTTGTTTTCTCATTCACCTATTTATTGAAGGATCTGATTCGTCTACCATTGACCAAACTGCAGGGACCTAGCTCAAAATAAATTGAGTGGCGAAATACCAAGGCTTATCTACTGGAATGAAGTGTTACAGTACTTGTAAGAAGCCCTGGGATTTTTTTTATTGGCCACAATTTTACATTATTAGTAGTATTTTTACTAGATGCCTAATTTGTATTTTCATATTTTTAGTTTTAATTATACATTTTCCACTGGTGAACTTCATGATTTTTGTCAGGGGGCTCCGCGGTAATAGCTTGGAAGGAAATTTGTCCCCTGATATGTGTCAGTTGACTGGGTTGTGGTACTTGTAAGTTAATGATGTTAAGATATTCATGACCAATAGGAAAATCAAGTTCTATGATTATTTCTTACAAAAAGAACTCTACCAGTGATGTGAAGAACAACAGCTTGACTGGAAATATCCCGGAGAGCATTGGAAATTGCACCAGTTTTCAGGTTTTGTACGTATCATTTCCATTTTACAAATGAAATTAATATTTTCTTAGCAAAATATGACATCATGTTTGCAATGTAGGGATTTGTCATACAATCAGCTTACTGGAGAAATTCCATTTAATATTGGATTTTTGCAAGTTGCTACACTGTAAGGGGCAGTAATCTTATTTATTGTCTAGAATGGTCGACTGATTCTTGAATCATAAACATGAAGATTGTTATTAATATAATCCATGTTAGATCTTTGCAAGGGAACAAATTTACTGGACCCATTCCACCTGTGATTGGTTTGATGCAAGCTCTTGCCGTACTGTAAGATACAAGACTAATTCGTCATTACTTTCTTTCTTCGATCATTCTGTTCCATATGCTTAGATTGCACTAGGTTAAATTTTGGTTTTTTAGCAGTCACAATATTGAAACTCTGTTCATAGTAAGATTCCAATGTTTAATTGCTACTATTATTGTATTGCAGAGATTTGAGTTGCAATCTTCTTAGTGGACCAATTCCTCCTATTTTGGGTAACTTGACCTATACGGAGAAACTGTAAGTCTTAAATAGTTGGTTGCAAATCTTGTTTTGCAAGTATATTGTTGATAGAGTATTAAATTCTGTTGAAGATGATTCTTCTTTATCTCACATTAATTTGGCCTGCTTTGCTAAGGTTAGAAATATTCTCAATGTCATACCTAGATTGATGTTGGACTATATGTTGCATTTTTGTCTAAATGGCATATGGTTCCACAGCCATTAAATTGACAAATGTTCAATAATGTTTGTGGTCTTAGATAAGATCATTCGTCTAAGACATTAATGGCATTTCTGTCAATCAGGTATCTGCAAGGTAACAAGTTGACTGGATCAATCCCACCGGAGCTTGGTAACATGACAAGGCTTCACTACTTGTAAGCGGACATCTTCACTGCAAAAAATGGTGGATTTATGGTTTTCTAGCATCTAAATTGAATCATTTTTGCAGGGAGCTGAACGATAATCAGCTCACTGGTTACATTCCACCTGAGCTTGGAAGCCTCACTGATTTGTTTGACTTGTATGTGAATTTGGAAGCATTTTGTTGATGTTAGGATTGTGTTAGTTCTTTCACAATATAATTCTAATGATTGTTAATCTATCTCTGTAGGAATATTGCAAACAACAATCTGGAGGGACCTATCCCTGAAAATTTGAGTTCATGCGTGAATCTAAATAGTTTGTAAGCAGATTCTTTTAATTGATCCAGGTGTCTTATTCATTGTAAGTGTTTTCCATACAACTGATTCCTTGACTGCATTGCAGAAATGCACACGGCAATAAACTACATGGAACCATTCCCCGAGCATTTAAGAAACTAGAGAGCATGACTTATCTGTGAGATGCTATTACTTTGTTTATGCTTTGAAATTTCCTCAATATTAACTCTTGATATTTTCAGTGTAGATTCCTGTTTCTTCATGCTTCTAGATCTCACATTTTCCAATTGAATGTCTTTGTGATTTTAGTTGACCATGGATAAATATGACTGATATTGCTTCCTTATTGAGCATAAAAACAATATCATCAAGAGTGTTTCATTAGGTTTCTCACAAAATTTACCTCTATAAATCCTGCTAGAGAAACAAAATTTACCTCTATAAATCCTGCTAGATCGTTTAACTTTTACCCGATCTAAACAATTAGATTGGCTATCCAAATGGTCTAATGTGTGCACTTAAGCAATCTTAATCAAAACTGATATATGAGTTATATGCTTGTCCAAGCTTAAATGTGCATGGGAAGCCTCATGCTTTGTCGCATTCTCTTGTATAATCTCATTTATGCTCCATTGCATTCTCATTTATGATATTAATGTTATATTTGAATATACCTGCATTTAGTATGACAATTTTAAAATTCAAAATTTATTAGATGGTTGGCTGTAATTTTTGAAGGTTAAAGAGTCTTCAGTTAGCTTCAGTGCTTCGCTAATATCATATACAACAATTGGTAAACCTTAAACTATCAACATTTAATTGATTGCTTAATAAGAAGAAACTGTTGGGAATGCAGGAACCTCTCATCAAACAGATTAAAGGGATATATACCCATTGAATTGTCAAAAATCAGTAATTTGGACACTCTGTGAGTAATCTTATTGAGTTCAAGTCACTAAGAGCAACTATGGCATTGCACTACATTTTTTTTGTTCACTTCATAACATGAGACTGATTTTCTGCAGAGACATATCGGGCAATGAGATGAATGGTCCCATACCTCCCTCTATTGGTGGTTTAGAACACCTTCTGAAATTGTGAGTTATTTTTCTCTAAAATATGTTTAACCATTCTAGACTTCCTCTGATGGTTTTATCTACCAATTTCTAGGAATTTGAGCAACAACCAAATTTCTGGTAACATACCTGCTGAATTCGGAAACTTGAGGAGTATTGAGGAGATGTAAGATACATTACTATTTTGCTAGGGTCTTGTAGATATCTATATTTGTTTCTACATGTAACTCTATTGATTTTGTTTATTCTGTGTGTAAATTTCAGTGATTTGTCAAAAAACTACTTGTCCGATACGATTCCTGAGGAACTTGGACTGCTTCAGAATCTGGTCACACTGTATACCTCTTTCTGAATGTATTTGCTGTTTATTTTTGAAACCACTAAATCAGCCACTTTGAAAGGTTAGAGAAATTTTATTCTGCCGTATGAATGCTAAATTTTGTTGCAGGAATTTGGAAAACAACAATTTGTCTGGTGGTATCACAACTCTCACTAACTGCCCAGGTCTCATCGCCCTGTAAGTGACACTAGAAAGATCACAGTTTCTGTGTCTTGAAAATGAAATATTTGATTGTAATTGATTTGGTTTCGGCAAACAGGAATCTGTCCAATAATAATTTAGTTGGTGATGTTCCCACAGATTACAACTTCTCCCGATTTTCTCCCGAAAGGTGAGGAATTGTAGACTATTCATGATTTAGTTCCTTAGTAAGAATTCACCTTCTGTTGCTCATTGCATAGCATGTTAATCTCTCATGTTTCTGTTTCTAAGGTTGATCATTAGGACTTTTTAATTAATCCTTTTCCCACTTTTTGCACAGTTTTATAGGAAATCCTGGTCTTTGTGGCTATTGGCTAAGCTCTCCTTGCCACTTCCATCCACCACAGAGAGGTATAACTCTTTCTACAATAATCTAGGACTTTCCTAGAAGCACCTGCTATTTGTTGTTTGTATTTTGTAGAATCTATGAATTTCCCTCGCAAAACTGTATTAATTGCTTATACTGTCTTTCTTAAAGTACAATATATAGATTGCAACAGAACATAGACTATCAACTAAGCTGATAGAGTTTTTTTTCCCCCCAATGCAGCTCCATTCTCAAAAGCTGCCATTTGGGGTTGTGCCTTGGGAGCTTTGTTAATCCTTTTGGTGGTCTTAGTCCTCGCCTGTCGACCACACAGGCAAACTCCATTTTCAGATGGCTCACTACAAAAACCAGGTAGCCTTGTGGATGATTGTGCTGTAAAACTACAATCTTTTTAAATCAATGTGTTCATATTTAATTGTAATATTGCAGTCAATACTATTTCTCCAAAGCTGGTGGTCCTTCACATGAATATGGCCCTTCATGTGTATGAGGATATTATGAGAATGACAGAAAACCTCAGTGAGAAATATATTATTGGTTATGGTGCATCAAGCACAGTATACAAGTGTGTTCTGAAGAGCTGCAAGCCAGTAGCTATCAAGAGATTGTATTCTCAACATCCCCACAACTTGAAGGAATTCGAAACCGAACTCGAGACGGTGGGGAGTATCAAGCATAGAAATCTGGTCAGTCTCCAAGGATACTCCTTGTCCCCCTTCGGCAACCTTCTCTTTTATGATTACATGGAGAATGGCAGCCTATGGGATATCCTACATGGTATTGCATTCTTTCTATAATTTCATGTTTGATTATTGGAGAAGCCATGGCAAATGACCTCTTTTTTTTTTCTTCTTCTAATTTATAGGTCCTACAAAGAAGAAAAAGCTGGATTGGGATGCACGGCTTTGTATCGCCCTTGGTTCGGCACAAGGTCTGGCTTACCTCCACCACGACTGTAGCCCTCGAATCATACATCGAGATGTCAAGTCGTCGAACATACTCCTGGACAAAGATTATGAACCTCATCTCACAGATTTTGGCATTGCAAAGAGTCTTTGTATCTCCAAGACTCACACGTCCACCTATGTGATGGGCACAATCGGATACATTGATCCGGAGTACGCCCGGACGTCTAGATTGAACGAGAAATCTGATGTTTATAGCTTCGGCATTGTCCTACTTGAGCTTCTGACCGGGAGGAAGGCCGTCGACAATGAGTCTAATCTTCATCAGCTGGTAATCATCTCAAGTAATATACATTGGCAAGGTTATGCAACTGCTCATTCATTTGTGTTTCTTTAACAGATTTTGTGCAAGGCCTCTAGCAATGCTGTCATGGAGACGGTAGATCCGGACGTCTCCTCCACATGCAAAGATCTCGGGGACGTGAAGAAGGTTTTTCAACTGGCACTCCTCTGCACCAAAAGGCAGCCCTCGGACCGGCCGACGATGCACGAGGTGAGCCGCGTGCTCGGATGTCTTGTGCAGCCAGATTCAACCCCAAAGCAGGCAGCTCAACTGTCGCAGCCACAAGTGCCCAGCTACGTCGATGAGTATGCTAACCTCAAGACACAGAACGCCCTCAGCTGTGTTACCTCACAGAGCACGTCAGACGCGCAGCTCTTCCTCAAGTTCGGCGAGGTGATATCGCAAAATTCCATTTAAAACCAATCAGAGTTGCACTATGTATTATGTTTTGGCACAAGATGATTAGCCACAATATAGTGGAGTAGAGGGATCTTTTGTGTTGCTCTAAAATTAACGTAGGGAATGCTACTATGTTTTGTTGTATAAAGAATAGATTACTGACAGTGTCACACACAGTTGGGGGGCCTTTGTGTTGTGGGGGTGCCGTTACAGCGCAGGGACAAGGTAATCATTCACTGAGCGAAGGAGGACAGGGATGAGCTGTGGCGGTAAGGCGTGTGGGTCCGACGCGGCCTGATGAGCGTCCTTGCCGACGGTGGATTCTCGTGAGCTCTGAGTTATGGCGTCGCGATGGCTGTCGCTGAGGGGGGTTTGATTCTCTCTTATCGGGAAGTGGAGTGCGCTTTGGGGGTGTACGGGTGGCGGCAAGGGGACCAGCTCTTGATTGCGTGATATAGCCGAGAAAATGTTGACAGGCCGGCGACGCTTTCAATGAAAGCAGTGAAGGCTGATTGGCTTGTTCTGGACTGTTCCTCCATTGATGATTGATGCCGTTCTCTAGAATGCTGCGAATGGAAAAGCGATAGAAAACGGTGATTTGGAATGTCTGGCCGACAGGCTGCAAATGGACATGGAGTTTCGGTGAATTTTGAATTGGAGAGGGAAAAAACCTGCGTGATCTATTCACTTCTCTTTTTTATTTTGATTCAGAGTTACACATGTCCTCCTTAGCTTCCATCCAGTCAAAAGTTAAATACTAAGTTATCCGATGCACTGTCCTAGCCGATCAGATCGGAGGTTTGATCAAACATAATATGTCTATCCGACAATAGTAAAACTAAGTGAAGAGCAGCCGATAGCTTCATTAAATATGACTGAGTTGGTGACGTCTTGATCGAGCTGTCCCAGTCGATATATAACGGGACCCACATTTGTATCTTAACGTACTCTTTTAAAAATTTATACCACCGACAACGAAGAATTTCCAACAAACAAATAGTATTTTAAAAGCTTGCAACTATCATATCAGATATTTACGTGCTCGTTTAATGGAAGTTATCATAGACACTTTTTGACTTGTCTTTTCCTAAGATATTTTGAAAAACGTGCATATATTTTGGGATGCATGTACAGACACTACGGTGACATTATAAAAGGGGTTCTCATCCATAGATGGAGATATGCGTTACTTTACTATTTACATGCTCTAGGCTACTGTTCATTTTTTACTATTCTTCTCCACTGAATCAAGGACTGACATGAGCATTGGAGGACTAACGTTAGGACCCCTTACTGACCTGACACTAACACTTCTAGTTTTGCAGGACACCACAGAGTTTTTTTCTAGTCAACAACAGAGCCACAGACCCATCTAACCGTCTTCTTAATTTTCAGACAGGATCAACGGTATTAAAAAAATGTATCATTCACATTCTTCCACTAGAAAATCACACTTTTCGAGCACAATTTTCAGAGTATGCAAGCCGAGAACAGATCTCTTGATCCATATTTTTGTGGACTAAGGGATGGACCACATGGAATTACGGTCGAATTGTGACGGCGATCCAACTGCAATTGATTGCAATCCCTCACTACATTCACCGTCTCCTAAGATATAATTTGGATCGGGGCAGTTGGCCGAAAACCGCCCGAAGGCCGCCGATGGTGGGTAAATGACCAGGTTGCTAGTCGTCGAGCAGGAGATGGCCTTCGAGCGGCCTCCGGCCACTCTCTCAGACGCAAACTATAATCTGAGGATGATAAATCTAAGGAGGGATCACAATTAATTATGGTTAGATTACCACACGATCCAGCCGCAAGTCTATATGATGTATCCTCTGATTCATAACAAAATATGGACTAAGAGATCTGCCCTCCGTGCAAGCCTGCGTATGGAGAAAAAGAAAAACTCACCAGAGCAACAAAAATTAACACACTAGATAGCATATGGTGTCAAGTAGCCCCTAAAAGAGTACTCCTGCAACTCTATATCATCACTTTAATCACTGGCAAAGCACTTGGAATAATTAACACACTAGAAAAGAAATTGACTGAATAGTATTCAAATTGTAAACGCATGATGAGCATAACAATCTAAGTAATCTAATGTGACACCATTCAAATAGAAGATAAATGGTGTGCATAAAATATCAGTTCAATTATCTTACTGAATGCAAGTGATCAGTTTTTTGTTTTTGTCAAAACTATTATAAAGAGTCTATGTAGAGTGAAGATTCATTTAGCTTACAATTAACTTGCATTTCCTGAATAGGAGAGGATGCTGAGAAATATATAGATAATCCATTGAAATCAACATAAGTTGGTTCGCATGGAAAATATATAGGAAGCAAAAAGAGGCTAGTATAGGTCAGTATTGACCTAATGACACTAGTATGAATCCAAATGTTAGATTGATTCCAGAACAGAGGAAGTCAATATTTGGTCTAGAGACTGATGTTTCCTAGGGCAACAAGTTTAACATATACCTGTTAGAAAAGATAAATTGGCATTGTGTCCATGAAGAGCCTAGGGTCTTCAAACATACAGGAGTTGCGAGAACTGCCAAGCATTAGATGAGACTATCTTCACTATATAACTTTGCTGGAGCTAGCAGGTCCAAACAACAATTTAGATGGGATTACCCTCTTTTGAATCTCTCGTTCCTGTTTTAGCATTCTCTTTCTCTTCAAGCTATTGTCTTTGTCTAGCTAAGTTGGCCTGTTATATGCATGCAACTCTGCGTTGTGAATCACTTAGTCATCCCATTGTGAAAAAACTATCAATATTTCCATAATGGTAAAGGCAAAATCTTCTTAATTAAAAATTCTTAGACGATGAAATTACACATTGAAATGATGACAGAGGTGCTTCTTACATTTGGAAATTACTATAAAATCATTGGAGTCAATATTTGGATTAGTAGATTTATTGTGTAATTAGTCTATGATGCTCATCTTTAAAGCCGTCAATTTGGGTTGGGCCCGTCGGGTTGGCCCGTCCCGCCAAATAATTTAAGCGGGTTGGGTTGGAATTTTATCAACCCAAATCCGCCGTGGGCCGACCCGCCTAGGCCCGCGACCCGCGCGGGTCGGCCCGCTCGGGCTTGGGTTGGCCCGCGGGTTGGAAAACATACGTAAGTTAAGTTTTAGATCAATTTATTATCTTTCTTTGTTATAATTTTGAAATAAAAAGAGTACTTTTCATCCAACATAAGTACTCGTTTATGTTCATTTATATTTAAAATACATGTTTATGTATACATTTAATTGTAGAAAACTTTTTCGAAGTAAAATATTGAAGATATGAAATATTTTTTAATTTTTAAAAAAAAATTTGATGGGCCCGCGGGTTGGTCCGCCAAACCCGTAACCCGCCTTAGAATGGGTTGGGTTGGAAATTTTCCAACCCGCCAATTTGGCGGGTTGGCCCGCCCCGCCCCGCCAAATGATTAACCCGCCACGGGCCGACCCGCCCCGCCATGGGTTGGCCCATTTGACAGCTCTACTCATCTTTCATAGCTCTTGTATAAACATCATGAAACAACAATATCCAACAATCGAATCAGGGGTGTTTTGATTATGACGTTGTACTCTTTGACTGAGGTACAAGGTTCGAACACCCCATGTGCAGGCTCTTATCAATTAAGTGGTATCGTTCACCCAAAAATTCCTTCGGGGGTTTTTGATAAAGGGCCGTTTCGGCGGTGGTGTCGGTTTACCTATACAATTTTTTAACCGAACCGGGGGTGCTCTGGTTATGACGTTGTACCCTTTGACTGAGGTGCCAGGTTCGAGCACCCCCTGCGCAGGCTCTTATCAATTAAGTGGTACAGTTCACCCAAAAATCTCTTCGGGGATTTTTTATAAGGGGTCGTTTCGACGATGGTGTCGGTCACTATAAAAAATTTACCCATACAATTTTCGACCCCGCGGGTCATCCGAGTTGGTATGTGACGGGTGTTGACACAATGAGACCGCAGGGTCGATCCTCGGGGTAGCTGGGGAATAAATCTCCTATTCCCCGTATTATACCCTGTTCGTCACATGCTCGTTCGGATGCTACGATTTACTTCTCTCGTGATGAATTTAAATTTGGTACGACAAAAACGCTAGGGGTGAGCATTTTACTTTTTTTTTTTTTTTTTTTTTTTTTTTTTTTTTTTTTTTTTTTTAAGCAACAATATCCATATGTAGCCGATCCCAAATAGTTGAAATTCATGAGTCCCACTTCATAGTTTCACAATGAGTTGACCATCGCATGTGTGTAACAAAAAGTTGCTCAAATGCTCCAGATGAAACAAAAATTGCCCGGAAGTACATTTCTTTAAGAATTAACTATACAATAGGTGGACAAATTCGACATAGCCTTTGATGAGATTATTTTTCATTTGCTCGAGCTACTCTCCACAAACCTCCGATGACGCTGTGACTACCTTCTCTTGATCCAAGATTCGAAGACCTAAGTCAATGTGGGCATTTGGTCTAGTGGTATGATTCTCGCTTAGGGTGCGAGAGGTTCCGAGTTCAATTCTCGGAATGCCCCTATTTTATTTTTTGTCTTTTATTTATAATTTTTATCTAGAAAATTGGTAAAACTATTGATCTCTTATGCTGTTTCTACATGAAGAATAATATTAATCATAATATCAAAATTCTCTTTAGTTTTCAATGTGGCTGGAAATTTTTTTTTTTCAGAATTTAAGGAAAAAAACAGAAGATGGGATTATTGTGCAGCCCTCACACTTCCACTTGATCCCATGAGGAAGGTATTTTTTGTTCATGCACCAATCTTCAAACATATCTGCATGAGAATCTATAAGCATTTTTCATGTTTCTTTTACTATAACAATCAAGTCTGTTAGGATTTTATTTTTATATGTTTCTTTTTTAAAAAATCTAATTATTATCAAATGGGTATTAGGAGTCATCCCACCGAAGGATAGAGAACCATCAATGAGCAACACTCATTGTAGTCTAGAAAAACCCCACAGGTTCAACAACACATTTGATATCCCATATTCATATATGGGACATGAATTGAAACTAGACTTGCCCTCTCATTTCACTTTTGTCCCTAGATACTTCCCTTTGCTTCTGATTTGCCGCTTGACTACGATAAAATCGAGGTAAATACTTCCCTTATGTGTTAATCATTATTCAAAAGGCTAGTAGCCGTCCGTGATTTATCTCCTCCGTGTTGATCTTGGGATGGATTGACAGGGGCGCTGGAGACGAGCGTATTCATCTTTTGCCACAATGATTTGCCGCTTGACTATCCACGTCCATCCTCAGGATTGAATTAAATCCTCAGTTGCCGTTTGACTTGCAACTGACAAATTAGTTGAGAGTTGATTCACAATGCGTGATTAATTTCTTTCTCATGGCAGGTCTAAGGCAATAACTTTTTCTCTTCATGAGGTTGCTGATCAGAGAGCTGCACTGCAGACTCGTGTGTATTGATGACTTGCTGGAGCTCAAGCTGCTTATCACTACAAAAAAAACAATAATTTAGGGACGAAAGTTTGGGATGAAAAATTTTCGTCCCAAAATCGCAACAATTTTGATGACAAAAACAAAATTTGATCCAAATTAGAAACGAAATCTGCAACAAAATATTTTCGTCGCAAATTCCCAACGAATATTATTTTCATTACAAAATTCGTCCAAAAATCTAGGACAAATCCTATATTCGTCCCAAATTCTAGAACGAATCTAGGATTCGTCCCAGATTCTGGGACGAATCCAGGATTCGTTCCAGAATCGAAATTTATTTTAAGAAAAAAACGAAAAAATGGGCCAAAATCTGGGACGAATCCATATTTCGTCCTAGATTTTGGAACGAATCCAGGATTCGTCCCAGATTTTGGGACGAATCAGGAATTCGACCCAAATTTAAGAAAAATAAAAAATAAAAGACAAATCATTTGGAAGGGCTAAATATAGATCTAACGATCTCAGAATTTTATGAAACAAGTTTCTATGGGTTTCTAATTTTCTCATGATCTTAAACATATCCTCATCCATAATTTTAACCTCAAATATTTAGTAGGGTGATTTTTTAACCCGAATTTGACCTAATTCATAATAAAAAAATCACCGCTTTTATATAGTATGTTAAAATTATGGATGAATATATTTATAAGATCATGAGAAAATTAGAAATTCATAGAAGCTTATTTCATGGAATTCCGAGATCGTTAGATCCATATTTAGGCATTCCAAATAAATTTTCTTTTATTTTTTATTTTTCTTAAGTTTGGGACGAATCCTAAATATGGACCTAACGATCTCGGAATTTCATGAAATAAGTTTTTATGGGTTCGTAATTTTCTCATGATCTTAAAAATATCCTAAATCTAAATTTTAACTTAATATATTGAGTGTGGTGATTTTTTAACATGAATATGACCTAATTCGTAATAAAAAATTTACCGCACTGAATATAATATGTTAAAATTATGGATGAAGATATTTTTAAGATCATGAGAAAATTAGGAACTCGTAGAAACTTATTTCATGAAATTCCGAGATCGTTAGGTCCATATTTAGTGAAACATAGATAGTTTTGTATTAATTAAGTATGTTAGCGTTTAATGCATGTTTAAATATGTGTTTAAAACTTAAAATATATATCTACAGATGTCAGAATTTTATGAAACAAGAGTCTATAAATTTCTAATTTCCCTTTAATCATAAATATATCCTCATCCTTAATTTTAAAATAATATATTGAGTTTCGTGTTTTTTTTTTATCTTAATTAAGTCAATTATCGATGACTATCAAAACACTCTTCACTGACAATGGAGGTGAATTCTTAGCTCTTCGCTCCTTTCTTACTACTCATGGTATCAGTAACCTTACCACTTCTCCACATACTCCTGAACACAATAGATACTTTAAATGTCGTCATCATCATATTATCGAAACTAGTCTCACTTTATTGCACAAAGTGTCTACTTCAATGCCTCAATGGTACTAGGGATGTTGACATTCATCTTCTTGCGGATACACCTCTTACTCTTCATGGTTTCTCCGATGCGGACTGGGCAGGAGATCCAAATAATCGATGTTCTACGGGTGTATTTATTATTTTTCTGTGTGCTAATCCGATTTCTTGGAAATCTACCAAACAGCGCACGATTGCATGCTCTTCGATTGAGGCTGAATATCGCGCCATTGCCTCTGCGGCATCTGAGATCCAATGGATTAAGTCACTTTCGATAGACCTACTTCTTCCGGTTACCACGCCTACTATGCTCTTCACTGATAATTTGGATGCCACCTATCTTTCAGGTAATCCTATTTTTCACTCTTGGATGAAGCATCTGGCTATTGACTATCACTTTGTTCGTCATCTGATGCATGCCTCCGAACTACGAGTTACTCATATTCCTGCTGAGGACCAATTGGCTGATGCACTTACCAAGTCACTTTCTCAAGCTCGGCTGTTTGCTATTTGCTGCAAGATTGGTGTCATTTCTGGGACACCATCTTAAGGGGGCGTATTAGGAAATAATTATATTAGTAAATAGTACTTATTTGTTTCCTAGTTATTAGAGAATAATTATTATTAGGAAATACTTATTTGTTTTCTAATTATTAGAGAATAATTATTATTAGAAAATACTTATTTATTTTATATGTTTTCTTATTTTATATGTTTTTCTATTTTTCAATTTGTAAGGTTATTTATATACCATAGATTATCATTAATAAAGTGTATAAATTCTATCGTCAACACACTAACTATTTTTCTTGATGTTAGGAGTAGGCTATATAGATGTTTAATTTATTTTATATATATATATATATATATATATATATATATATATATATATGATGTTAATTTTAATATGCTTTTATTGAATAGTAATAATAGTTGGATGGAAAGGAGAAAAATTATTTGTATAAACGATTTTCGATCTATTAATGAGTATGAGTATGTGGATGGATATCTGATACTTGATGGGAATGAGGACGAAGGATATGAAATCTAGCTAAATCCCAACCAATTGTCATTCCTACCGTTGACCTAGATTCGGCAAGTGAGGGATATGGTAAATGAGAGCGAGGAGTGGCGAGGGGAAAGTAGAGCGGAGGAATCTTACCACTGCATCTCTCCAAGCTCACCAAAGTCATTGTCACCGTCGCCATCATTGTCGTCATCGCTGGATCAGGGGGAGTTGAGGGGGTCAAAGGAAGCGGGCAGATTTGGGGTAGGGAGATTGGGAAAATTTGTTAAGTTAGGGCTTTTGATGACAAATTTCAATTCGTCGCCAAATTTGAGATCTCACCCTTTTACACTTGGCTTACATTTAGTAATGAATCAATGATTCATTGCCAATTGGCATAAATTATTTGCATCACAATATGATCCGAAATCAATTGTACAATCAGGCAATCGAGTAGGGACAAATCTGTGACTTTTCATGAAGCTTCTTAATCGATTAGCTTAATCAATCGATTTAGTGATTTGGCAACTAATCTTTAATTCGTTGCCTAATTGAGATAAAATTTTCAAATCACATAATGACTCAGAATCAATTGGGTCAATCAATTGGGCAATCAGTTGGGGGCAAATTTCTGACTTTTCGCAAAACTTCTTAATCAATTAGCTCAATGGATTGATTTAGCGATTTGGCGATGAATCTTGAATTCGTCACCAATTGATACAAATTATTCGGATCACAGAATGATCTAGAATCAATTGGACAATCGATTTAGCTTTGAACAATTGATTGGGGCAAATTTGTGACTTTCTATGAAGCTTCTTAATCGATTATCTCAATCGATCAATTTAGTGATTGGCGACGAATCTTGAATTCATCGCCAATGTGGTGACAAATTCAAGATTCATCACCAATTGACACAAATTATTCGAATGACCCAGAATCGATTGACTTAGTCATTGGGGGCAAATTTGTGACTTTTCGTGAAACTTCTTAATTGATTACCGCAATCGATTTAGTGATGAATCAAGTATTTATCCCCAAATTGGCGATGAGTTTAGGATTCATGTCCATATAGGGACGAATCCATAATTCATCATCAAATTTAAAGAATTTCACTAGCAAAAATCTTTAAAATTTGCGATGAATCCATAATTTATCCTAATTTGGTAATGATTTCTTTATTCATCGCAAATATGGCGATGAATCCAGCATTTGTTGCCCATTGATGACAAATTTGAGGACAAATATTTTTCTGTGATGAAATTGTTGGTGCGGCGTGACCGGCAAGAGGGGAGGGGTGAATTGCCTGCAAATTAAGAATACCCTCCTCAAGACTTTTCAACTCAAAAAAATAATAGCAACACTAAAATTGAAAATAGTAGTAAGAAAAGAGAGACAGGAAATTTAACTTGGTTATAACCCAGGGGGTTGTTAATCCAAGACAGTCGAACAGCTCTACTAGAATGTCTCCTTTACTGTAGACGGAGAAGCTTTTTACACACTAAGAACGCTCAGAAGTTGCTAGGAACTTAATACAGAGTTGATTGTATATTTCCTAGCTCCAGAGGCCTTTATATAGCTCCTAGAAACTCTATCTCGAGTCTTGATGGCGCCTCCAAGAGGGTTGAAGGCGCCTCAAATGGATTGACCGGATAAAACCTTATCTGCTTCACAAACAGCCATCTGGACTGGGTCTGAGGCACCTCCAATGCCCTTGAGGCGCCTCGGACAAGGTTAAGGCACCTTCAAGGTAATGGAGGTGCCTCCAAGACTGCAGTCAGCTTCTTTTGACTCTTTTTCTTCTTCCGAAGCTTTGATTGTTTGGGTGATTGCGGCGAACCGAAATAGGGCTCACCCGAACTCAATTTCCGACCTTTTCCTCGAGCAAGTTTCCGACCCGGCTTCTCGTCCCTCGAACGCCGAGCACATTCTTCTCGTCCACCGGTGTACTCTTCTGCAGCTCTCTCGTCTCGGACGGACCGAGCCCGTCGGCTCCTTTCCCGTGCCGTCTTTCTCGCTAGCTGCATCTTCCACTAGACTTCCTGCACTTCTAAGCTCCTGCACAATTAGACACAGGGATCAAATAACAAGCAGAATCTAACCTAACTTGGTTGATCACATCAAAACAACTATGGGGCCCAACAGAAATTCTTTTGTTGCTAATTTAGGGATAATTTTTTGTTGTTGCAAATTTCGTTACTAATTTGCAACAGTTACTTATTTCATTGCAAAATTCGTTGTCAATTTACAACGAGAATAATCATTCACAAATATTTGTCGCTAAATTAATATTTTTTCAGCGACCTAATGTTGAAGAAATCCAATTTAATTTATTTCATTAATGGACTTACCCTAGTAATTCAAAGACAAGTTAAGTCAATTTTCCCCAAGTAGCACCCCTTATAAGGGCACTAGTATTACGAAAACTGACTAAACTAGCTCAACTCTTCCTGGAACTATATATCGTCTACCGACTAAAAGTTGCAAATTAAAACAAAGAGACAAGAAAGATCTAACATATATACAGCAAGTCTAATAAATTTTACTCAACAAATAATCCTTCGAATAGCATGCAGCAAAGGGATGGATAATCTAAAGATGACCTCCACCTAATTAATGACAAATTCAGGACCACATTAGCTTAAATTATGATCCCAATTAAACTTTGTGATTTAAACTCTCTGTCAATTATCATGAATTTGCATGTATCATATAAAAGACGAGCATTAAACTTCATTGTTTGCCTCAACCAGCTGCACGATCCCGTGCAAGCTCTCCGGCCATCATCACGTTCCAGTCGCCATCGATACGATCATCTCCGCTATTGCCATCGATGCAATATTGTAAGAAACTATCATCTTGAAAATCCGACATGAATCCTTCCATGTCAAAGTCTTCCAAGAAACCGGACGGATCGATATCCTGATCATCAGGGAGCAGCCATGGGCACGAAGGCCTGATCTCATCATTACAAGCAATTAGCTTTGAGCTAGAGCAGTTGTCGTCCTTCGCCAAATTATACACCTTGGTGCACCTTACGGCCTTGGTTCGAATCACTCGATGACTCGGTTGCTCGTTCACCGGATCCAATTTGTCAGCCTCCTTATTTCCCTTCGAGTTCGAGCACCTTCTGTCGTCGCATAGCCGAGGCATCGTTTTCTTGCTTAAATTCGTGTTCCAGTAGTTCTTGATTTCATTGTCTGTTCGCCCAGGCAACCTACCGGCAATCAGCGACCATCTACGTATATACACCGTATCCAAAACCAAATTAATTGATCTATACGTACAAGAAGAGGTAGGCGTTCAATTCAAAAAATGATTAATCAGGTTGGATAACGTCTTCAAGATACACAGAGAAGTTACCGGTTTCCAAGGAGTGCGTGGAGCTTGACAATTAGGTTCTCTTCGTCTTCTGTGATGTTACCTCTCTTGATGTCCGGCCTCAAGTAATTCAGCCACCGGAGCCTGCAACTCTTGCCACACCGCTTCAACCCTGAAAAGACTGATATTTAATCTGAATTAACACTAGTTAGATAGGAGTTGAACATATATATCACCTGCGTTTTTAGGGAGGTCTCTCCATTTGCCTTCGCCATGAGCTTTGATGTAGTCGGTGAGAATCTTGTCTTCTCGAGGAGACCATGCTCCTCTGTTGAGCCCCTCTTTCGAACAACAAGGCTTCCTTACCATCTTTGTTCCTGGCTAGCTAGTTAACTCACTGATTAATTTCTCGTCCTGTTCATCAAACAGATCATAGTACATAAATATGAAGAAGATACATATGTACATGTATATATATAGATCTCACATGGCAAATATATATAAGCAACAAGTGCATGCCATGGCTGCATGCGAGCTGTTATGTACATGCCACGGTAGAAAAATGTAACAATTAATACTAGATGATCTTGTCCGAAAATAAAAAATAAAAAATTAGGGATATGATGAATTCACTGATCGGATATAGATCTCGTTCCTTTTGCAAAATAAGTAACGTCAGTGTCGAGTCAGAGAAGGGGTCCCCAGCGTTGACCCTCCAACTCTCAAGTCAGTCACCAGAATAAAAAGAATGCAGAGAAACAATAACGTAGGCGCAAATAGTGAATAACGCGTATCTCCATCGGTGATGGACCCCCCTTTATATAGAGTCCTGATGGACAACATGTACACTCCTTGAGGGGTGGCCACGTTGCCCAATATGTCCTATGAAGGGGCTGACCTGTCAGGAAAGTGACTCTGACACTATACTTTAACAGAGCATGTATATTTTTGACACCGTAGGATCCAATGGTGAACAGTCACCCACCAGGGCTCTATATAAAATGGGGTCCATCATCGACGGAGGTATGCGTTATTCGCTGTTTGTACTAGGGTTACTGTTGGTCTATTTTCTTCCACTATTCCGATGACTGACTTAAGCGTCGGAGAGTTAATACCGGAGATCCCTTCTCTGACTCGGCACTGATGTTACTTGTTTTATAGAGCGGAGCGAGGTCTATATCCGATCAACAAAATCACCATATCTCTCTCTTTTTATCTTTTCATTTTCAGACAGGATCATTAGGAATATATGATTGGGAGGAAAATAAGTATAAGCATACAAGTGTTAATTGATAGAGAAGTGTTAGGTTTAGATCCTTTTCTGTTAGCCATTGGCTTGGGACGCAGTTGAACGGAAGATAGGGGCGTGCGGTTTCTGTAAATTAGAAGTTTGTATCTAAACTTCAAAGAGTTCAAAACCATAATTGTTAAGAGGCTGGGCCTGAAATGGGCAAGGTTTGTACTGTTGTACACTTCCTGCATGCAATTGAAGATTAATGAATGGTTAGTTAATTAAGAAAGTTAGTGGTTCTCATCATCCCATCAGTGTACGAAACGTTCAATTAATGCAGCCATAGCTGACGATGGAGGAACGTTCAACGTAACTCAAACTACCATCGTTAGTGTCACTTTCTAGCAATATAATTATGCATATTGTATCCAACTTTCCACAACTCTCTCCGTCCATCGTAGCAAACGTTCCAACTGAATCTCTTACATATTGTGAGGCTCATATGCATACATGTCATAAGTAAGAAGTTAAACCTTTGCTCTGACGGCCTCCGGCCACTGTCCGGACTCAAATAATAAATTGGATGGGAATATAAATCCAAGAAGGAATAGTAGATAATTGGGTCGGATTCCGATTACGGAGCATATCAGGAGAGGATTAAGAAAAAACGGACTAGAAAATATATAAATTCCATTAGTATATATTGACGGGATTTCAATTCAATCGGTATTGATTGAATTTGGATTCAGTCGATTAGCGGGGTTGGGAAATCATATTCAAGCTGTCAGTCAAATACCGACTGAATTTGGATTAAATCGGTAATTTACTGACCAAATTTGGATTTTGTTGGCAAATCTTGCATTTCCCCGCCCAACCTCTTCCTTCTCCTTGCATTATTTTGATCGCACATCGACGAGGCTTCTCTCCGGTGCATCTCTTCTCTCTGGCTCCTCTCCCATTTGGTAAGCTCTCTAGCTCCTCTCCTGTAATGCTGGTCGGTTGTGACCGCTTTGCTCGCGGCCCCTTGGTTGCAGTCTCTTTGCTCGTGGCCCCTTAGCTGTGAGCTTGATCGGCCGCAACCACCTTGTTTGTGGGGCGACCACTTTGCTCGCGGCCCCTTGGCCGCTAGATTGGTCGACCGTGACCACCTTGCTCGTGGCTTGGCCGGGCACAAGCACCTTGCTCATGGCCCCTTGGCAGCGAGCTTAGCTGGTCGTGACCACTCTTGAGAATGTCGTGGTCGACTTGCTTGCAGACCAGCTTGAGGATACCACGTCTAGCTTGCTCGCAACCTGATGTGCGTAGATTATATATATTTTTAGGTATTGTTCGATGCACATCTATTTGTATTTTATGTATAAAATCTATGTTTATTGCACCTTATTTCATTACTATGTCATATTTCCATACTATTTATTCGAAGATTTGCTCTTTGAGTGCTTTGATTAACAGGATGCAAATTGGAGCAAAAATGGGGTGGAAAGACACATATGAGCAAATTTGAAAGAAGACCAACAACTTGGTCATACCCCTTGGCACGACCATGTGCCTCCACCCAAGCTACCCACGGGCAGGTCGTGCCCCAACACTAGCAAAGAAGCAGGGGTAGACCGTGCCTCCCACCAATAGGAGCGGTCATATGAATTCACACGACCTTGTCCCCCTTTCAGAGCCAAATCTTTTCCAGAGCCCAATCAGAGAAGGGTCGTGCCTATTTTGGGTCGTGGCACACTTGCCCCGGCCGTGCCGCAAGGCATGGCCATGGCGGAGAACACGAGGGGAGACACAACCCCTTGCTTATAAAAGAGGATTTTTTTTTTCTGCCTTTTGACTCATCTTTGGTTTGGGGCTCAACCCCCATTCCTTAGGGAAGAGTTCTCCCCCTTGGGGAAGCCCTAGATCATCCAACTTCATCGATCTGTCCACCTCCGAAGCATGGATTGCAAGTAATAAGACTGGCAATGCATTGATAAGTTTTCTCCTCTCTTTATCTTGTTTATTGAGTTGTAGATTGTTATTTTCTTGCCTCTTTATTATAAATCCTTCGTAATAGAGTAGATCTTCCAATTCTTAGGATGTAGAGAGTGTTTGTAATGAGATGTTAATGTATGAACTATTTACTTGCTTGTTTTCTTATTCAATGAAATGTTTATGACTTGTTCTTGTGTATTATGTCTTGTACATGTTTGATGAAATGTGTGTGGTATATGCATTGGATTGTGGTGGATTTACCACCTTGTAGAGGAGAAGTACTGGATTGTATGACCATGGGATGGGGTCCTATGACAAGGGATAACCGTTTAAGCGGACTTTCTAAGACAATCCTCTTGCAAGGATATCAATTCACTATAAAAGAGTATCTAATAAAAATTTAGAGGATTTCTTCCAAATTAATATTAGAAAGCGACTTATGTAATCTAGAACTGTATGACCAAGGAGCCCTATGACATAGGGTAACCCTTTAACCGGACTTTCTAGGTTACCTCTTCTACTTAGTTGCATTAATCTATTTTTAGGAAGTAAAATGGATAACTCTAGGATTGTATGATCGAGGGACCTTAGGGTAACATTTTGACCGGATTTTCTAGAGTTATTTTTTTACTTAATGGCATTAGAACTTTAGTAAACTCTCCGGCGCAATCTTCATGGGGTTGAGCCAAACTTTAGTTAGAAATCTTACAAAGTGTAGGCATGGAGGTAAGGAGATGAACAATACATAGGGACATTAACTAGCATCATTATGAAACCGAACTCCTAGAATCATTCCCCCAATCTCTCTCTCTTAACTCTCTCTCTTTCCTATCTCTCTCTCTCATTCTCTCTTGCCTTCAAGATTTTCCAACCAACCTCCGATTGGCTAGATAATTCACCATGTGAATTCAACTAATGTTTAATCAACAGTCTATGTAGGTTCGATATTTTTATTACTTGATGACAAACGTACACTTGCGGTAGCGTAATATTAGCCTTGGTCGCAAGCTTAGCCAGCTATAGCCGGGTTGCTCTCGGCTTTTTTGGCCCTGGCTGACCATAGGGATGGTTGTGTGGCTACCGTGAGCTTGCGTTATTTCTAGCAGCTCGGTCTAGATTGAAAAAAAATCTAAATTCTGGATTAAAATTTCTTGATATTGCATACCATGATAACTTCTATGTATAGATTGAAATATGTTGTAGTTGTTGGATAGGCATGTTAAGTCAAAACTTATTACTAATGTTGCACAATAGATTATGTCAAAAGTTAATTCTAAGTTACTAAATTAGGTCATAAATTTATTGTACTTGTGTTGGTAATGTTGGAAATTTTATGCTCATTAGGATCAAATGTATATGAATAAAATTGGGATATATAACAGATTAAAAAATTGATCATTTATCTAAAATGAACATTTTACTGAAGTTCAAGAGTTTGTGACTTTTACTAAAAGTCATCCAGAATGTATGAATGGTGTCAAGTTACGCTAGCTATCTGTGTAATCATTCAAAATATAAAAATAAAGCTTTCTGTGATGAGGATATTATGAAAGTACATCTTTGTAAAAGAGATTTTGTTCAAAATTATTACAACTCGTATTTACCAACGGAATTACAAGTTCAGTCGATAATTTATGTTACAGGAGCAAGTTTCCGTTCACTATTTACTGACGAAATCATAATATTCATCGATAAATTACTAATGGAAATTAAAAATCCGTAGTTACATATATTAACGGAATTTAAAATTCCGTCGATAAATTTAGCTATGAATATTTATATTGTCAATGGTATTTAATTTATTTCGAAAAAAATCGTTTCCGACTCAATCGATTCTGACTACCATATATCCATCGTAATTCTGTCGCTAAATTCAAATAGCGACATAATTATAATTGAAAGTGTTTTTTTTTGTTAGTTTAGTAGAGTAATTTAAAAATGATGCACTAGATATATTATAGATCATATATGTAGTCTTATATTTATTTTCTATTCTACTATGATTGTACTTGACCTGATTAATTACACATATTAAACGATTTTATATTCACTCCCAATTTTAACGAGAGCTTGTTCTCTCACTCCGATTTCAGCCCCATGGCCATCACTAGAAAGAGGATTGAGGACATGTGTTTCTTGTAGGTAATACATTGACAAAATATGAGTTGTGATCCAACATGAATTAACACCCCATAAATGTCCGATAACAGATTGTTTGTATCCAACATGAATTACTCGTGATAACACTTGGATGCATTCTCAGTTCGTCGTGATCTATCAGTATTTGGTGACAATCACGATCTACTACTGTAACTTGGAAAATAGATGACCCAAGACAACCTTAAAGTATAGTCAAAAGATAGAGTGAATCTGTTTTAAGGAAATCATGTGAACGCAAGCCTCGACATCTCCTTCTAAGTCCCAACTCAGCGATAAAGACGATAAAAGCTGATTTACGTAACAGAATGGGAGGTGAGTGGATGAATGACAGTCTAGTCATATACATCGAGAAAGATATTTTTTTAACAATTGAAAATGAGCAAATATTGCAGCGTTTTCAAAAGATGAAAAGTTGCAAGATGCAGAAAATGATTGTAATTTATTAATTTAATATTTTATTTTTTTATGATGTCAAATTGAATTTTTTGTTATTAAATATATTTATTATGTTAAAAAAAAAAATTCTGTTAGCCCTCGTTAAAATTTATTTCTGGATCCACCTCTGTTTGACCTGATTAATTACACATATTAAATGATTTTATATTCACTCCCAATTTTAACGAGAGCTTGTTCTCTCACTCCGATTTCAGCCCCATGGCCATCACTAGAAAGAGGATTGAGGACATGTGTTTCTTGTAGGTAATACATTGGCAAAATATGAGTTGTGTACAAACTCAATCGACTTGAAGGGTGGGTAGAAATTTCAAAGGTTCTCATTCGCATTGAAACTTACTCAAGTAAAGAAAACTGAGTTCCATTGTAGATAAATTTGTATACAAAAGTTAGTGATATAAATCCATATTAATAAGTAAAGAAAAAAAAAACTAATGGATGCCAATGATAAAGAGTCGTAGGAAACCCACTTCAACCACCCCTCTAACATGTCATAAAGTATGTTGAGACAAGGAAACAATGTTCTTTACTTCTATTGAATATATTTTGACAAGAGTGAAATGTTCAACTAACCTCTGAATGTTCTTTACTTCAATTATCGACATATAAGTGAACATTTGATCGAAAAGTAAGCCTCAATTTCTTCTTCTTTATCATCGACAAGTAACAACCTGAAAAAGGTGCCCAAATGAACTGCAAAAGGTTGAGTCCTTCCATGAGCACCCCCAGCTCCTCAACTTAATGATTAAGCGAACTCACTGATGATGGCACCCCCTTTGCGTAGGGTCCATGCATCTATAGTTACGTAGCTTAGCTTGCAAGCTTCATTGACCTTCTGTTCACGCGTGTGAGTTGTCACCGCTTAATTCCACACGTGCCACGAGCTCCTCCGCATCGACGCCACACGTGCCACGCCCTTCTCCGAGTCTTCCCCTGAGTCAACCCACCTCGGCCGAACCCCAACGCTAAATACGGGCGCTCGATCGCTGCCCAAATGCGTCCAACGTCATTTCGCGTCTCCGTCCGCCATGGCGGTTTCCGCTGCGTTGATCTCCCTCCTCCTTCTAGTTGCTTTCTCTTCGCCGCTGGCGATCACGGCGGGCAGGGTCGTGGTCAGAGACGGCACCTCGTGCACAATGTGCGCCTCCTGCGACGACCCCTGCCAACCCATCGCCTCCCCGCCGCCGCCCTCGCCGCCGCCTCCTTCGCCGACCACATACGAGTGCCCTCCGCCGCCGTCAGACACCCCGGGCACCTTCTACTACTACTCCCCTCCCCCGCCTTCCGCCGGCGGCAGCGGCAATGGCGGCGGCTACTACTACTCCCCGCCGACCGACGTCTACTACAACGCGCCGCCGCCGCCCAACCCGTTCTTACCGTACTTCCCGTTTTACTATAACAGTCCTCCGTCTCCCTCCGCCTACTCTTCGGCCGCCGCCGCCTCCGCTCGGGAGCTCTACTTTTCTTCCATTCTCCCGGCCTCATCACTTTCACTGCTACTCCTCTTCTCCTTCTTCTTCTTGTAGGAGAAACCTGATCTTAATTTGTCTACTCCCATGCAGAGAAGCAGCAGAAGAAGAAGCAGGGCCTTATAATTAAATCTCAATTTCAGTTACATTTAGTCAATTGTTATTGGAATAATTATGGATAAAATGTAAGAATTAAACGTATATGCATGCTCTGCAGCTAGCATTGACAAATAATTTCTCGTGATTTGTAGATCTTCTAGTTTCAGACAACATGGAAAACTCATGGAGACTGATAACAGAGCAATTATTGCTGCATCCCTCTTTGTACGACTAGTTTAAGTAATTGTATCTGTTTGATAAGCTGGGTAGAGTAGCGGAATTCCAGGTTCCGTGGGTGCTTGAAATCGATTAGTTTACTGAAATATATGACAGATCTAGCTCTCTGCATCGAACACTGGGAATGCACGCTGACTTTGATCAAGAGCTGGATTCAGCCTGAAGAATAGGGTTAGGCGTTCGTGCTCGCCATGATCGGTATGCAAGCTAAGTCCAATAAAATATAGTGATCCGGTCTAAAAATTGAAAAGATGACTATTTAGGATGTGGTTATTATGTTGATTGAATGTAAATTCTGTTTCACTCTGTCATATAAGAAATGTCAGCATCGAGTCAGGGAATGAGTCCCTGGCGTTGGTCCTCCGACATTCAAGTCAGACACTAAAAAGAGAAAAAAGACGGAATAACAGTAGACACAAGTATGAATAGTAAATAACGTGTACCTCCGTCGATGTATGAACCCCTTTATATAATGTCCTGGTGAGCGACGTGTGTGTTTCTTGAGGCGTGGACATGTTCTTCAATTGATCATGGGCACGTTTTCTAATTTGTCTTATGAAAGAACCTGTTAGGAAAGTACCTCTGATACCATATCTTAACATGACATTCATATCCTTGACAAGACGGTAGAAATTTTTGTTGTACGATCTATCTGTTGACCATGTCTCATAATAGCGGCACTATTTCTCAAAAGGATATCCCGAGATACGTCAGTGATCCCCTTACTCAGTCAAGCGGGAAAGTCGCTCGGCTAGGGACACTTCTGCTCGATCGGATTGAGTTGCTCTTCCCTGCGATCACTGGACTTGGTAGCCTGTTTTCGCCCTATCGAACTAAATTTCCGATCGTCCCAATGGTCTTCTGCTATATGACGAGCGTCTGATGATCTTGGTTGAACAGATGTTCTGCTTAGACAAGTCTTTTGCTGGTCAGGCTGTTCATGTTCGATCGACCACTGTAATAGAGCTTCGCTCAGCACTCTTTTAGTGATTCCATTGATCCTCTTGCATTATCTTTTTAACTTTGACCTCCACGTCATTTGTTATCTTCATCTTTTGATTTACCCTTAGCAGGCCTTCTCTTTATCACCACATCAAATAGGTAACGTAGTTAATGATCCTGAGTGAGTGGTTTGCTTTGTTGCCTAAAAGGCTAAAGAAGATTTTAAAAGGAAATAGGCCCCCGCCATGCAGCTTGGACGGTGCAAAAGTAATGAGCAGCATGTATCTCATTTCATATCAAGCAAGCTTTTTGCAAACTTCCATAGAGTTCAGTCCAGAAGACACGCACTCGGACGTGCCCTCAAGCTGTCCATGAAATAAGAGTCCTAGAATGCTTTCCCTCAGGCCTCATCAGCGTGCAGTACAAAAGCACTTGGTGTGCAGTTAATTAAATTTGTTACCATACATGGTTAATGGTGGCTATAAATTAACAGTATTATACTTTATAAATTGTTATTATCATGTTGGTCCGTGGATTTTAAGAATTTAGATCTTTAAACGTTGAGGATTTTAGATTCTTTTATATTGGTTTCGCTATATATAAATGTTGGAAATGTGAACATAGCAAAGAGATGGAGAATAAAAGATTATATTGTGTATGAGTTTTTAGTCTCATATTGAGAGTTTCTTGATTTTATTGTTTATTTAAATTTTGGCACATGTAATGATGTTATAAATATATAGAAGAAATTATCTCTCACGCGTGAATACATAGATGTAGGGTCGTCTCATGCGTGATTTTATTGATTTCTTGGGTACATTCTCAGTTCATCGTGATCTACCAATGTTTGGTGGGAATCACTATCTACTACTATAACCTAGAAAATAGATGACCCAAGACAATCTTAAAGCACAACTGAAGATAGAGCGCATCCATTTTAAGGAAACCACGTGAACGCAAGCCTCGACATCTCCTTCTAAGTCCCAACTCGACGACTCCAACTCCTGACTCTGTACTTGGGTATCGCTTGACATCTGATTGATAACTTCCTTCCCTACTCGGCATCCACTCAGGTGATATTGTGACTTTTCCTGACTTGGCACTTAGAACTCGACTGCCATTCAGACTCGGTAATATAAGGCCGACAATCTAAGATTATCCATCCGAGCTACTCTAACAGATGGATTTGAATTTACTTGTAAATTCATTAATTTTCTCTAAAATTTCCGAGGCATATGGTCTAACAGTCCATTCGAATTCAAAAAAAAAGTTATAACCTGAAGATTGCAATTTGTAAGAAATAAAATTACTATAGAAACTCCAACAATAAAATTATAAATATATAATTTTAAAACAAAAACATAACTCTATATATTAGAACTATATTAAATATATGAATTGAGATTTCCGTTGTAAGTTACCATTAATAGTAGAAAATAGATTAATCGATAATTTTTATCACTAGAGCTGTCAGACGGGTCGATCTGTGGCGGGGCGGGTCGATCCGTGGCGGGTTAACCATTTGGCGGGGCTAGGGCGGGCTAACCCCAACCCAACCCATTCTAAAACGGGTTGCGGGTTTGGCGGGTCAACTCGCGGGCCCATCAAAAATTTTTAAAAAAATTAAAAAATATTTCATATCTTCAATATTTTACTTCGAAATTTTTTTTTACAATTAAATGTATGCATAAACATGTATTTTAAATATAAATGAACACAAACAAGTATTTATGTTGGATGAAAAGTACTATTTTTATTTTAAAATTATAACAAAGAAAGATAATAAATTGACCTAAAACTTAGCTTACATGTGTTTTTCAACTCGCGGGCCAACCCAAGTCCGAGCCGGCCGACCCGCGCGGGTCGCGGGCCTAGGCGGGTCGGCCCACGATGGACTTGGGTTGATAAAATTCCAACCCAACCCGCTTAAATTGTTTGACGAGACGGGTCAATCCGATAGGCCCAACCTAAATTGACGGCCCTAGTAACAATGAAGATAATACTATAGATCCTAATCAACTAACATGCTTGAGAGTGTTAAGAAGAAGCAGGGAACGGGGCATTGGAGATATAATAAAAATTTACTTGAAATCCAAAATATAAATAAAAAATTTCCAAAAATCTAACTGAAATATAAAACATTGAATACACAAAATCAATGTAAACACCCCCAAGAAAATCCTATTTTTCAAATTGGGCATTTAATCAAAATCATTATCATCGTTGTCTCGTCTTATCATTAATTATTACTTTAAGACGAATATTAGTCTAAGTGATGTTCATATTAGGCTTTTCTTCATGGGCAACAAATAACACGAGACAAGCAAATTAAACACATGGCAAGAAGTTGAATTGGGAAATCTTTCTTTTGTATGTTCATATTAGATTTTTTTTTTCTTCCCCGGGTTATGGTGTACTGGAAGAGTGTTTAATTATTACTCATATTCACAATTCGATTTTTAAGTATGATGCATTTGTAAAGATTTTTTTCTAAATAAAATATATAATTAAGGGATGTTGAATTTTTGAATCATTTGTCACGAGAGCTTGTTGATTTATTATTATGTCCGATGAAAAATTTTCATACAACCAGATCGATCGTGCTAAATTCGAAATTTGCTTAATCATATAGCAAAATGTGGCGTTGACTAGGACGTTATATCCCACATCACGGCGGCGACTGGATTTTGTGTCGAATCCAGTTTGTGTTTGGAATCGTTCAAGAGGATTAAGGAAGTCAATATCTAGAGCAGGATATATTAGGGGACTTTTTCAAACTAATTGTTTAATTAATTAATTAACCGAACCGCCGTCCAGGCATGAAGTCGTGAGTTCAACCTAGTAGTTCCCACTGGGTGTCAAATTAGACAAAAAGGATGACAATTTTATTGTAATAATTTCTAACGAATGTATGTGTTCGGGAAAAAAAATTTTACACTATCTAATTTTATTTGACGGTCGAATATAAATTAATATTATAATTTTTTTTTTTACATAATCTAAAGACGAAGTATGAAAGATAGCATAATCATGCTACACAACCACACGTGTGATTGCAAAGCGCAAATGGCAGCCATTCAACGCCTCCAAAACCTACGAAATTATTTTGTCCTATGCTGAACAATATATATGTATATATAAAAGACGATGAATTGATAGGATAAGACCTGTAACAAAAATATACTACATATGAAACTTAGACAATCAACGTATATAGAACAGACTTAGAATTTGAAGGAAAAAAATATTAATTATTTTTTCACTAAAATATCTTTTATCATAATTGTTCCGGTCAAATATCATGGATAGTCAAATCATCATCATGGATAGTCAAACCATCAGTCAATGAACTTATCGATACACATTTTTTTTTTAAAGATTGTCGATGATTGAAATGAAAGAACCTGAAATGTATTCTAAAAGAGAGGTAGATTAGTAATGGGACGGATCCCAAGGCCACTCCGATGTTCAAATTAGGATTTATTTGGGATGATATGCGAGAAGAAGATGGAGATGAAGGGTAAAACATGGTCTATGATTTCTAGAAAGATTGGGAATCCTTTGTTATTACCTTCATGAGTGTTTATATGGTTCCCTCGAAGGCCTCCCCACGTCCGCCAAAACCTCATTATGGGGTCAATGAGGGGACTATTTCTAGCAGTCGTTAGCCACCGCTCCTCTCATCCAGCACCACATGTTCCTAGGGGAGCATCTAGGAGATCAGGTCTAGCAACTTCGTAAACGCTCCTCTATTCTTAGGATGTTACGCGTCCTGAAATATTCGTAGTTACGGTCAGCAAGCTCGCCTAGGATGTAAGCGTTGAGAGTAGAAAAATGAGGTCGATGTGAAATAACCTTAAGAATAAACAAAGTCAGGATCTGAAATCAAGACTACGATGATGTGGGAATTTAATACAGAGAGAGGACGTCGACGAATGAAGCTGAGACAAAGATGATGTTAGTGATGGCAACAAAGACGGAAAGGGATTATGTCGCTGGTACTAAGAGGACGTTTGTTGCCAAAACTTAGGGAGTATGTCACCGAGACTAAAAGAGAGTCTGTCGCTGAGACTGCAAGGGAGTTTGTTGCCAAGAGTAAGAGACTATTAGTAGTTGAAGCCAAGACTAGAGGTGAGAATTCGGTTAATTTGATATTAATTTTATATAAATTCTTTTTATTGTTATTTTAAATAAATTTAGTTAATTAAGTGTTAATTGAAATAACCAATTCGGTTAATTCGATTTTAATAAAATTTTGATTTGATTCAGTTAGCGAACACTAAATTGATTTTCGATTAATTTGATTAATTTATGAACAAAATTAACCAAATACTCACACCTACCTAAGAGACCCAAGACTGAGAGCTGATGATAGGGCTTAGGGTTGAACCAAGGAAGGTGTCAAGATTTGGCCGAGACAAGGGCTATGGTAATTGAAGCCGAGACTAAGGGTTGGTGCCAAGGCTTGGGGTTGAGTAGGGATTTGAGTCAAGACAGGGGCTATGGTAACCGACTTGTTCTTGTTTAGCTTTGCGTCTGTGGAATAAGTATATTGGACTTATCCGACTCAACTTGAGTTCCTTTTACGATGAATTTGACCCTCCATAAGTAGCATTTACTATATTTTGACTTTGGTTGACAGCATGACTTTTCCATCACATCAAGAATATTCCAAGACTCTAAACTGGTTTGATTGAGCACGACTAAGACATCGGTAAGCATGAATCGAGTAGATTTTGAATTGGAGTTTCAGAATATATTGGACGGTTGAAGTTAGATAGCCCACCCTTAAATAAGAGCATGAGGGATCAAAACATGTCTAGAACTCTGCATACCCAGGAAGGGGGAGGGAGGGGAACAATTCAACTTGGAACATTTCAATTTCAACTTTGGTGGTCAGACTCTCAACTGTTTATCAATCCAAATCCAAGTTCCAATCGTAGACCAACAACACGAGACTCTCTTCTTCTTCCTCTATCTATCTACTCGCTTGCCGATTGATGAGGACATATCCGTCCTTTTCTCCCTCCGATTTCCCATCCTTATTTATATCTTCCAGCACCAAGAACAGGCTACCGATTTAATTTACTGGAAAAAAAAAGGGGAGAAGGAAGAAGAGGGATGGAGTTTGCAGGGCGAGAAGAGATCAGATTTCTGATAGATGATCACGATCATCTTCATCAACAGGATTCCGTTTGCTCTCCTGCTGCCGCCGCTGCCGTTACCGTGTGCCTCTGCAGGATTTGCCACGAGGAAGAGGAAGAACGGTCGACCGCCATGGAATCCCCCTGCGCTTGCTCCGGCACGCTCAAGGTCAGGCCTTTCCTTCCCTTCTCGTCTTCTCGCGACGGCGGTTTCTGCGTAAAGGTCTGATCTTGCGTTCGATTCCAGTTTGCTCACAGGGAATGCATACAGAGATGGTGCTATGAGAAGGGAAGCGTTGTCTGCGAGATTTGCCTTCAGGTCAGTGTTCCTGCCGGCTGAGCACAATTTCTAGCTCGATCGATCGATATGATGTCCTCCTCAAGAATCACATGTTCTGAAATTGGATTCTCGTTATTTTCTTCGAGATTAATGGATTAATAAACAGATTCATGAAGAATAAGATGTTTTCTGCAGAATTTTGAACCTGGATACACCGTCAATCAGAAGAAGGCCTTGGTGGATGTGGAAGTGACGATCAGGTAGCTTAAACTCTCTTCACCTCGCTGTAAATTTTTTTCCCCCTTTTTCTTTGTCAGTATCACATTTCTTGGGCCTCCCCCCTCGTGTCCTGTTCCATTGGAGCTGATTGCTGAGCACATTTTTTTTTCCTTTCTTGTTTGAATTTGAAGTCTTTGGCTTTATTGTGGGTGGCTTACTGGCCCATACCTCTGCAACTCTTCTCCTCCTTGTGTTTGCAGCCTTCTCCCATGTTCCAACCCTACTCCTGCTTTCAATTATGGATATAGTGGGGCCCAAAAAATAATGACCACATTCTCAGTTGAGATGCATGTGCACACCACACAGCACATCAGTAATTACTTTCATATGATTGTTAGTTAAGCAGCTGCGTTCATTCTTTGGCAGAGGAAGCTTGGAAGTTCCCAGGATCAATTATGACCCTCGGAACCCGGAGTTTGTTTACGTCAATGACGATGGAGATTCCGACTACGCTGAGTGCTCGCCGGCGTCCAGCTTTCGGGTGTCGTACTTCCGATCGGTCGCCCTCATTGTATGTTCGACGAGTCACATTCTAAGCCGGTTGGGCTTTGTTGTAACTGATGATTTGCTTTGATTTGTTTTCAGTTCATTGTTGTCTTGTTGGTTAGAAACCTCGTTGGTGTGATGACCGCTGGGGAGGATCATTATGCATTCACCATTCTCACTGTAAGTATCGGACAAAATCTGAAAACCTGAATTATTAATAAATGAATAAATAAATGTAAACAAGAATAAAATGTAAATGTACCTGAGTCAAAATAGTTAAGATCATGTCTGTTTCACAGGTGTTCCTACTGAGAGCCAGTGGAATCCTTCTGCCACTCTACTTGGTAATGCGGTTCATTGCAGCATTACAGGAAGCGGAACAAGAAGATAACCTACAGCAGCAGCAGCTTCAGGTAAGTTATTTTATTCCTCCTTCTACTTCCCTATTTTCTCTTGTTTGCTATCTTCGAGTTTTTATTGTAATCGTTCTACAGATCGAAGAAATTTTCTCCACGCAGAGAGGAAATTTGGAAGAGCACTACGACGAGCACAGAATTCAAATAAGTTTATGACTACACATTTGTATCGTTCTTAATTTCCCAATCTTTCTTCAGTCTCTGGCACCTTGTTTCTATTAACACAGTGCTGAGGCAGTATATTTGTAAATTTCACTTGTATTGAGGTACTGATGGCCATAGCTAATGAAACAGCCCTTCCGTTTCTTCTTTATGAGCAGCTTAAAAGTAAAAGAAAAAAGGAAAGAAATAAAAGAGGCATCGAATGTTCAAACCTGTACCGGCTGTTTAGTTAGTATGCAATGCCAAAACCTGTAATGTTTATACTGTAAAACATTGTGAAGATTACTTTTGAATGACTCAGTATGCTGAGGGATCTTACAAGGTCATAAATGGGATTCGGTATGAGCGTGTATCCATAGCCAAAAACTGAACACAAAACAAATGTCATCAGATCAAATTAAATCAAGGGACTTTAATTTATTGAGTTGTAACATTTACAACATGTAATGATAATATGTTTGTAACACTATAAAGTTTCAGTTTCAAGATATTATAAGTTCTTAACTGGAGATCTATTATTTCATTTGCATTTTATGAAAAGCTAAAATACACAAGGTCCATCATACAAATACTAGATACAAGAATCATAGTCCGCACAACATAAGTTCGATAGCCTGGTCACATTTAATGATACCGTCTTTAACTAGTTTGTTATTTTAAAAAAAAAAAACACAAACAATCAGTTAAGAAGTCTTCTCTGCAACACCATAATAGTTCACCTAAGTGAAAGCGTGAAATGGTGATAAAATTTCAATCTAGGCATATTTTCATCATGAGAAATTAGGGAAGATGCAAATGAATAGATTCATCAAAATTTGAGCTAAACAACATTATCAATTAGCATAATCATTATATGAGAAAAAAAAAATCCATGAGTCTCAGTCAAGCCATATAATAGTTTGAAATGCATCCTTGAGAAACAGCTGAGCCTATTAATATGTAATGCAAAGAGTATGTCTATAACTCCGATCCAGTTTCATCAATGCATACAATCTATGAAGGAGACAGAGGAAATACAGATACCAACACACAGAAAATGTCGGGTATCAGCAGTTATGAAATTTCAAAATCATGTGCAAACACATAACAGAAGTAGCACCTGAAATCACATACCAGAAGAAGAAACTCAGCTATGTTACATCAACATCTTCCAAGTAGCCTTAGTTAAGGTTTCTCTTAGTTTAAGTATGCTTGTCTTGATCAGTCAGTCTTAGAAAAGACGTCTTCCAGTCTGATTGGGTCTTCGCCTTATGACTCTCTTCTTCATTCTCTCTGCCCAACCATGGAAGACATTGGAGACCTTAAACTTCCCAGAGAAATTCATCTTCTGTGCCAAATCATATAGTATATTAGGATTTCCCATCCTAGCAAAATCAGCTACGAACTTATTGTAGTCTATCTGAGGAGCTTGCATTCCTTTGTTTATCATCTCTTCCAAGTATTTGCATGCCTCTCCTGGCCTTCCGTGGCGTATATGGCCTCCAATAAAGACAGTATAAGAATTTATATCTGGGCAAATACCCTTATGTCCCATCTCTTCCCACGCAGCACAACCCATCAGATAATTATTTCCATGGAAGCAAGATTTCATAAGCATATTATATGTGTGAATTGTGGGCTCAAAGCCCTTTTTAATCATTTCCTTGTAGATCCTAACAGCATCACCCTGCATGTTTCTGTTAGTCATGAGTTTAATCAAGGCATTGTATGTCCGAGCATCCGGTGGGCATCCTTTCTCAGTCATCTCACTCAGCAGCGAAGAAACTTTATCCATTTGCCGATCATTTCCAAACCCCACAATCAAGCAAGTGTAGGTTACAACATCCCGGGCACATCCTGCATCCAGCATTTCCTGGAAACGATTGACTGCAAGATCCATCTTCCCAGCCTTGCAGAGGTCTTGTATCACGATTGTGTATGTCCTAGAATTTGGAGCTGGGCCCTTAGCTTTCATGAGCTCGAGAAGCTTGATTGCATCTGATCTCCTGTGTCCCAAAATCAAGCCATCGATCATTGTATTATATACAACAACATCTGGCTCGAATCCCATATCCAGCATCTCATTCCAGACTCTACTAGCCTCCGTGAGATTCTTCAACTTGAACCACCCTGAGAGGAGAAAGGTATAGGTCCGGAGGTCGGGTGGGTACTGATCTTTCATCTTGTCAAAGAGTGCTTGAGCTTCCTTCCCGAGCTTTACTTTCGCTAAAGCTTCGATCAAGCAGTTGAATGTCTCTTGTCCAGCCTTAAAGTTGAATTTTTTCATCAGCTGAAAAATGGCCAATGATTTCTTTATCTGACGAGCGGCTGAAAAACCAATAATCGCAATCTTGAAAGCGTCCATATTTAAGAATTCCTTCCTGCCCATTTCTTCCAGAAACTCCATCATCGTCTCAAACTGCCTCGTCTTACTGAGAACGCTAAGCATCTTCGTGTAGGTCTCAGAGTCATGGGAGAAGCCCGGGCGCCCATGGGCCCAACGGAAGAACCGGTAAGCTGGCTTGTGGGCGTGTCGGAAACGTTGGAGGACGTTAACCACGAGAGAGGAGTTGAGGTCGACCATGGAATTATCAAGCACAGCCTCCATGCTCCGATCAGAGAGCAAGAGGTCGTCAATCACTTTACAAACGCGCTCCGCCTCCTTCGCGTCGGATGGACGCGAGGGGACCTCGCTGCTAGAATCCGCATCCGAATCGGAGGCAGAAGACGAGGCGCAGTAGAATCGAGATGCGGCGTTCGGGTGGAAGGGTGGCACTTGTCCGTGAGGATGAGGCGGGCGAGCGTGGGTCGGAAGAGACCACGGCAGAAGAGGCGAAACTTGACGGCGAGCACAATGAAAGCCGCGAGGAGGAGTAAGATGCGGACAGCGAGACAGGGGCAAAGGAGGAATACAGACCGGTCGTTGTCCTCCACTCCGACCTTCGCTTCCCTGAATCGGGTCCGAAGTGCATGGATCAGGGGGGAGGGCGTCATGGAAGATGATTGCGGCGACAAACGAGGAGGGGAAGCGGGAAATGTAAGGGTGAAGCAGGGCTTCGTTCAAGAGCAGAGCCAGTCGTCCGCCATCAACGGCGGATTTGCTAGGGCTCGGGGAAGAAGGCAGTGCGGCAGAAGTCCCAGACTTCCACAAGAGACACGATGAATCATGAAGGCGAATCGCGAAAAATGTTTTCATCTGGAACGTCCAATGGATTCCTCCTCTCCTGTTCGCCAGCTTCCCCTATTTGTATTTGGAAAAATAAAAACAAAAAGGCACTCCTAAGTTTTAAAATTTAAAGGAGCTCCCTATTATTTCTATCTTCTTATTTATCCATAGATGTTACATAAATGTTACACACCGTCAATGTGCAGGATATTAAACCCGATGAAAAATAATTGAGTTGATAAAAGAATCACTAAATTAGAAAAGTAACATGTCACTAGTGCACTGTTGATTTCTATCTTCTTATTTTATTTTATCTTATTTTAGGAGAAGAATTTTGATGAAAAAAACAACACTCAATTAGAAGTCATGACTATTAGTTTATATTAGCAACAACAAGGTCATATAACATTCATCTATTTAAACTTGGTATTCGATTGGTTGGGATTGAATCTAATATTAAGAGAAATTCTCACATCTTTTTTATTCCTCCCTTTAAAGGCATCTATCCTCATCATATTCTTCAAATAAACTACTAACAGCCTACAACAACCATAATGTAGTTGCAGAGGATCAAAGTGTACAAGGAATATAGAGCATATATGATATCACAACTCATTCTCCCGGATAAGAAAATTTTATGGACAAACCAAAAATTCTCGAAAAAAATTTTGGTCAATCATAGTTGGACAAATAACCTGCTTGAATTAAATAATACTTGGAATAGAACGGTGACAGTGAGTCTTCGAGATGCTGCAAGAGAACTGATCAAGTAAACAAAGGAGACATGCTAGCCTTGTCACGAACTTGTAAGTTATAACACTATAAGGACGTCCTAGTTTCCTGCATTGAAGTAGATGCGGATGATGCCTCGGCTATTAGCAAAACAGGCTGTCTAGCTTGCAAGCATGCACCTATATCAAATGGGTGCAACAATGCCCCGTCAAACAATAAATTAACACCAGGCAGGGCAACTTCTCGACTGTTGTCCTCATCAGATTCATCATGTTTTGTTCCACCGGAAGACGTTGACTCTTCAAATGGATGTCCACCAGCTTCATAAATAGAACCAAGCGCATAAGACCTGCAGGCAGACAAACTTCAAGAGAGTTGGACAGAATCAAGGCAACAAATAGTCAGTCTACATAGCTAAGTTTTTACAGAAACAGTTAGATATCAGAAATAATTGATGACAAACTCTGATAGTTGATGCAAAACTCATTATGTGATCCTTCATAAGACCACAGTCAGGCATCATGATCATCAGCATAAAAAGGAAGAGAAGATCAGATAGCACATTTCAAATGGAGAAACACAAAAACGACGGAAGGAAGTACAAGCTCAAAAAGTTTACAACATAGCGGTGCTAGAATAAAATTAAGAAATTTTATTATCTTTAGAGACTTCAAATTTATGATAAAAAAAGATAATAAAAATTAAAAGGAGAGTTGAAAAAGATTTAAGAAAATTGAAATTTTTGATAGATTTTTAATTGCCACATTCTGGAAAATAAAAATTAAATTGCAGGTTCAAATGGAAACCAATAAAGCTCATAAATCCCTTTCAATAGTTATAAAATAGAATGCAAACCATATTGTTGAATTACCTGAGCATGTTCCCATCAAAGCTAAGAATCTCTGTTCGACACCGTTGCCGATTTACAAGTTTGAGCCTCTGATGTTCACTAGAGGCTGCAGAAATTGGCGTTGAAGGGTCCAAATGTGGGCTCCATTTTCCACTTGCATAGCTGATCAAATGACGAGGTGATTCCCGAACCCGATCGATATGGTAAAACAACTTCGCTGTTGGGCCTGTTGCTTGGTATTCAGAGCAAAGCTCACGCAATCTTTTTCTTAGACTTTGCATTGCATCATGGTGTTCGCTAAGCCAGTCTGTTTGCAGTAAATGTGATGAGAATATCCTTTCACAAATTCTGCCACATAATTTGGGATTAAACAAAGGAATTCCAAATTCCAAGCTTAAAGGAACCCATTCATACTTTTCATCATCTGAAGAAAACATCTCTGACTGTATCACCTTCCTCAATCTTAGAAGGCGAATATAACCAACTGTTAATAATTCTATTTTGGTAGAGAGCTCCTCTAACAATGTATTTAAGTCTGCAATTCCTTCTGGATCTAGTCCCATGTCTGATCCAACAGGTTGAACAGATCCATCAAAATTCTTAAGCGGTAATGCAATATCCACAGTCACCATTCTTCCTGAATTATCAAGATCATATCTACTAAGAGGTTGAACCAGCACAGCCGAATGCTTAAGGATTGAGTTTAAGCAATGTAATAATACATTTCCATTAACCAAATTCCCTTCAAACTTGCCTCCAAGGCCTCCGACTGTAGAACCATCCCAAGACCATATTAGTGCCTTCTCACAACCAGCTAATGGGGCAGGAAGCAATCGCAAACACTGTCCTTTCATCAAGACAACTGAGATAGGTCCATTTTCCACTATAGTATATAAAACTAGTTTCATCCATGGTGTCATTGAAGAATATGAGGGTGGACCGAAGTGGAACGGACCTGAAGAACCTGGTAAAACTGATGAAGCAGGAAGTGGAACCATTGACACAATAATATCATAGTCCCTGAGAAACAGACGATCTAATGTTGCCGGTGCAAGAGAAGCCAAGCTTTCACAACGAAGAATATCAACACGGTACTTCCTTTTTCTTTTTTGAATGATCTTTTCGTTTTCTGGACCATCTAAAGATGGAATCTTTTGATCCCAAGGTGAATAATTTTCCTGTCTGGATGTGTTATCTTTAGCTGAAGTTTCTGAATATGGTAGAAGATGAACATTTGCACCATCACATTCCTCAGAAGAATCAGTCCGGTGAATATTAGTGTGACTGTGTGTTGAAGAATCAACATTATGATATATCTTTGCTTCATTTGTGTCTGAAATCTCAATTTCAGATACAAGTGAACTTGTAGCATCCACAAAGTAATTCTGTATACCAGTTTGATTAATTGCTCTCTCATTCTTGTCACCATTATCTACTCCACCAGACTGATGGAGTCGTGTATCAGCTGAATTGATTGTTCTCTCATTCTTGTCATCTTCAGCTATTCCACCAGAATGAAGACACTCAAGGACACAACGAAGGCTGTAAGCGTGATTGGCAAATTCCTGTAATTCACCCTCAAATTTTTTCCCTTCTAATGTAGAAAGATCCTTGCAGAGTTCAGCAATACTAGAATCACCAAGTTTTCCAGCTTCATAGAGCGTTACAGCATGAGACTTCAAACCTGCAAGCAATAGATAAGGAATTACTACAACTAACTAATAAATATTAAAAAAATCCTACCTGTGTAATCAAAGCAGTAGGAGATAAAATTCTCTTGTTCCTAAGTGGTTATTGAGTGAATCATGATGTTTAATTATATGAAATTATTGTTTTTTTTTAAAAGTACAACTCAATAACATCACTACAAACCTACCACTGCATATGAGAAATGATTATAACAATGACATACTAGCTTCAAGAGAGCAAGGGCACAAAGTTTTGACTTCTAGGAATTGAGTATAACTTTACTTGCTCATATTGAGCAAATCTAAAAGGTGTCCTAGTTCATTGACTTGTAGAGGTTTTATACTCATGATTTCTCATCATAGTTCATCCTCAAACTGTTGAAATTTTACTCTTGTGCCTTAATTTTAAAAAATTGAACTTGTAGAGGTTTTATCCTCACAATTTCTCATCATAGTTCATCCTCAAAATGTTGAAACTTTACTCTTGTGGCTCAATTTTACTCTGTTCAATTTAGCAATAGAACTGATATACAAAAAGACGTGTGAGAATACCAATGAGACAAAAAATGGAGCAAACCTGGTGAAACAGAACCCATCATCAAATAGGAAGTTATATTGGCATCAACAACAAAAGCAACATGAGCAATGCCAGAAATTGTTCTATCTTTCTCGGCTACCAAACCATGATTCTGCTGACCAGATTTTTCTGAGCTAATGCTAACATTAGAACCTTCCTCGTCATCACTTAGTATATTGTTAGCCAATCCATGAATGCTCGAATCATGAAGGACAGATTCTGGATCCAAAAGCTTTACAGCCCAGCCCAATCGGCAAGCAAATGATGCAGCTGCCTGCAGCTGAGAAAGGTCAGCCTGCAGAGTAGCTGCCAATTCAGCAACAGTAGCATTCTCACTTGAGACAACAAAAACTGCATACAACAACCTGCAGCAAAATTTCATATGCAACTAAAGATACCTGATGAGCAAGAATGTTAAAACTAAAATTCATAACATTGGTTTGACAATCTCTTCTGCTCAAACTATCTTACTCTTCAATTGGATCCTCATAGGATTGTTCCCTGTTTGAAACAAACCCTTCAAGCCTGGAAACTGAATAAATAGACGTTAGTCATGTGAAGAAGATACGAAAGGACTTGAGAAAGAACTATGAGGGAAAAAATAAACAGTTTTCTATAATATAATATTAAGATCTATTTACTAACTACAGAAGTGAATGCACAGTAGCGAGGCACAACAGTACAGTACCACCAATTACTTTAA
This sequence comes from Zingiber officinale, assembly GCF_018446385.1. Lineage (NCBI taxonomy): Eukaryota > Viridiplantae > Streptophyta > Magnoliopsida > Zingiberales > Zingiberaceae > Zingiber > Zingiber officinale. The sequence continues at coordinate 88,551,865 of NC_056007.1, forward strand.
TACCCTGCTGTGGTATTGTAGCAGTCAGGTGAAGGTAAAGTTGACATGTAAGGATAGGGGGAGGCAGAAATTGTTGAGGGTAAAACGCCTGTTTCACTACCAAGTCAAAGTGGAAAGAGAAATAATATTGTTTATTAAAGACAAATTATGACAGCCACACCTTATATTGTTCAATGAAAAGTCGATGAGGGACTATTATTCTAACAAACTGCATACGCTTCTTAAATTCATCAAGTGGTATAGTTTTAATATATACACAGCATCAGTCATACATAACATGAAGTCGATAGTGAAACATTGAAAATACAAAGCAAAATGTAAATGATCCAGTGGATAAATGACTAATTGACGGGAACATTTATGTAACAAAGTGTCAATTGGGCATGGACAAGACATTCTATGCACCACAGTCCAAACTATTGTCAACTAGGTTAGAAAAGGGTAAGGATACATCGAGCTCCATCAATTTGTAATGAGTATTTAGCCAAATTAATTTGAGCAGTGCCTAATGTGAACATACCTTTGAACCGATCATCGGGATAAACTGGAATATCAAAATATATCAATCCCCTTCTGTAAAGACCTCTTACAATGCCAGGATCAAAAAGAACAAAGGAATTTGCTTCCTCCTTGCAGACCTTGTCTATGGTTGCTGTTTCTTCTTCAGTGAGTTTCTATAGAGGAAAACCAAGTTACTAGAAACCATTCAAACAATTGGCTAGTACAGCATTACCAAGAAAGAATCTCCACTGAATCAATAATGAATAGTCAATATCTTCAAGCTAGATGCATGAAGCAAAATCTGGGCGACTCGTATGGTCAGAATGACAAGTGAAAGTATATGCAGGAACACCAACTATCATATTTCCACTATTTATCAACAAAGGTGGCCAAGGAAACAGACCTTGAATTCTTCCAGTGTGAAGTTAACAAGGCAAACTCCCCACCATGGCTCAATTGGAAAATCCACAGGCTGTGTGGGGAGCAATTCCTTAGCAATTGACTTGTTCAGCTTCCACATAATCTTCTAGAAACATCCAAGAAAACATACCAGTCAGGGCTCAATGCAATAACAAAGTCCAGCAGCAGCTAAACACTATCTGAAGAAAAAATGGAACGAGAGAAAAAGAAACAGACAAATATCATGAGATTACAAAAAAACAAATAGTTCCTTTGAAATTCCATGGTATTGTTGGATTGAAAAGTAGGAAAGTATCATATGAAGTCGAGCCAATGTATAAGGAGACTAAATATTAGCATTTGCCCAACCAACTTGGATACTTAAAATTATAGAAGACAGAAGTTGATGGATTATAAATTACACTTCAAGCATTTAGTAAACGGTGAGCTAGTGTCTTCATAGATTCAATGCTTGGTGAACATGCAGTGTGGACTGTGGATACAGTTGTGAGTAAGGACAACCTCTGGGAATTCAGATTCGGATCTTAATGGTAGAGTTGTAGAGGATAGCATTGATGTTTCATAGGAGTAAACTGAGAGGGGTGGGTGCTGAATGAGAGAGAAAATAAATTATAGATGTAGGATTTTGCAGCGGCATGGTAGAAGAAAGGATGGTCGCATCAGTATCAAATCCACGTTGCAGCTTGCCATCAAGGGGATTGAGAAGAAAACCCTAACACTGAAAAAGGAAGTTGCTCTAATACCAAGTTAAGAGGGATAAAATACTATATTGTAATTGTATAAGGAGGATCATTATACAATATATATTGAATAACTAAATACCCAATGTGGGATAAAAACCTATCGACATATAATTGTAATTCTAACCATTCTTAAGTCTAATTCTAACACACCCAACACTAGAGCTTCCTGCTTCTGCATATTATGGCAATTAAAGATATCTTTAGATCTCCCACTCTAATAAGTAGTATGTTGAAATAGGTATTCCACAAAAGATTACAATTGATTCATACGAACATGACTTCATAAAGGTGGTTTGAGTATTGGATCAGTTTGATGGGCATCTAGTGCTTAATCGATAGTAATAAAAAATGTAATCCCGGCATTAAATGCTAACATGAAGTTGGAAATATTAACCTAAGTAACCATCATCAAGGAAGGAATTGTTCTAGGATTCTTTCCAAAATATTTGGATTTGGCAATAGACTCACCAAATTGTGACTCACCTATGTACTTAAGTGAACAATAACAAGAACATTTCCTTGTTAAAATTCTATTGTCATCAAGAAAATGGTTTGTGCCGAGCAAATAAAAAAAAAGTCATTAGTAAGAACATGAACCTGTTTCTCCTTTAGTCCTTTTGTTCTTCATATGGCCAACTTCGATACTATTACAAAATGGATGGATTTTATGCACAAATAAAATGGGGATCATGTTTATACCTTCGACATCCCCATGTATATGATGGAAGACAAATGAAGAAAGGCAAGTTGTTGAGTTTTTAGTGTTTAAGAAAGATTTATAAGAAATTAACACTTTTCTAAAGTTCTATGAAAAATGCCAAAAATATAGAGTTCGCTAGAGAAATGCCAAAAGATAGACTTTCACCATTAGATTCTTAAAATGAAGATGACAGGTAAAAAGATGGATGGTGGATAATAAGGCGTAGGTGAAGCAGATAGACTTAGGAAGAAAATAATTAGGCAAGAGATGGAATAAATCACCCTCACTTGGACACCATTAGAATAAAAAATAACAGCGTCAATTTGTTAACCTTTTTCTACAGAGATATTGATCTAATCTCATACCACAAATGTAGGTGAAGTGAGAAGGCAGTTGTCAATGATAGGATAATGTTAAGGTTCTATAAAACCAAAGAAACCTCCCATATAGACTATATCTATGCAAAATAAATATGGCTACGCACAATAATCTACTAATAATTAACGTATGTACACTAATGATAACTTAGCAAAATACCACCGGTTAATTTTGCATCATCCACACAACCTTAGCACATTGAGTTAACCACGTATACACATTAATGGATGAAAAAGGCAATCACACAGGATTACGAAAAGCAAAATAAATGAGGCCTACTATACATGGAAAAACAAACCAAGTTAACAAATTAAAGAAATGGCAAACCCTTTCCATGCACACATGATAAGGAATAAATGGACCTTCGATCTGCACTTGTTCATAATATCGATGTATTCGTTTCGACCAATTCCGGTAAGCCTCAGAGCATCTGCAGCACTGAAATTTGGGATGCTATCGTAAGGTTGCTCTGCGAATTATTTGGAACGTTAGATATGCATAAAGTTCTTTTGTGACCATAAAGGCATGTGTAAATTCAAAAGACCATAAAGGCATGTCTAAATTCTTTTCTTGTGTAACACGCATACGTAAGAAAGGATAGATCAAAAAGGGAGAAGACAAGAACACTGCAACTAATAAAGAAAACAAGGTGTAATAAACACAAAACACTTGTGTATCCATCCATGCCAATAAAATAGAAGAAACTACCAAGTTCTTCAACCAAACAAATATTGAGGTACCCACTTAATGCAAAGTTCTGCACAGAAATCCACATGGAAATGAACTTGTTTGGAAGTTTTTGCTACATGATCAATAGTAAGATGTCAATGTAAAACTGAGCATAATAGTAACTACCAGCTACACGATAATGCAGGGCCCAGCACTTGAGGTCTCTAATTTAAACTTTGATAGCTAGCATAATTACACATATAAATTGATTGTTTTCAGCTAGAAACATCAATGAAGTTTATATCCCATTTGTGCAAAGAATCCAGAATGCTTCAGGAATATTAGTACATGAAAATTAAGACACAAGTCCTCTGGTCTTACTTTTCATCCATAACTACGTTTTAGCAAGACTCTATTTCACATTCTTATGTTCATAAGGCAAGGAAATCCCTAGATAAAAAAGGCTACTCGAAGGTGAGAGTTGAAAATATAGAGAGGAACTAAATGTAGGAGTTAAGAGAAATGGAGAATTACCATTCTTCAAAACTTCAAAGATCATGTCACAGTAATATCTGAATGGTGACACTCTCATTACACGGCAAACATATTCCGCAAGATGGTAGGGAAATAACTGAAATGGCAATACGTCAATTCATAATACTAAAGAATCAGAAACACAATTGAAACCAAGAGTAAAATGTGCATCCAGCTACTATACATAATCAGGTTTTGGAAATTTTAGAAATTTGTAAAATACCATGGCAAAATTAAGGAAAAACATGAAGTGAAAAAAAAAAGTGCAAGTAGAGATGCAAAGTGCTACATGCTAACATCCCCTACACATTTGCAAAGTGCTACATGCTAGCATCCCCTACACATTAGAATATCTATGAACCATGGAGAAAGATGGGTATACATAAAAAATAATCAGTTTCCAGCACATACAGCTAGATTCTTACGCAGATAGCGCATCATCTCTTCATAATATTCTCCTTCTTTGCAGACTTTGCGTGCAAAGCAATGATTCCACTGTAGACGTTTTTTGATGCAGTGGTTGATGATCCTGTGTCCATAATAAAATTTAGGTATCGACTACATATCTACTCCATGTAATCTATAGATGAAAGAAACACAGTCAATAAGAAACATCAATAGTTGTATCCGACAAGCTCTAAACCACAAATTTGTTGGATGATAAACAAGAAAACTGCAACAGAAACATTTTTTGGTTTAGGAAAAATTAAACTTTGGTTGGAAAAGATATTAAGGAGAGCTCCAGAGAATTTTTGGTTATAAGATAAAATCACGCTTTCGAGACTGGTAACATGAAATCACATGCTTTTGCAAGTATTAAATCACACCCCACAAAAATTTGATGTTATTTATGAAGAATGCAAACAAAGCATACAACTGACAGTTACAAATTTTACAAAAAAGGATCATGCAAAATGCTCCATATTCAAAAGCATGAACCAGAAGCGTGATATTATTCAGGGACGCGAAGACCAAAACCAACATGCAAAACCAATGTTTGGGTTTCAAGGGGACCAGCATTTGACTGAACTCCATACCAGAAACTATAAATACACTACTATGCTCGATCTGACAAGGCAGTCCAAATACACGAAGAATCAGAAGTGGAACCTTCTGTGCCACTCTTCTTTCGAAGCAAGCACCGCCTGAAGTCTCTTCGGCAAGTTTTCCCATGGGCTTTCGTCCCTTATCGCCTTCAAGAGGAGCTGCTCCTCAATTGTCGTTGGAATATGCTGCATCTCCTAAGCCAGCCACTGCACAGGTAAAATGGAAAAGAACCTCATCTGCATCGATTATTCAGCAATAAATTACAGAAGCGAACTGCAGCAATCTTTCTCGAATCACCAAGAAAAATCCTAGCGCGAATCATGAGATGTGAGATCGAGTTAGGGTTTTGGAAGCAAGACCTACACAGAAAAGCAGCGGAGGCAGATCAGCACCGGCACCGAGATCTGCGATCCAGGTTGTCCTGGTCGATCGGATTTTTATGCCAGCACAAAGGGGTGCGATTGTGAAGTGAGCGGAGACGAAGACTCGATCGGAGACGAAGTCGAACTCGAATGCACCCAATTAATTACTAATCTCCGATTATTATTACTTCAGTGCCAACCAGCTACTTGTAATATTCAGTCCTCTATCATGGTGCCTATCATGGTGCCGTAGTAGGATATTCAGATTGTCATTCAGATATTCACGATTCGAATTCCAACTACAATACATTTATAAGAATTTTTTCTCTAAATGAAGAGCGTAACCAAAGGATATTAAATTTTTAAATTGACTGTCGTGTGCGTTTTCCGATTTATTCTGATGATCAATGAAAAATTTTCGTAAGATCAAATCGATCACTCTAAAAATAATCAATAAGACTAATTAGAATTATCATTTACTTATAATATTCAGATCGGCCAGTTGACAATAAAAATAACATGGAAATATTATTAATATCCAAAAAAAAAAACCTTAAATTGTTAAGAAATAAAGTAACTAATACCTTCACATTTGTAACTAAAACAATAAACCAATGTGAAATGAAACATAGGGTGAAAGAATGTTTTTTAAAATACAGAATATAAATTTAGAACACCACCACAGTCTCTTCAGAGAAGCAATATACTTGAATTTCTTTAAATGCAACATGAGACGATATGCTTATCAGTATCACATACAGAGCTGCATTACATTTGAAGGAACTACTGCATTTTGTGCAAGATCACCGAGCTCCACCAATTTTATTTTATTTTTATTTTTATTTTTATTTGAAAAAAAAAACTGCATCGAGAGCCCACATTAGAGACATGACTCTTCCAATTCATCAGCATAATTAAACAGAGATCAGCTTCATTTACAACCCTTTCCAGAAACACTACAAAATGCTGCACTGACATCAGTGTATCTTCACTCTTCAGAGAAGACAGTATACAACTGACTAGCAGCATCTTCTCTCCATGACTTGATAGTTAAAGCTGAATCAAATTTGCTGTGCTCCTACCTTGCATAGAGTTTAAAATTCATAAAATCAACCCCAGATAGTTGAGTCTAACTCAGGTTATTGATGTTGATATACTTGACATGCCCCAGTCACCTTTTGCAAATTTTGGATTTTAGGCAGCAGATTTCTAATATGAACATACTATCACTAAGTTCTGAAACAATCCAGTTTTCACATACCTCTTCATCAGAAACTGAATTGGGGATCGATATATGGTCGAGCAGCATTACAATCATGAGATCTGCTGATAATAAACTTAATAATCCATTGCTAATAAAAACTAATATCTCACATAGAAAAACAAAGAATTGAAAGCAAACCAAGTAACTAGATGCAATTTAAACCAATGCGACGTGATAATCGAGGAAAGAAGAATAAATATTTTCATGTGTTTGAATCTAAAATTTGAAGATGACAAACGCAATATACAAAAATAACACAAAATTCAATAGTTAACCCAGCCAACAATTCTGCACTCACATCTAAACATTGAACATCCACCTCACCGACCTTCATGGAGATCCTCAGAAAATACAGCTGTTCTGGAAATGTTGTCATTGTCAAAAAGGCTTAGTCCTGAAAAAGGACCAGACGAGAACATTGATGAAGTGGCATCTGATTCATAGGTTGTTGAGGGTTTATTCCTTGGATTAGTTGAGGGTGTTGGCTGGGCATCCTGGCAATCTGCCACACGATACACCATTTTAAGGGACTGCACTACTTCTCCCATTGTAGGCCTCTGGTTTGCCTCTTGTGCAACACAAGCTGCAGCAATTGTGCAAACTCGCACAAAATCATCCTTTGGATACTTACCAGCAAGCAGAGGGTCTGCAAGTTCTTCTAATCTATTACCGTCATGAAGAATTGGCCGTGCCTGCAGGTACCACCATACATGAAATGAGTGTTCATTCTTTATATTAACAAATTAGTCCATTTTATATACTTCGTTGAGTTTTGTTTACTTATTTGTGGAGGGAATTGTATGAGCTGCACAAGCTAAAACAGCCCAGAATTAAATTCCTTACATGAGCTGGATATATGATATAAAAAACATAGCCAAAGTTGCTGGACAGAACTTGTGTTTGAAGAATATTTTTATTAAGAATATTGAGCTCTTTCTAAGAATATTTAGCTATTGCTGATATATTATTCTTCACTCTATTATTTTGCAACTTGCAGTCATATGTCAATCAATATGTTCATTCATCACTACATTCAGTCAAGTTTCAACCATGCTGCCTAACCCTTTAATGAATGACCATGATATATTTGTACAAGCCAACCCCCAAAAGTCCGTACAAATTTGGGTTGATGACATAATGATGATAGTAAGATATAGTTTATAGGAAAAAAAAAAAACTGATGCCAACAAAAATAAAAAAATTGATTTTGTATGTAGATGCTGTAAAAGAACTAACCCAAGTTACTAGGTTTTCCTGGCCAGAAGGTTGTGACATATCAACAGGCCTCCTTCCTGTCAATAGTTCAAGTAAAACTACTCCATAGCTGTACACATCACTCTTTACTAACAAATGTCCTGTCATGGCATACTCAGGCGCTACGTACCTGATATGATATGTATCTCAAAAGTGCACTTATATGGAAGAAAATAAGGTCAATGTAAATGAAGAGAAAGCTAATTCACCCAAATGTTCCCATAACACGTGTAGAAAGATAATTTGCACACCCTTCAGGTGCTTGCTTTGCCAGACCAAAGTCAGAAACCTTGGCATGGAAGTTGTTTTCCAGCAATATATTGGATGTCTTAAAATCCCTGTGGATCACACAGGGCTGTGAATCCTCATGAAGGTAAGCTAAACCTCTAGCAGCATCAAGGGCAATTTTCATCCTTGTGTCCCAATCTAGAGGACAGTTTGTTCCTGAAGAACCTGGAGAAAAGATAGATATCAACATCACATCATGAAGCTTTCCCTCATAAGAATTCCATGGCATAAAATTCTTAATGATATAACTACAGCCTGAACTAATAATACCATGAAGCCAAGACTCCAGATTTCCATTTGGAACTAGCTCATAGCAAAGAAGATTCTGTGATGAGTCGCGGCTGGTATAATAACCAATCAGTTTGACAAGATTTCTATGATGTAACCTGCTCAACATCTCAACCTCAACCAGGAATTCTTTGTCTCCTTGGTGTCCTCCACCAGAGAGCTTCTTGATAGCAACAGCAGTACCATCACTCAGCACACCCTTGAACACACGACCAAATCCACCTTCTCCAACCATGCTAGCAGGCTCAAAATTATGTGTAGCCTCTTTAAGCTCCTCAAAAGAAAGGAAGCGTGTACTTGAAGGATATGGAAGACAACCTTCCACAGAAGCTGCATCTGCTGTTCTAGTAGACTTCACTGCAAAAGAAAATTTTGTTGGTGATATTAAAATAGATCATTGAGGAAGCAAGTTAATTTTTGTTTAACTAATAAGCTTGTAATTGAATCTAGGGCAACAACTGAACATGTATGACAATTTGGAAAAGAAAAAAATCACTACTACGATTTGTTGTTCAGGAGTGTGGCCTACAATGCAAGTTTAAAAAATCTTTGTACGGTTTGAAGCAAGCCCCTAGAGAGCAATTAAGTAAATTCAATTTATCTATCCTTTAGTTTAGGATGATCAAAAGAATCAAACCACCCAATATTTCATCATACCTCTCCATCTAGAAAGTGCATTCTCATCGTCTCTATCGATGATATCATCATAAAGATGCTGACTCTACAAAGTTCATGAACCTAAAACACATATCTTCATCTCCCTTTCAGACTAGAATCAAAGAGACCTAGGACCTTTTCTTGGTACAAAGGTGGCCCACTCAACTAGAGACACTATCTCCAAATGAAAATATGTGTTTTACTTGTTGGAGACTAATATGTTGGGAGATAAACCAGCTGATACCTCTGTAGATATAAATATCAAACTAATGCAAGGATAGGGGAAGCCATTAGTCATTATGTTTCAGGAAGGTATAAAAGGCTAGATGGAAAACTAAACTACTTCATAACTATAAGACCAAACCTACCATTTACAATAAGTGTGATCAATTAACTATTTGAGGCTTTATGTTATTATAAAATTCTACAGAAACTAAAGAGTACTCTTTTATATTAGGATCGAGATCACCTTATGATTATAGGTGCACTAATGTCAATTAGGTAGATTCTCCCATGGATGCAAAATTCACATCAAACTATTTTGGCCTTCTAGTAGGTAATCTTATTTCCTAGAGGCACAAAAAGCATATTGTCGTAACTAGATCAAGTGCAAAGGTAGAGTTCAAATGTTAAGGCCCTAACTACATGCAAGCTTATGTGGGTTAAATAGTTGATGACCAAAAAGTCAGGACTTCATCTTAAAGATCCAAGAAGTTGTTTTGTGACAGCCAAACTATCATTCACATAACCTCAGTGTTCCATGAGAGGACAAACCACATAGATATTGATTGTCACTTCATCAAAGAGAAGGCATAGTCGGATTACCAAGGCCTAATTTGTAAATATGGAAGTTGCACTATATAGGCAAATGGGAGCTACCTAAGGTAGAATGTCGGAATGATATAAGTAAAAGGAGGGAAAGATTCACAAAATATATATGTAAGCTCCATCATTTATTTATATCTTTGTTATCCTTTCCCTCCTTTCCTTTACATCTTCCTTCTAAGTAATCAGCGTTTTAGTCTGTCTATAATAAGCTGGATTTTCATAATACCTTTGAGTCACTTTAAGGAGAGAACTAATTATAAATATTAAGGACCTACTTATAAAAAGGACAGTCCGGTGGACAAAGCTCCTGCCAATGCAGGTCCCGAGAAAGGGTCTATTGTACGCAGTCTTACCTTGCTTTGCAAGAGGTTGTTTTCAAAACTCGAACCCGTGACCTCTGGGTCACATAGCAACAACTTTATCCTTGCGCCAAGGCTCCCCTTCTTATAAACAACATAAAATATAAGAACTTCGGTGTAGATTTTAGATTAATGAATAATAACCACAGAAAACAGGGACAGGTTATGGTATCAAATTCTAATGATTTCCCCCATTTTTAATAGTTTCTTTTGCTTCCTCCTAATGTTTGTACAAGTTGCATTATGCTACTGATAGATACAAGTTTAAACATAAAATAAACTTTAAGCACATACCTTCTTCTGTCGGCACCTCCATCCTTTTGCGAGATGAACAAAAACAAAGGATAAGAGAAACAAAAGTAACAGCAACCAGGACACCGATACATATTCCAATAACCAATAAAAAATTTGAGTGTTTCCTGTCATCTCCAGTATCACTCTTCGTCGTAAAAGTAGGTAAGTAGGGTATCCCAGGTGGTGAAGCCACCGGTGAGATGGACTGAGAAGGAACTGAATAATTGAGAAGTTATTTGTTATGTCATCTCATCTGACAATATAAATCATTTTTATGGAAAAAATATCAATCAGTTCCATTGAACAGGAAATTATAAAAGTACATAAAATTTTAGCAAAGTAAATCAGTAGCCATTTCTTATGTTATTTTTCTTGAAAAACACAACAAACAAGGGCAGTCACAAGAATATATAAGATATAAGCAATCATGGAGTATTTGTCAGTTTGGCTACTTAACAATGTTTCTTTGCAATGTGAGGTGCGTGATGGAGATGCAGCTCCTCAAATTTTGAAGCCTAAACAAAGAAGAGCAAGAGCAGAAATAGGAGTTGCATCCCGTAAGCTTTAGGTGACTTGTTGTCTTAGAGTATTTGTCAGTTTGTCTACAACAACAACAACCACCAACCTTATCCCAGTAGGTGGGGTTAGTATTTGTCAATTTGTCTATTGAACAAAATTTCTGTGAACTGTGAGATGCATCATGGAGATGCAGCACTCAAATTCTGGAGTCCCAAATAAAAGTAGGTGCAGTCATCAAAGTTGCATCGTGTAAGCTTTTAAGTGATTTGGGAACTTGTGGCATATGGTAAAATTCCATGAAATAAAAAATAAATCAGAAATAAAATTCATAACAATCAACATCAAGCTATTTGTCACCCCAGTTAAAACCATTGACAAGGAAGGTTTTGGTATGTCTCGCTGATACACAATACGTTCCCTTTAGATTCTGCTCATGTTTTGAAACATCACAAATGGAACGACCTTTGACAAAACTAAAATAAAATCATGCAACAGTTCTCTATGGGGAAGATGCACAAATTCACTTAAACCATAGTAAACTAAACATGCACAAATTTACTTAAATCATTGGCCTCATGGAAATGGTTGACATTTATTGCTACATGTTATGAAATTATTTCGTATTCACAATTTTATGCTTGTTCATGTGTCCAACAACATACTACTTTATCTGTAACATAAAAATGAATGGTGATCACAAAAAATTCATGGCTCAGAGTGCTGCAGAACTACTTAGAACCAAAACAACTATTAGATGAACATGAATTTCAAGTAAAAACAACATTCAATAAATATCTAACAATCAGCAAAATATAAGAACTCAATAACATTTAAAAATCAATTTTTTTCTAGAAAATTACCAGGAGGAGAAGCCAGTGGCCTGAACCAAGTCAAATTAAGAAGTTTATAATCACCTACTAGCTCAGGATTGATATGAACCCTATGCAGTGCAAGTGAAGAATTCATAGCAAGAACCTGGTCAGCAAAAAAACTTATCCCGTCAAATGGCACTATGTCCATTGTGATATTTAATCCAGATGCACCAACAACATAGAAATTGTTAATCTCAAACTGATCCATGTCCAACTTGAGCTGATAAGCTAGTTCATGAAGAAATTCATAACTCCAGTTTGAAATCATAGAAACATTTTGTAGGAACAACTCAACTTTCACTGGGTAAACACAATAGCAATCTTCAGTACCTCGCTTCTGCACCTTATTAGACTCACAACATTCTGCTCCAAAAAATACATGCTTGAAAGTAAGTAAAAAATGGGGAGGCGCATGATGAAAAGGAGAGTTTATTATCCTAATTCTGAGAGTTTAGACAAACAGGTCAACGAGTTAAAATAGCAAATTAATCTTACGAGTTTGAGGTGACAATGGTGGCTGTGTAAAGGTAGTTGGAACTGCATTTGAATGTGCTGGAGGAGAATATCCAAAAGGTGAAGGTGTGACAGCCAACTCTGTAGAAGGATACATGCTATGATCCATGAAAGTATTTACTAAACTTGAAATGCTTGGCGACGGAAGCCTAACAGTGGTCAGGGACCTGTAATCAACTGAATCTCTGAACGTCATTGATGATGTTGCAGCAAGCGGTGAAGAGTACTTCCTGTGTTCTCTATTGATTGGAAGGTTTTCTAGGAAATGATTTTCAACCTTTGATGAAGAGATCAAGGAATAGACTTGATCCCATCGACCTACAGGAGCAGCAGATGGAGATGTTATCATCGCTGCTGACATATGGCTGACATGTCTCGCCTCAACAATCAATCGCAAGCATACTACAACCGACATATAACACAGCAACAATGCTGTTGATGTCATTTTGAATAATCCTGCAAACCAGAAATCAAGGTCAGATTAAGCTAAACAACATCATTATCTTGGTTGTTCTTTACATTACTGATAAAAAAGAGCTCAAAATCTAAGCAATGCTGACTAATCAGGTTAGCCATAAACAATATTTGACAAGCATCCATTTCATTAACAGCTAGAAAATTTCTCTTTCTACGGGCCTTCACAACAACGTTATGCCACTTAATTCTCAAACCAGCCAACGATCGCATTGCTGAAAGGATCCTCTTCCAAAAATTAACTCAGGAGAACGTCTAGGTGTAACGTCAAAAGGAGGTTTTGTTAGCAAAGGTTGCGGTATTAGTGTAGATTAACTGAAGAAACATAATCTACATCACCGTTAGGCACCGTAATTTAAAAATAATAATACTCAAAGCTTCAATTTTTCACTTAGATACCAGCAAAAATGGATCTTTTCGTCAAAGGATCGCTCACGGCCAGGTCGAATAAAGATATAAGTAAACGAGCAAGCTCCGACAGTACCTCTAAAGTGAGCAATCCTCTACACTCATCAGCAGACCTCCATCGCTGATCCCAGCCGAACAGGACCGACGCGGACCCACCGAGCTTAGAGGAGATCGTTCCAGTGGAATCGCAGGCCCCTACGTGCCGCAAGAGGCGTGAGAGGCGGAGAGATCACGCGATGCGGAAATTGACTGGCACCATTCGACGAGGAGAAGCTCGAGGAACAGGAAGGAACCGGAGACTACCTGACCCGCGGGAGAGAGGATTCCGATCCGTAAGCTGTTAGGGTTTTCGAGCTTCTTCGGCCTCGATCTCCGTTTTCATCTTGAACTCCGTTTCTTTATTTCGTCCCCCCGGCCTTCCTTTTCCCTTTACCCTTTTTCCCTTTTCCTCCCTTTTACCCTCTTTATCCAATACCAAGAATCGAGGCAGGATTTTCTGGGCTAGTTTTTTTTTTTTTTTTTAAGAAGCTGTGTCACTTATATTTACGATTGAATCATGATCATGATCCTATCGTAAATAGTTATAATCTCTTCTTAAGTTCACCGTCTTCATCAGGTTATAGCTTTTATTCGGAACAGACGATCAGAGGTCACCTGGAAGACACCCTCGCTCGGCGTCCAGTAATTTTCGGCCGCCCGCTCCGAACAAAAATTATAATCTAATGGGGACGATGAATCCAAAAAGAAATCGCAATAATTTACGATCAGATCGTGATCACAATCCAATCACAAATACAAATGGTAAATTCCTCGGATCACAAAAAGTGTATGAGATCGTTAGGGATAAGATGACGACTTCATCGTTGATTGCTTGCTGCAATAATAATGGAAAATTAAAGGGCGATTTGGGACGGGATCAAGAAAGCAGGAGGTGGTGGAGTTGCGTTGGATCCGGCAGCTATCCAGTGGGAGGCATTCACGTGTTGAGAGTGACTTGGATGGCCAGCCAAATCCAGAACCATCCCTCACGGTATCCACTGCGTCAGGTAAAGTCAATTTGTTTGGATTCAGCCACGAATAGATACTGACGCGCCGTCTTGGTCACCGGTCAGCTTTGTTTATGATATCATAGTCCATGATAACTCGCATTGTTCTCGACCTTTATGATTTGGCAAAATGTGATTTGTTTATCCGAGTGTCATTGTCAATTTGTCCCTAGATCAATATGAAGAAATTAAATTATAGATAGTCACTGACTATTAGTGCAATAGTCAAGACATGAAAGAAAGTATGATCAAATACGCTAAGTTTCGAAACTAATCTTATATGACAATACCTCATGTCTTAACCACGGTATCTCTGAGAAGACTATCATTAATACATCATCATTCAATATAAAGGGTGTCACATCAAGGTAAATATACCCCTATAATTTATTCACTTCTAGAAAACATAAAGTCATATTGGGAAATTGTTGATCCTATCCGAAAGCGGGAAGATGGAAAACTAGGGATATGGCGGCTTCGTTGACCGACTGTAAATCTCGCTCTGCTTTGGAAAATAAGTAACGTCGGTGCCAAGCCAGAAAAGGAGTCTCCAACGTTGGCCCTCCGCTCAAGTAAGTCTCTATAATTGGAGAAGAAGAGGAGCAACAGTAGAACTAACATTAAACAGTAATAATGTGTACCTCTGCCGGTGATGGACCCCCCTTTATATAGAGCCCTAGTGGGTGATGTATGCGCTTCTCGAGGCATGGGCATACTCTCCAATATGTCCTATGAAGGATATGTCAGGAAAGTACCTTTGACAACATACCTTAACAGGACATGCATATCCCTGACGAGACAGTAGAAGCTTCCGTCGTACAATCTGTCTGTCGGTCATGCCTCATGTCAGCGACACTATCTCACAAAAGGATATCGAGAGATACTACAGTGGTCTCATTGCTTGGCCGAGCGGGGTAGCCGCTCAGCCGCTCCATCCACGGTCAGGTCTCGCCGCTTGACCGAGCGGGGTAGCTACTCGATCGAGATTGTTGATTAAGTGTGAATGGAGAAGAGGTGGAAGAGAAGAAGCTCTATTGTGAAGGGGATTTTAGTCCCACATTGAGAGTTTCAAGGCACTTTTGTTGGTTTATATTGATTCACATACATTGAGGATGTGAACAAATGCATGGGGAGAGGCTCTCTCTCGCGCGTGGGTGCGCAGGGAGTGCAAATCTAGGGCCCGGATTGCACTAAACTAAGTTGACTCGAGTGCGAGCGCGACCTGCGCACACGAATGTCGGACTGGTCGGGACAAAAATTTGTCCAAGCGGAATAACCAACATTTTATTGTGTAACGAAAAAAGACCTTTGGTCTTGAACTCCTATATAAACCTCAAAGCACAGCCGGAGGTTGCAAGCCTCGGTTATCTCGCCCGGTCAGTCTCTTTGTCCGACCGACGACCTTACTGCCCAATCGGCCTATCTGCTATGCATCTTCTGGTATGTCAATTCTGCTCTAACAGACCTGGTCTGTCGCTCTACAGACCTGCTCTACCGTTCTAGTCTGCTGCTCTGGTCTGTCGCTCTGCAGACTTAGTCTACTGCTCTGGTCTGCCGCTCTACAGACCTGCTCTTCCGCTAGCTTTGGTCTGCCACTTGCAGACCTGCTCTTCCGCCCTGCAGACTTGACTTAGTCTTTGCTCTGGTCTGTCACTCTGCAAACCTGCTCTTCTGCTCTGCAGGCTTAGTCTTCCGCTCAGGTCTGCCGCTCTACAGACCTGCTCTACCGCTCTGCAGACCTGTCATGTCGCTCAGCTCTGCTGCGTTACGGAAACCAGCCCCCGCTGGCAGCCTGAGATTATCCGCTCAGGTCATTTCGACTGTAAGTTAATTTAAATTTCGTGTAAGTTTTAAATTCAACTAAGTTCCCTAAAATCTTCGGCAACAGATTGTTTGGTTTCCAACAAGGAGTCCTCCACTCTGGCGATCTCAGTTGCTCTTTCATGCGATAACTGTGCAGTAACATGTCATCTCCCGTTCGAACCAACTATTTGATCTCTCTCGGCCTCTTGTTATTCTGTATTGAGCATCGGTTGTCTTACGTATCATTCCGAGCTGGATTGGAGGTCTACTTGGACATGTCTCTTGTCGGTCAGGCCCTGCTTGCCGGACCGACCATTGCAATTATTCTCCATTTGACCTTTTAATATCTAGACGTTAAGCATCTTAACTTTGACCTACAATCTATCAGTTGACTCCATATTATATAGGTCTCACTCTTGCTAAGATGATAATTTCATGATGGCAAAAAGATGAATATACTCATCCCCGAGCGTCCTCGTCAACCCGTCCAATTATAAATGGATCATTTGTATGGGGTAAATATGCTCCTGTTATTTATCCTCTTTGAAAAGTATAGGGTAAAATGACGATTTCACTTTATACTCCAATTACAAATTGGAGTGTATTAGAGTGTTTATGAACTTCTTCGTATTTGACCTGATGAACCCATTTTAATAACTCACATTATTCCTCGAGTTGTTTTGAACATTTAATGCATGTTAATTATATATAGATAGAAACTTAGACTCTGATTTCATTCAGTAATTATAAAAATATGTGTTTTTTTCTTCCTCAAAAATACTCTCAAGAGATAAGAGAAATGGAAAGGAAAGTGCTCACTAAAGATAAGAAAAAGGAGAGAAGATAAAAAGAAAAACAAAACTTATCTGCAAAACTAATTTTGCTAGTATTTTTTTCTCTTTTGCTTTTTCAATTTAATCTTTTATAATGGGTCCTTTGTCCTTGTAGCAACAAACTCACTTTGTTCTTCATCTCAACTTTTATAAGTTTAAAGAGATTACAGATCATCTCACATGATAAAATGAAAGCATAGATGAATTCATATAAATTTCAAAAGTATATGATCCCTGATAAAAGTTAATGACAATAACGGTAGCATTGATTAAGAGAAGACTTGGAAGTACCGTGAATACACCCATCAAATCCTGAGACTCTCGCGTGCGACAGGGGGTAGCAGCAGAGCCGATGGTACGAAGAACCTGCACACGCACAGATCGAGTATCCAGAAAACATAACGGGATCGAGCCCTGATGACTCGACTGGTGTATAGCCGATCATGGGTTAACTGGGAGTCAGGCGCAAGCGAGGTGAAGGGATCGAGTCCTGATAACCCGACTAATGTATAACCACCCAGAAATTAACTAGGAGTCAGACACAAGTGAGGTGAAGGTACCGAGTCCTAATGATCCGACTGGTGAATAACCGACCAAGAGTTAACTGGGAGTCAGGCACAGACAAGGTGAAGGGACCGAGTCCTAATAACCCGATTAATGTATAGCTGACCAGGAGTTCATCCTTTTGAACCCTTTGAACTTAGTCAAGACGTGAAAGGGCTAGGCCACCTCCTTCCTTAATTATTGACTTTCACATCTCCTTGACCCTTGATCTTCGTGTCCTCTTGACCCTTACTATGATCTCACAGTTGCAATTTAACTTATGAATGTAGTGAAATGACTTTTATTTTAATGGACTTACATTAATCAGGATGCAACTATAACAGCGTGTGAGCTATTAAAATCTCTAGAAGCACACCGGTAGTATCATATTTCTTTTAACATGTACATGTTAATCAAATTAAAGTAATGATTTCACCTTAATGGCTATTCACATGTCAAAGGCAAATGTTGTTGGAAAAACTTGAATGGAAATATGACGTGTGGGTTTCAGTCCTACAAAGAAAGTGACACCTTTCGGTTGATTCGGAATAAAGGGGATGAAAATCCAGGGCCCGGATGACATCAACCCGAGGGGTCTTTTTGTGAACTCCATTATTTGTAACATCAGTCAGACAACTTATTGACCAGTATACAAGACAAGAAAGGTCGCTAGTTTACCTGCACGCCACGTGGCAAGTTTGCCTGCTCGCCACGTGGCAAGCTTGCAAGCAGGCCATAACACGTGGCAAGCTTTCAAGCAAGCCACAGCATGCATGCAGGCAAGCCACATTGTGGCTTGCTGGCAGTTTTGGCAAGCTCGTTGCAAGCAAAGAAGAGGCAGAGGTCTATATAAGACCATTGAAGCTTGAAGCAAGAGCAGAGAACAAAAAACTCGAGCTTTATGTGAGCTTTGTGTGAGAGAAGTATGTGTGTGAGAAGAGCACATGAGCACTTGCTTCCCTTCCTCTTTGAATCCTCATGTTTTCTTTCCTTCTGTTGTGTATTTATTTTGCTCAACAGAAATAGTGATAATTTTCGGATCTAGTTCAGATCGTCACGACAACTAGTGCTCGGTTGTGTTCGTGATCTTGCAGTTTTATCCTGGGAAACAGACGTCCACCTAATCCTCTGAGCACCACGGAGGGGTCGAATCTGTTTTAAGGAGACAGCGCTCTGCTGGACTCGGCATCCACTCTGAGTTCGTGTTGCAGCTCTCGACATCCTGTCAGCAACTCTCAACAGCAACGTGGCGCCGCTCGACAACTAACGGTGTCCGCGACTCATCTACTCGGTGCGTGGTTCGGCTCGCTAGAGTCGACAGTTTGATATTATCTGCTCAAACCTACTTGATTATAAGTTCTTGTGACTCTGATACGCACTCAGAATTGTAACAAGTTTACACCCAACAAATATCAAATGATCAATGTGGTTAACAAAAATTCTCATCATGAAATTTGTCATCTTATGTTTTTTCCTTCTAGTATTTTTACATAGGTCATCTCATACCAACGTGACTTTATATCTAAGTTCTTCATAACAAATGTAATCATAGAACAGAGCTTTTGGACAAAAATTAAAAGACATTCCATATTTAAGGAATCATCAAATAGTTTTTTTTTTTTTTTTTTTGTTTAGAATTCATTGTCCCATGGCATAATACAGACGACAGACATATAACATTTCTGACGTAATAAATAAAGATAGATTCTCAAAAATTTATATATAAACATCAAATGAGTATCTTTGTAACTAGAGAATATCCTTATCTTCAACAATATTATAACAGGCATACAATTATAGAATAGCTACTACGATATAAAAAAAAACCACTATTTCCCTCTAATCAAAATCATTATACATCGAATATTCTTTATAATTAAAATTATTTAAACTCCATCAAAAATATTTTAACTGAATTAAAATCACTTTAACATTTTTTTAGTAGCTTCTTAATAGTTACTACAATATTATATTAATTGTTAAAATAATTATAACAACTATCTAAATAATGCAATAATATTATATTTAAGCACTGTAATAGCTAGTTAATAGTTATTAAGTGATTTCTATTGAGAATCAAATTATAAATATTTTACTGTTGCACTTAGCCCCGGGGGTATTTTTAAGATAAAAGAATACATGATAGGACGCCCATTTGATATTTTTACATAACTATTAATGTTTGCCCCTTAACTTTTGTACCAAATCGATAATTAACGAGTAACAAATATCCATTCCAAAAAGAAAAACAAGGGAGGAAAAATGCAACAAAACAGTAGGCATAAATTTAAATATACTTAATAAAAAAAGATTTGAACAAGAGAGCCATTGATCACAGCATCAACAACTCCTTTCGTGCTTCACATGTCTTGCTACAAATGCTGGGAATTAAACTTGCTAGTGGCTTTTTCATATGCACATTAGAGTAAAAGAAGCCATCACGTTTTTTCAACGCTCTGGTATTCTTGGAAAAGAGCTAAATCATAGAAATATTTGTCCTAATATAGGAATCCAAGTCAGGCACTCAGTAAATAGTTCGGATCTTTTGTCTTGAAATAATTTTATCCCTATGTCTTCTTATCGATATGACGATCATGACATCCTTAAGATATGTACGGTATCCTTGTAATATATAAGACATCTTTGCGTGTAATATGACCTGCTCGATCGGCAAGGAAACATGGAGATAGAGATATTTTGGGACAGAGAATCTTCCGAACTCACCTACTTAGACATTTTCCAACTGTTAAAAATTGATCTTAAGATTTATTAAAGTAATCATCCATGTAGGTATACCAATTGAGTGTGGGATTGCTTTTTCATTAGCTCATGGTAGCAAAAAAGATAGAATCCGTCATCTAACGGTCTCACACGGTCGCTCTCGTAATCATCGATAAAGAGATAAATCGGAAAACTGTAGCTAATCAAAAAGGATTTTTTTCTTGATTTTAAATCCTGAATGAAGCAGTTCCAACCTATGCTTATGCCAACTGTAGAAAGATTTGCTTAAGATTGCCTGCTTGATTCTTGCTTGTTGGAGACGATCTCTGAGCAAAAATGGCAACGCTGGGCATCGATGTGTACAGGCAACTGATAGATATCTCAGCTCAGCTCCTTCAGGTGCGTATCCTTATCGTTGGACCGGCAGTGCTGCATTGAGGCCTGTGACCAGGATTTTAGTGCAGATTTCGTTCACCAGGACACGCAAATGTGGCCTTCGTGTAAGCAAGCTGAGCAGCAGCAGCTCTACGTAGGCGTGGTTGACTTGGAACTTGTAAAACACTTGTAAACGTAAGGATGGCATGGTTGGATCGGAGGAGGAAAATCTTGGCATTTTTTGTTGGATCACTAGTGGAAGATGACAAGGGAGGAGGCGTAGAATTTCAGAGAGCTGCCTCCCTAACATCTGGCTCTATACAGAACAACAATCACGTGTGTTTTTTCTCTACGAGGTTTTCCTCCTTAATTTCCGTCTTCTCGCTAAGTCCTTTCTCACCTTTGACTTGATGACTTCCACTTTGGAGGGGGATTGAGGTCGTATAAGACAAATACTATACAAACGTTTATCCACTTTAGCAAGTGAGTTTTAAAATTAATTACTAAATATTAAAATTAATCACTTTAACAATTATAAGTGACACAGTAAAAGTAGGGTTAAAATAGTAAAAATTAATATTTTGAAAAATCAGATCGATCATTGAACTGATGAAATGACCGGGTCAAAATTGGTAAGGTTTGACCGATCGAACCGATAATCACGCTTCAATCCTGATCGAACTTGTGATTTTGATCGATTTGGAGCGGTTTTGATTGGTTTTAAATGGTTTTGACCGATTTTTTTATTTTTTCAACTTTAATGGTTGATCGGACCGGATCAAGAGCCGGTTCGTGATTCAACCGGTTTGACCCGCCGATCCGATCCGATTTTCTCAACACTGGTAAAAATAGGTTAACATAGTGGTCAAAATCGTAGGATCAGATGGATCATGAGATCATGGATTATGGATCATGTAAGGTTGGTCAAGCGGACTTTCAGAGTCAGTTGGACGTGAAAGGCTGACCAGACTGTCCGAATGATCATTATCTGTAACTTGCAACTAAGATTAAGAGTCAAATACTAAGTTACCCGACCCACCGGCCATGCCGATTGGACTTTAGATCTGATCGGATACAATGTGCCTTTCCGGCAATAGTAAAACCTGATTAGGAATAGGTCAGTACCTTCACTCTATACGGTCGAGCTGGCGATATCCCGAACTAGTGGGGGTCGGTCGACTTATAGTGGGACTTACATACATGTCTTATCTTACTCTTTTAGAAATTTGTACTGCCGATAATAAAGAATGCCCCGCGCGTAAATCGTACTTTAAAAATTTGTAATCCGTCATATCATAGAGATTTGCGCGTTCGCTCAAGAAAAGATGTCAAAGGCACCTCTCGACTTGTCTTTTCTTAAAAATTTTTTTGAAAAACATGTAAATACTTTGGGATGCGTACATAGATAATACAGTGACATAATAAAAGAAAATTTCCATCTATAAGTAAAGATAGACAAAAATATGCGATATTTCATTATTCTCTCCTCTCTCTACCATTCTCTTAGCCTGAACTGAGTACCTTAAACGTCGAAAGACCATATCAAACACCCTTTTCTTAACTCGGCATTACCACTCCTTGTCTTATAAGACTGTACGAAATCTTTATCCAGTCAACA
Organism: Zingiber officinale; assembly: GCF_018446385.1. Taxonomy (NCBI): domain Eukaryota; kingdom Viridiplantae; phylum Streptophyta; class Magnoliopsida; order Zingiberales; family Zingiberaceae; genus Zingiber; species Zingiber officinale. The sequence goes on from NC_056007.1 coordinate 88,574,176, forward strand.
GTCAAATCATATTCCCAATAAACCGTCTTCTCAGCTCTGCAGAGGATGAATAAGTTTATGAAATTAATTTAATATATCACGAGATATCAGTCACACACGAGAGAAGCGAAAATTTTAAATTCCTTATTAACTCGAAATTATTAAAACCCTCTGTTTCCTTCGCATTAGACATGCCCAATATATCTTCCAGTTTAATGATTGGTTAGAAATCTAATTCAAAAAGCTTTTCCTTTTGGTGAAAGAGAAAGTTCTTTTCAAATAACGTAACATGTAACATGAAATTAGCTGGATTATTCTATGAGCTTAAATAGAAAAAAATGGATAAATATGTCTACGGATGCACTGTTATCCTATTCTTCATCGAGATTGAAATATATTTACATATAGCAAGAAAAATGAGTGAGTATGATATTATGATGTGGACAAGCACCAAGTACAATCGATGTCGTTAACGCTTAATCAAATACTATTTTAAGGAAACCCCTTCTCTTATGTTCATCTACTCCGAGATAATTAGTCCAATTTTGCGTCTAATTCAATGGACGTTCCACGCAAATTAAACGGCCTTTCAGAGCAGCCATCCACACCATTCCCTAGCTCCGGCCAAGCACGCCAGCATTTTCTATTATTATATAATATCCTTGGTTAAGTTCTTCACGTAAGCAAGCTTTCTAATCATCATCAGTACTTCCACTGCTGAAACAGAAGCAACACACACTCTGTTCTATGAATCGAAAGGTATTCACAATATCATTGATGTTATTGTGCAAAGAATTTCAGATCGTCCTGCACCTTAATTACTCGCTTAATTGATGTTTTAACAAGTTAATTGACTAATTAATCTTCCATCTCAAAGCTGCTGTTGTAACCAAATTATGTCCTCCACGGTCCACATGCTCTCCGCCGGCCATTCACTCTGCTCCGGCTGCATCCACTGGCCACAGACGTCGTCGACGTCGCTCGCGAAGCTCTCGGGGGCCGCCGCCGGGGGCGGCATCGGCGGGGACGAGAGTCGCTGCGTCTCGAAGGAGGCGCCGGAAGTCTCCGCGCTGCAGGGGAGCTTGCTCTGCTCGCGGATCCTCTCGGCGAGGCGCGGCATCCACACGGAGCGCACCATGTCCGCGAACCGCTCGCTGTCGACGTCGCACCGCATCTGCTTCGCCTGCTTCTGCACCCGCGTCCGCCAGTAGTTCTTGATTTCGTTGTCGGTCCTCCCCGGCAAGTGGCGCGCGATCTTCGACCACCGGTTGCCCAGCCGCGAGTGCAGCTCCAGGATGAGGAGCTGCTCCTCCGGGGTGATGTTGCCCCGCCGGACGTCGGGGCGGAGGTAGTTCAGCCACCGGAGCCGGCAACTCTTTCCGGTACGCCGGAGCCCTGCCCGAGGGCATCAAGTAATTAATTAATTAATTAAGCACCAGTCGATGCATATTAATTAATGAATCGAGAAGTACCGACCTGCGGAACGAGCGAGGGAGTTCCAGCGTCCCTCGCCGTGGGCACTGATGTAGTTCACGAGGAGGAGGTCCTCGTCCGTCGTCCAAGGTCCTCTTCTCAGGTCGGACTCATGATCATCCGGCGCCGCCCTCCCGCGGAACTCCATCAGAGGGTTTTCATGGAGTAAACAGGATAAAGGAAATGGTGATTGGGCTGTAAAGAATGGTCAGGTTTTTATAGAGGAATTGAATATAATTGGAGAGACAGACGAAACACGTCACTGACTAAACCGCATTGAAATTTAGTTGAAAGCGGCTATTTAAAAGCCAAAATAGTAGGCTTTTAAATTGACACGAAGCAGCGTAACGAGCGCTGCCTTCCAATTAAGCCTCGACGTTGCGTTTTCCTTTTCTCACTAGCTAGCTAGTAGTCCCTTGAGTATTCGCTGCCTGCGCAGCTCGCTCTGTTGCCTTCTTCCATGATGAGACTCTTCTGATCATCGATTTGGGGTTAGGTTTTGTGATATATATTTTGCTAAATAGTTACAAAGCTTAATTCTGAAGTTGGCTAGTGTGGGTAATAAAATTAAAATTCTATTTTGAAAATACATAGAGTTGATGATAAATTTAAAAGGAAAAAATATTTTCATCGGTACGAATCATTTTAAATAGAGTTTAAAAATAAAATTTTGAGGGTTTACGTCTAAAGTGGACAATATCAGATATGTAAATTTTTATAACACAACAAATGGTATCAGAATCACTGCCCAGATCAAATATCATGTGGGGTGACCTTAAATGAAGTTGAGAAATGTACGAAGCAGGTCAGAGTTATCGGATATTTACATAGAAATCTAGAGTAGGTCAGGATGATCCGATGCTCGAGGGAAGATCCGGAGCAGGTTAAAATGATTGGATGCTTGTGAGGAATCACGAAACAGATCAAGAATAATTGGATACTCGAGAGAAGATCCGAAGTAAATTAAAATTACTGGGTGCTTACGAAGAGATTTATAGCAGGTCAGAATGATTTAATGCGTATGAAAAATTTAGAATAAGTCAAAAGTAACATGATGATACTTGAGAAGAGTCTAGACAAAATAATAATAATAATAATAATAATTCTATTTTTAGGAAAGGATTATTAAAAATATAATTAAAATCCCATATTAAAAATACCTAAAAACAAATCATAAATTTAAAAGAAAAAGATATGTATCTTTATTGATATCAGTTAGTTTAGATAGGTTTAGATAAAATCTAAAAATTAAGGTGACGTTTATTTAGAGGTTTGGGAATGAAGGAATGGATTCATTCCCAAATTTTATGTTTAGTTGATGGAAATAGAATCAAGATTTTGGAATAAAGCTAAAAAATTTGGGTATGGATGAAACTTACTCCCTCCCTTGGGTTTTGATGAAATAGGAATGTGAATTAAGTTTTTGACAAAAATATCCTTAGTATATTTGTTCAATTTTTCTTTCATTTCACACACTCTCTCTCCTTATTATCTCTCGTCATATTTTCTCTCATTATTATCTCTTATCATACATTCTCTACCATTTTCTCTCTATATTTTCTCCCATCACACCCTCTCTCTCCTTATTTCCTCTTTCTTCATTCTTTTCCATTACACTTTCTCTCCCATTACACGCTCTCTCATCATTTTTTCATCATACTTTATCTCTCCTCAATTTATTTTACCATTCTCTCCTCATTTTCTCTCAGTATACTTTTTCTCTCTTCATTCTCTTTCATCGCACTCTCTCTCCTTATTTTCTCTAATCATACTTTAATTTCTCTCTTCTCAATATCTCATTTTTTCTCATCACACTTGCTCTCTCTTCATTTTTCCCATCACTCTTTCTCTCTCAATCAATTTTCTCTCTCATCATTATACTTTCTCTTTCCTCAATATTTCATTTTATCTCATCATACTTTCTCTCTCTTAATTTTTCCCCCATCACTCTTTCTCTCTTATCATATTTTTTCTTTTCCCAATCTCTCCTATCATGCTCTCTCTCCTAATTTTCTCTCATCATACTTTCTCTCTCTTCATTTTTTCTATCACACTTTCTTTCTCATCATATGTTTCTCTCACATTCAACTTTTCCTCCTATCTAATTTTTTTCTCTTATTTTTCTCTAAGAGTAAAAAATGGAATTTATGTTTATTCCGATTGAAAATATTCAACTAATCAAACATCATTTTTAAGAATGATACTCAAACTCATATCCATTTATATTTCATAATATTATTATACTCATTCTCATTCCAATTTTAAAAAAAGAACCAAACACCACATAAAATTATTAATATAAATCTAAAATAAATAATATCATACATTTATAAATTTCTTTCATTCCATCCATCCGACCTCATGACTTTGTACGATCATATTTAAAAACTCGATCCATTGATATTGTCATAACAATAATAAAAATTAAGTCTTATCCCAGCTGCTATGCTACTGTCGTCTAGTGAAATTTTAGTTGGATGCGGTGGTGTTAGATGAATCTATAAGGTCATTTTGACATCAGACGCTATCTTGACGCCACACTGCATTAGCTCTCTAATGATCAAACACGCAATATTCTAATATTTATTTGTGACAAATTTATAATATTTAGTGATGTGCTTTCGCATCTTTTTAGACCTTGAAAAAGGAAAATGGATATATTCCTTTTCTTAGGGTCAGTATAATTGGTGGAAAAGCTACTAGTGGAGGAAGGGCCCCCGTGAGGTCGAAGAGAAAATTAAAAAGGACACGTGCGTATTTAAATTTCCAGCGGACAAGCTAGACTTTTTCATTGGTTTTTTCTTCAACTAAATTTAATTCTATTTTTAGCATTTCTATTAGAATTTTTAATACTTTAAGAGCCACCTTAAAATATTTTAAGGATGACTTGGACAATATGGTTAGAAAATGCGTTTTTATATATAAAAAGGTATTTTTTTTAAATTTTTGGCAAAATAAAAAATAAACCTTTTGTTTTTTTATTGGAATCGGACGTTCTGTTTTTCATATATTATAAAAAGGACGCTCATTCTATGTCAATAATTTTTTAAAATAATAATAATATTATTATTTTTATTACTTAATTAAGAATGAGACCATTTAATAATTAATTTTAATAAAAGTTAAATTAAATTATGTTAATACTTTTTATTCTTTTCACGTTGAAAATAGTTTTAAAATTTATTAGTAATTTTTTCTAATTATTTTTTTATATAAAAAATACATATAGTAATAATTTTGTTTAGTCCACATCTTATGATTGGTAATACCGCGAGCGGAGAAGTTTCTATAAATATCTTGGACCGTAACGTTATAAAGCATACCTGATATAGGAAATAGTGGATGACCCCAGTGATAGGGCAGAAACATTAGTCAAGAGAATGTGACAGTCAAAAGCCAATAGAAGATGGTGGTCAAGGTCAGAACGACGGGTCCAAGTAATTCACTTCTCTTATCCTGGTTGATTTTTTACATCGGTCGAATATTCATGGCTCAACCCCCTCACTTCTCTTGGGCACCACCCTAGACTTACACTCGGTCGGCTTCTTAGTCGGTCGGACCTTCAGGAATCAGTCCTCTCACTTCTCCTAGGTACCGCCCCAGCCTTATGCTCAGTCGGCTCCTTAGTCGGTCGGGCCTTCATGGCTCATTCCCCTCATTTCTCCTAACACTGTCCCAGTCGACTTCTTAGCCGGTTAGATCTTTAGGGCTCATTCTCCTCACTTCTCTTAGGCACCGTCCCAACCTTACTCCCAGTCGACTTTTTAGCCGGTTGGACATTTAGGGCTCAGTCCTCTCACTTCTCCTGAATATCATCCCAGCCTTACGTCCATTCAGCTTCTTAGCTGATCGGACCTCTAGGTCTCAGTACTCGCCTCATGAGCACAGTCCCAACCTACTCCCGGTCGACATATAGAACAGTAAGATTATCCCTAGGCGACTCCTCACCGGGGACAACATTGTAAGAGAATCTCAATAGTTTATCAGAGTAATGGCTAGTCGTCAGGGAATATTCCGATGCTCTATCCAAGGAGAGTTCATCGTGCACTTTTTGTCATTTAACATTCCCTGGCATCCAACATTCTCTGAGGTTTAATAATTATGAAAATTATGAAAGACAGTATAAAAATGATGGCTCTTGTTGGCCAAATACACTCATCCACTCATACACTCACATCTAATGTTCATCTTCTTATTCCCGTATTTCCTTTCCATTGGGGTCCTGTTCTGACTTAAGTGTCGGAGGGTATGTGCCAAGGACCTCTTCCTTGGTTTTTGGAATCTATTGCTCCCATGTGATGGGTTTGCGTGTGCACATGTTCGTGATACTCCCAAAGGGCGGTTCTTCCTCTGCCTCGTGTGGAGGTTTGAGGTAATCGACGCACCTACGAGTCGTAATCTCAAAGTCCTCTCCTAGCCAACATCCTAGCCATATTGTTGGTCCTCCATCTGACTCAGCTCCCGTACAGGAATAAATTTGGCACCGTCAATGAAAATACATTCACCTATTCTGAAACGTGAAGATAAAGGACACCGATAAAATCAACATCCTATAACACCTGAGGAATACAAGTTATTCAAGGAGGCCAAGATGCGAGCAACCTCAGAAAAATAAACTGCAGATTCTCACCTGCGCTGTGTACCCGTGGCCTCGAGGGATGGGCTCTCTGCCTCGGACAGAAGGTCCAAGAGGAAGTAGTCATACGACTTCCCCCGGGCGTTGTATCGAGCCCCTGGTGAAGATTGCAATAAAATGGAGCGAACTCAGACTTTCTCGGCCGAGAACTCACCCAAAAAGGACTCGAAGACAAGAAAGACCCCAGTCATTTAGGAGACATTCGAATAACTTAGCATTCCTTTCTCTCAGGAGGTGCTCGGCGAGAAACTCCCTAGGGGTTTTAAGCCTTTGTCTATCAGAGAGTACGGAGGTAGAATGATTAGATGATCACATCTGAAAATTCCAAAATGTTACTCTCCTGCACCAATATAGCGACATCATAAAATGCCAAATGTTTTTTTACCACTTTTTCTGGCTCAACACTAAGATAGTTTGACAGATTGTCAGTCGGGCCTATCACTTATTTCAAGGAGTTCAAAAATACTTTCATACACCATTTTACCAATAGTAGGAGATATCAGAAGACTAATTATAGTTTATTTGCCCTTAAACAAGGAATCGCGGAATCTCTATGAGCATACATCAAGCATTTCCAATATGTGGCATTGGACATCCCTTCCGCCACCTCTGAGATATTAATACATATCTGCTTTCAAGGTCTGTTAGAGAGAGATTTCTTCCGAGCCCTCATCCGAAAATTTGCAAAGGATTTTGATGATTTATTGGGTAAAGCGATCAAATACATTAATATGAAGGAAACTCAAGCCGCTCGGAAGAAGGAGGTAAAGACTCCTGCTTTAACCGGGCGGGCAAACATGAAGCCACCACCACCTCCCGTCCATCCCAAGGACTCCCAACTGAATTTTCCCTTGGATCGTGGTAGGGGTGGCCTAGCAGGTAGGGGTCGTATGGACCCTTATCAACAAGTCTTCCTCATGGGAGGCTCGATACTTTACTTACCATCTGTCTCACACTCATGATACCGAATATTACCTCCAGTTAGCCCGGGACTCTCGTTAAGCTGTTGAACTAGGCTTCCCCTTGCTCGAAGTTGCGCCTCAACTCCTAAAGCAGTAGGCCGCTAATTCCAAGATTACAACCCAACCGATCAATCTGCCTCAAGGAATCTCAACAATCTATAAGAGTAATGACTAATTTGTCAAGGAATATTCTTATGCTCTATCCAAGGGGAGTTCATCGTGCACTTTTTGTCATTCAACATTCTATGAGGTCTAATAATTGCATAAATTATGAAAGACAGTATAAAAAAGGAGGTTCTTTCTATTGGCCAGGTATGCTCATTCGCTCATACGCTCGCATCTATTGTTCATCTTCTTCTTCCCCTACTTTTATTAATTCCCATCGGAGACATATTCTGATTTGAACGTCGAAGGGCCTGTGTCAGGGACCTCTTCCCTGGTTTTTGGGCTCTAACACTCCCATGTGATGGGTCTGCGTGTGCGTGCGTAGGTTCGTGATACCCTTGGAGGGTGGTCCTTCCTTTGCCCCGTGTGGAGGTTTGAGGTAGTCGGTGTACCTGCGAGTCCTAATCTCAAAGTCCTCTCCAAGTCAACATCCCATCCACATCGCTGACCCTCCATTCGACTCAACTCCCGTACAGGAATAAATTTGGCACTGTCTGTGGAAACACATTCACTCGCTCTGGAACGTGAAGATAGAGGGCACCGGTAAAATCAATGTCACTATGATGCCCGAGGAATACGAGCTATTCAAGGAGGCCAAGATGCAAGTGACCTTAGAAAAACAGACTGTAGATTCTCACCCGTGCCGTGCACCTGTGGCCTCGAGGGATGTGCCCTCTGGCTTGGACGAAAGGTCTAAGAGGAAGTAGTTATAGGACTTCCCCTGAGTGTTGTATCGAGCCTCTGGTGAAGGTTGCAATAAAATAGAGTGAACTAAGGCTTTCTCGACCGAGAACTTACCTACAAAGGACCTGAAGAGAGGAAAGACCCCATCCATTCAGGAGACATTCGAACAACTCAACGTTCCTTTCTCTCAACAAGTGTTGGACGAGAAACTCCCTAGGGGGTTTAAGCCCTTATCTATCGAAGAGTACGGAGGAAACAATAACCTAGATGATCACATAAAAAAATTCCAAAATGCCACTCTCTTGCACCAATATAGTGATGTCATAAAAACCAAGTGTTTTTGGCCACTTTTTCTATCTTGGCGCTAAGATGGTTTGGCAAACTGTCAGTCGGGTCTATCACTTATTACAAGGACTTTAAAAATGCTTTCCAACATAATTTTGCCAGCAGTAAGATATACCAAAAGACTAATCACAGTCTATTTGCCCTTAAAAAAGGAATTGCAGAATCTCTATGAGCATACGTCAAGCATTTCCATTAGGTGGTTTTAGACATCCTATTCGTGACCTTTGAGATATTAATAAGTGTATACTTCCAAGGCCTGTTAGAGAGAGATTTCTTTCGAGTCTTCATCCAAAAATCTATAAATGATTTCGGCAATTTATTGGGAAAAACGGCCAAATACATTAATGTAGAGAAAACTCAAGTAGCTCGGAAGAAGGAGGTAAAGACTCCTGCTCTAACCGGGGGGGGCAGACAGTAAGCCACCACCACCACCCGTCTATCCCAAGGACTTCCAACCGAATTTCCCTTTGACTCGAGAGGTAGGGGTGGTCCAGCGGATCTGGGCCGTACATACCCCTATCAACAAGTCTTCCTCATGGAAAGCTTGATACTTTACTTACCATCGGTTTCACTCTCATGATACCGGAAATTGCCTCCAGTTCGCTCGGGACTATGCTGAGCTATTGAACTAGGCCTCCCCTCGCTCGAAGTTGCACCTCAACTCTTGAAGCAGTAGGCCACTAATTACAACATTGCAGCACAACCTATCAATCCGCCTCAAGGTAAAGATAGCCTAGGTGGTCCGTTGAGCCGCATAGGAAAGGAGCTGATGGAGACCCGAGACAAGGAGAACCAGGGAAATGTTGTGATCCAAGATATTATGTAGACGGGTTCGCTGTTGCGTAGAGAAGAGGTATAAAATCGATTGGAGATGTAACTAGGTTAGCACCTTAGGGGATAGGGCGTATGAGATACCCGAAAGACTTATGTCCTACGATCATTATCTCTAAAAAATCAACGTGAACATATTCCAGACTCACACCCCAATACAAGTTATAAATTAGTAGGGCTCTCGTGCCGAACAACCATCCGGTCAGATGACCGTCCAGTCGGATTTCAGACTCTTACCCCAGTGTGAGTTATAAACAAGATAGGCTCTCACGTCTCAACGACCATCCGATCGGATTCTAGACACTCACCCCAGTGTAAGTTATAAGCGAACAGAGCTTTCACATTCCAATGACCATCCGGCCGGATTCCAGACTCTCGTCCTAGTGCGAGTTATAAGTAAGCAAATCTCTTGCGTCCCAACAACCATCTGATCGGACAATTGTCCGGTCGAATTCCAGGCTCTCGCCGAAATGTGAGTTATAAGCAAATAGGGCTCTCACATCTCAACTACCATCTAGTCGGACGATAATCTGGTCGGATTCCAAACTCTCACCCAGTGTGAGTTAAAAGCGAGCAGAGCTCTCGCGCCCCAACGACCATCCGATAGGATTCTAGACTCTCGCCCCCGTGCGAGTTATAAGCGATCAGGGCTCTTGCATCCCAACGACCATCCGATCAGACAATCATCTAGGTGGATTCCTGACTCTCGCCCAGTGCGAGTTAGAAGCAAGCAGGGCTCTCGGATCCCAACGACCATTCAATCAGATTCTATATCTCACCCAGTGTGAGTTATAAGTGAGTAGGGCTCTTGCGCCTAATGGTCATCCGGTCGGATTCCAGACTCTCACCCTAGCGCGAGTTATAAGCGAGCTTTACGCAATGATCATCCGATCAGATTCTAGACTCTTGCCCCTGAGCAAGTTATAAGTGAGAAAGATTATCGAGTCCTAACGAGCATTCGATCGGATGACCGTCCAGTCAGATTCCATACTCTCGCCCTAACACGAGCTATAGGTGAGTAGCGCTCTTGAGTCCCAATGACCATCCGATCATATTCCAGACTCTCATACAAATGTGAGTTATAAGCGACCAAAACTCTCGCGTCCCAACGACTATCCGGTCGAATTTCAGACTCTCACCCCTCTGTGAGTTATAAGCGAGCAGAGATCTCGTGTCCCAACGACCATTCGGTCAGACAACCGTCCAGTCAAATTCCAAACTCTCGCCCAGCATGAGTTACAAGCGAGCAATGCTCTCTCATCCCAACGACCATCCGGTCAGATTCTAGACTCTCACTCCAGTGTGAGTTATAAGAGAGTAGTGCTCTCGCATCCCAATGACCGTTTGGTCGGACGACCATCCAGTCAGATTCTAGACTCTCGCCCCAGTGCAAGTTATAAGTGAGCAGAGCTCTCACGTCCCAACAACCATCATGTAAGATGACTGTCCGGTCAGATTCAAGACTTTCACCCTACTGTAAGTTATAAGCGAACATGGCTCTCACGTCCCAATGACCATAAAATCAGACGACCATCCGATCTAATTCCAGACTCTCGTACCAGCGTGAGTTACAAGTAAAAAAAGACTCTCGCCCCTATAACCTCCTCGTCAGGAATAAGCTCCGTATAGCGCTTATTGCTACAACCTCTCCGCACGACTATTATCTCTATGACCACCTTGTCCGACTTTTATCTCTATAATCGTCTCGTCCGGTTCTTATCTCAAAAGATGCTTTGACGGGTGCTTAACATGTTCATGGTGATGCTTGGCAATACATGTTGAATCCTTCAACACCGCATACTCAATCTCATGATTTAATCACGGTAATTTAAAATGATAAGCTAACATGGAAGTCAATATATCAACACATACTACAAAGATAGTTTGATTAATCAAACCCAAAAAGGTATCCTTTGGCCGCTCTTGTCACGCCCCGGGGGGGGGGGGGGGGGGGGTCCCTGCCCGAAGAAATTTCGGCAGCACCTCCACTGTACGGCGGACAATATGAAACATTACTACATACAAAATATACATCAGCCACACTCGGCTGGAATATATATAGAATATAACTATCACAACCACGCAGTTTAATAAGCCTACATGGCTGAACGTAAACACATAGCAGCGGAAGACATAAAATGATACGAACGTAAAACTAACAACGGCACTAACAAAAAATGTTGCAACCACCCGACGGGACTCCAAAATTCATATCGAAGCATACAATACCAAGTTCACAAAACCAAAACATAAATAGCATTAGCAACCAAAACCGGAAAAGAAACTATCCTCGAGTGTGTCGTGGGACTGGCAGCTGGGACTCTCCAAGCATCCATGACTCATCTACCTGCTACCTGGCGAAAGAAAACCATTTTTGCAGGGTGGTGAGTATTGGAACTCAGCGGGTAAGGAAAGAGATAGTGCATGAACATACATATAACTAGAAAGTGAGCCAAGAGTATACAGTCTCATAAAAGAAATAGCAGATACTACAATAGAACCAAAATAAGCACTCATACCTGAAACCATATCCTATGTTAGGTATAGTAGGTAAGAACTGGTACTAATCTGCTACAGTAATATTCATGCTACAGAGGTAATAAGTAAGGTATATACATATTTCCAATGACTAAACATCTACAATGAGAATATATCTCAACCTAAGCAAGCATATCAGCATATGTGAACAATAACAGTAAGCAATACAGCATATATAGACAGCAGCAGTCAAAGCAAATATAATAACAACAGCGTATGCACGGATGGTCACTCCCGCCCACCTCTCCGCAGCCGGGTCAGTGACAGACTGTACACCACTCCAGCTACCACTCACACGAATGGTCGAGGGGACAGTTGCATAGTAGCTAACTAGCTACATCTGCGATGGGGTCCCTGCTGCTCGTACTCCAGCTACCACTCACACGAATGGCCGAGTGTGGCACGACAGGACAAGCGGCATCAACTCCAGCTACCACTCTCTCGAGTGGCCGAAGATGCGGCATGCATGTAATGACATGATGCGAACAATGCAACAGTCATCATATATATATATAAACAGAAACTGGTATGCTACATGAAGCCAGCATGCTCAATATCGCACATAAATAAGCAACAGTCAAAAAAAAAAATACAAACATGGTATCTAGTATCTGCTACTGATCATGGACAACAACAAGAGACTGTATGGATATAAAAATGAGTAACTCAAAGATTTTGAGTGGAAGTATCAAACATAGGGAAAATTATGAGTAGAGTCAAGGTAAAGCAGTTCTTATCCAAAAATAGCTCATGCACCAAGTTCAAAGGACTAAAGAAACAAAGCAAGAAATATCCGCCTTTATACGTGGATCGTGTCAACCGTCTTCAATCAACGTCCTGCAAGTCACGTGATATACAATTTAGCTAATCATGTTATACATCAACTAACTAAACCTAGTTCCCAAAACTGATAAGGTAACTCTCTATCGCGATGATTATTAATCAACACTAATCGTCGGTTTACCTTGATTAATCCAACCAGTAAATCCTTAATTAAAATCCACACCATCTAAATCTATCCCAAGAGAAACCAGAATCACTAAAGGCAGAGACTAAATCACAGAACTTAAATTAGCTATAAGGAATTAAAGTATGACCACGCAAATCCGGCAACCTAACATGACACAAGGAACAATCAACATTTGAATTTATTACAAAACCGCAACAGATCGAACTAAAGTCTCCATTTGCCAAAGAACCAGATCTACTTCTGCCAAGGCATAGGCAATCACAAGGTAACGAAAACATTCGTGAACCCAAAACTGTCAATGGACTAAAACTGCACAGAGAGCAAATCAACACTATCAAGAACAGCAACAGAAACACCGAGGTAAAAAAAATGATGGATTTACCATCGTCCACCCGAAACTTCCGAAAACTCAAGGAGAAAACAGATTGTTCTTAAAATTGACTCGGGAACCTCAAGAAACCAAAAACAAAAATCCAGAAATCCACCAAAAGTACAGTGATGCAAAACTTGAGTTGACCATCGTCCACCCGAAACTTCCGAAAACTCAAGGAGAAAACAGATTGTTCTTAAAATTGACTCGGGAACCTCAAGAAACCAAAAACAAAAATCTAGAAATCCACCAAAAGTACAGTGATGCAAAACTTGAGTTGAAATCCACACTTCCGAATTCATCCAGCAGCATTCCGATTCTGTAGCTATAGGCACGAACACATCCAATACAAGGAACGATGAATCATCTAGGAGGAACAGCCTACAACTCAGAGGTCCGCATCAGAGCAAAGGGAAGAAGAAAGGCTAGATCAAAAGAAGGAATCAAGCATACCCTATTGCCCCAAATCCAGGTCAACATCGGCTTCGATTTACAAGCAACAAGAAAAACCGAAATCTCATATCTACTAGGGGAAACCGACCTGTCAGATTCGTTAGGGCACGGCTCGGGAGAGATGAGGATGGGCGCCTGGGGCTCGGTTACACCGGCACTGGTGCGGCGTCTCGGTGCTAGCTGGAGGAAGCAAGGTCGCGGCTGTGGTGGCCGCGTGAGAAGTAGGGCCGCGAGAGGTTGAGGATTCGGTGGCGTGAGCTCAACGAAGAAGGCGAGGAAGGCCAGGAGCGAAGTCGGCGAGATTAGGGCACCAGGTCGCGAGCTCGTTGAGAAGAAGAGAGGAGTTGGCGTCGCAAGATGATGAGAAGGGAAGGGATTCGGCGACGGGGAGAAGAAATAGGGCTCGGGAGAGGGAAATAAAATAGTTAGAAAACTTCGGTTTGATTTAATCAAACCCTAAGTACTTTCCTTAATCAACTCCTACTTTCGAGTATTTCTAAACGGACTTTTTCCAAAACCTATAATTTTATTCCCTCCAAATATATCCTACGGGCTCCAATTAAATCCCAGAAATTTTCTAAAAATTCCTAAAAATTCAAATAAGATTATTCGTCCATTAAACCCTATTATTTAATTATTATTTGGGCGTCGTATTTTACAGCTCTCCTACAATTCTTTCATTCGGTAGAACATTCGGTAGAACATTCGTTAGGTGTTCTTCCTGGCATAGGTGTCGGACTGCTCCTCCCACCCCAGTTATGAGCGGGTGGACGAACTACAACCCAAATAAAAATAGGTCGTTTGCCCCGTCTTCAAACATTTATTTGACTTATTCTTATAGACATGCAAGGCAAATTGGGAAGACGCCAACTCATATTTGGTTCATGTTAATTCGGCTTGAGGGAGCTCAGTTCAATTGCTCTTAGGTCCAAGTCATGTTGCTATTGCAGTATTATTCGATCCTTGGCCTTTGCCTCCATGGAGAGGCGGGATATCACAGAAGCATGCGTTATTTCTAGGTCATATAGTTTCATAGCCCTTTGCGATAAGCCTCGAGAGGCTTTTTTCTTCAGAGCAAACTTAGCTCGGACTTTAGACTGGGCAACAAGCAGACACGCCTCAAGTTCTCTTTGGTTCGAGTGGTGGAGATTCAGGGTATGCAATACTTCTACTAATGATCCCTCCTTTTTAGCAAGTAGTTGAGTTTGATGTTTCACTTCTAATTGTAGCTGTTGGATCTCTGGAATCATGGCTTGGAGATGGGATTCCGACTCCATTACCTTGAGGGTTACGCCAAAGAATGATGAGGCATCACGAGGATATGGGGGAGAAGGGTGTTAGAAGCCTGGGGGAGGGACCCCTTTTTAAAGAATGATCATGAGATGCAAACTCTACAATCTCATGGGAAGAAGAGCCATCTCCCAGGGCCATTGGATCAAAGTGAACCATCACAGAAGATTGTGAATTATTGCCTGAGAAACGTATGGTGGGCAGAAACATGACGCTATGGGAAAGGAACAATATTTATGACAATAGGAAGAGAAGGGGCGCACCATCACAAGTTCTTTTCTTACTTTTATAAAGTCGGCAATCTATCAAGTCCGGTCAGCAACATACGAGCATCTCCTACATGGCTAAATAGCAAGACATTGAATAGACTATGTGTAGGACCGTTGCGACCAACCAGAAGGGGGGTTGGATAGCCTGCAAACACAAAGACAAAACCAACCCTTATCGAACTTTTAAACTAACACTTATAAAATAAAGTAAGCAGAAAGTAAATCATAAAAACGAGGCACACGATATTTACTTGGTTACAATCGGGGAGGTTGTTAATTCAAGATAAATGTAGCACTAAATACTCCTTCAGGCAGAGAAGCCACGTACATCAATGAAGCGCAGAGACAGAAGCTTAACTAAAATTGAAGCGTACAAGCGTTGGAAATACAATTCGTGAGTTCGTTAAAAAGCTTCTGGACCAAGGCTATATTTATAGCCTTGGTCGGGGCGCCTGAAAAAGTCCGGGCTCCCTGGGGGATAAAACTTTATCCCCAGCGTTCAGATCGAGTCAAATCTCGATCTGGTCAAAACTTGACTTCCGGGCGCCCCGGAGGGGTCCGGACGCTTTGGACAGCTCCGGGCGCCCCAGAGGAACAAATCAACCCCCGTTGACTTTTTCAGCCCCGGATCTTCTGCTCCGGCTCTGTTCGCCTTAGATAGAATCTTCCGCTCAATTGAGTGATTTCTGCCATCCGGAATAGAGCTCACCCAAACTCAACTTCCGGTCTTCTCGAGCGGGCTTCCTCTCCGGCTTCTCATCCCTCGGAATCGCTGTGTGCTTCCTTCTCATCCACCAGCGTACTCATCCGCAGTCTTCATCCCTCGGTCGCACCCCGTCCCGACTTTCTTGCTAGCTGCGTCTCTTGCTCCCCGAGCAATCTTTCGCTTCGGCTTTCATCCCTCGGAACCACCGCACACTTCCTTTTCGTCCGCCGGTGTACTCTTCCGCAGCGCGTCATCCCTCGGACGCACCCGCTAGCTGCGTCTTCCGCTCGACTACCTGTGCTCCTAAACTCCTGCACACTTAGACACAAGGTTAGAAACACACAGGACTAACTTAACTTGTTGATCACACCAAAATAACCTTGGGGTTCCAACACTATGGTCTAGTCAGTCAGACATGAGTCTCCTTCGACTAGACTTAAAGGGGATGCTTGTAATACTGAAAATAGTGAATGTGATAGGCAGAAACGATAGTCAAGAGAATATGACAGTCAAAAGTCAGGAGGAGTTGGTGGTCAAGGTTAGGAACTAGGGGTCCGGGCAATTGTCTCACAACCTTTCACTCTTACCAAGGTTCTATCCGAACCTCAGTGTGAGAGTACTCTAAAATTAAATTTTCTAGCGGTGAAGACGCTGCTGCGACTCAACTGAGGTCATCAGTTCTATATTTTACGATGACTCCTCGGTAATTTCTTTTTCTTAGAATTCTTCTAAATTTGTCTTAATATTTTCATTTAGAATATCTCTTTTATATATACAGTAGGAAACGAAAGAATACTGGTGTTGGGCCCTCTAACGCTAGTACTGACCCTAGATTTCCCACAGATGAACTTAGAGTCAAGTTTGAGTCAACCATTTATATGGCCATTAGGACTAAATGTATAGATAGATCGTTCTTTCTAGTTTCTTGTGCTCCCGTTATGGAGGTTATAAACCACTATAAATTACGGAACCTTGTTGAATGTACTAGTTCGGTAAACATAAGTCTGTGTGCTGAATTTTATAACAACCTAGTGAAAGTAGACGATCTTACCTATACTACTAGAGCAACGGGTACTGATATCACGCTATCCCCTACAACGATCCGGGAGTTTTTAGGGTTACTTCCATCCACTTGTTCCTTTTTGTGCTATCCTCCCGGGGATCTTCCATTCGGGGATCCCTACTCACATATCACTCTTGATACGATTTATTCGTATTTTTTTGGGGGAGAGCGAGTACCCACTGTGACCCAGTTTAGGTCGGTAGAACTTCGAGTCCAGGACTACGCCCTTTATAGGGTCTTAGTCTTCTGCATTTTACCACTGACCACACGGGACATTGTCGTGATGCGCTCATTCCACTCATTTTTACTCTATGCCCTGAGTCATAGGTTAGATATTGACATCAGTCTACATATCTTCTCCACCATTATCTACTCTGCTGGATACGTGACTAATAGTCGAGTCCACATGCCTTTTTGTCGCATTCTGACAGCATATATGTCCTCGTTGGACATTGATGTCACTAGAGGAGACATTCTCTATATGACTGAGTTTGACGTCATAGCAACTAGGAACTTCTCTCTAGCTAGTATCCACATAGATGAGGGCGACGGTACTATATCTTGGCGGAGGGGGGCACGGCACCAGCACGATCCAGACGCATAGGGGGAGGCCGAGCAGGATGAGTTCATGCTTGCACTGTTTCCGGAGGAGGCCGCTCCACCCCAACCACCAGCTCGAGCACCACGTCACGCACCACGCACTCTAGCCGACCGCATGACCGGACTAGAGAGAGCCATGGCGAGTCTCCAGCAGGAGAACTTTGACTTTCAGCGTGACATGCGGCGAGAGGTCTCCGAGTTACGGGCTGACGGGCAGACTCGACACACTGAGCTGATGACACTACTTCGCTCCTTGGGATCTGGACCACCCACTTCCTCATCTCAGTAGCTCTACTTATGACACCTCAGTTATCTACATCACGTGTAGAATACTTTTGATCTATCCAGTGTTCTTTCTGATATGGATTGATTATGTTTGATCTTAATAGACTAGGAGTTTCAAATTTCAAAAATATTTTTTTTTTCAAAAATGGTTATTCTCAACTTATAGGTTAAAACATATTTCGCTTTCAAAACTTTCCTATGTTTAGATTTTTAAATATATTTTTAGCCTTAGATGATCCGGTTGTAAGAACAGGGGCCCCCCGTCCGGAGAAGTCAACGCCACGGGGAAGCCAAAGTAGCAGATGGCCGGGCGGATAGGGGCGGGTTCGACCGGCCGGGCGGCTGGCCGGCGTCTAGATGATGGTTGAAGGTGTCTCGTCGAAAGTCAGTGTTCCGGCGCTCAGCGGATAAGATCGCAGGGCCGATCGGAGTGCACGCTCAGCCAAAGCCATCAGGTAGCACTGCTAACAGTCTCCACAAAGCACGTGAGTAAGAATCTCCCCAAGTAAACCACCGCATACGTCCGGCTGGATGTTTCGGAAGTCGGCCGGCTGGACTCTCTCCAGGGAGTAAGGGTAAAAGGACAAATGACATCTTTTTCTGACAGCGGGTATGGTCCACATGTAGGCCATACTTCAAATCTTATGACGGGGTTCCGCTGTCCCATCGAGGACAGGCTTGGACTGTAGCAGTATGGGTCAGGTAAGCTCACTGACAAGTCCTTACTGGGGTATGGGCCGCTGACACGTGTACACCTCGGTAGGTGTACACTCGCTTCTCCGCTGCCCTATATAAAGGCCCTCACCCTTCGCCGGAGGTACGCGTTTAACATCTTTGGAGCCACTTTTTTCATCTGCTTGCCTGACTTGAGCGTCGGAGGGTCGCCGCCGGGAACCCCTTCCCGGCCCGACTTCTGTGCAGGTTCGCCGGAGGTTCGTGCAACCAGTCGAAGATCCACGTCAGCCACCGGAGAGCGCCACGTGCCCAGCGTCCGTTGATTCAGCATTCGGACAGGATCAATTTGGCGCCGTCTGTGGGAACGCTCCTGCATCCGAGCGGAAGCAATGGACAAGACTGGACGACCGCCCACGATGATGCTCTCCACGAAGTAACTCGACGCTCTAATCAAGGCAAGAGCAGCTAATGCGCAATCCGAGCGGCTGAAGCAACAAACAACGTTAGCATCAGGTGGCCGAGCGGAGGCAATCATCCCCGAGCGGAGGCAATGATCCCAGAGTGGACGCCTCCCCCAAGACAATGATCCAACCGGCATTCAAGGGGGAGCACCGCCGAGCGGATGAAGATGGATTGGGACTTGGATCAATCATGAAGCGCAAATCATCTCCAGCCGTACCGAGCTGGGTGAGAGGTGCACCGATGTAACTCATTTTTGTATATATGCTAGTCGCCTATGTCCTTGTAATGCAGGAAGCAAAAAGATAAAAACGCATTGAGCATTATCCGTCGAACGGCCTACTGCGTGAAGACCCTGTGCCGTTCGGCCGGGCGTATAATTATACGAGCCAAAGGCTCGAAGGCGAAGACCCCGTGCCGTTCAGTCGGGCATATAAATTACACGAAGTCAAAGGCTCGATGGTAAAGACCCCGTACCGTTCGGGCGGGGTGTATATTATTCGAAGCAAGATCGAGGTCAAAGATCCCGCGCCGTTCGGCCGGGAGTATGTTAGCCGAGTCGGAGGCTCAATGACGAAGACCCTAGGCCGTTCGGGAGTATATAATGAGAATTAGCCTTAATAGGCCGTCGAGTTCCGACGTTAAATATCGAGAGACGAGCCGACGTCTATAAACGTTCGAGCGGAAGGTCGTCGAGCTCCGACGTTAAATATCGAGAGACGAGCCGACGTCTATAAATCATCCGAGCGGAAGACCGTCGAGCTCCGACGTTAAATATCAAGAGACGAGCCGGCGTCTATAAACATCCGAGGTGAAAACTGTCGAGCTCCGACGTTAAATATCGAGAGACGAGCCGGCGTCTATAAATGTCCGAGCGGAAGACCGTCGAGCTCCGACGTTAAAGATCGAGAGACGAGCCGGCGTCTATAAACGTCCGAGCGGAAGACCGTCGAGTTCCGACGTCGATATCGTACGACCGACTCTACGTTCCGCTCGGCTCAAGGCCCAAAGGTCTAGTCGGCTTATAAGCGGCCGGCGGAAGACCGTCGAGCTCCGGCGTTAAATATCGAGAGCGGCGCCAGCGTCCGAGCGGAAGAGCGTCGAGCTCCGACGTTAAATATCGAGAGACGAGCCGGCGTCTATAAACGTCCGAGCGGAATACCATCGAGCTCCGACGTTAAATATCGAGAGACGAGCCGACGTCTATAAACGTCCGAGCGGATGACCGTTGAGCTCCGACGTTAAATATCGAGAGACGAGCCGGCGTCTATAAACGTCCGAGCGGAAGACCGTCGAGCTCCGACGTTAAATATCGAGAGACGAGCCGGCGTCTATAAACGTCCGAGCGGAAGAGCGTCGAGCTCCGACGTTAAATATCGAGAGACGAGCCGGCGTCTATAAACGTCCGAGCGGAATACCATCGAGCTCCGACGTTAAATATCGAGAGACGAGCCGACGTCTATAAACGTCCGAGCGGATGACCGTTGAGCTCCGACGTTAAATATCGAGAGACGAGCCGGCGTCTATAAATCATCCGAGCAGAAGATGCCCATAAAAGGGATGCAGTTGCCCCAGAAACTCGCTTCAATATTGTTAGCGCATCTCTATGGTCCGCTCGGCCCAGCACTCAAGGGTACTTGTCGGGATCTAGCGAGCAATTTCTGCGATCAGAGCTTAATATTAAGCAGTCGAAATGTTACATATTTAGCCGAGCGGAAGGGCGAGAAGACAACATATTCACTAGCAAAGAGACAATACGTGAAAGAAAAACATTGCATTAAAATTAGAACTCAAGGCCGAGCGGCCTAAGTACAAAAAAGGTCATTTTTTGGCCTAGCGACCCAACTACACCTACAGACGTCTACTCAATGAAATCATAGAGGTCCCTGGGAATGTTGCTCAGAAGCACCACTTGATCGCCGGCCGGAATATTAGTAGACTCCGGAAGAAGACCCTTAGACTTCAGATAAGTGGTGGTGGCGGTCATAGCCAAGTCGAAGGCTGTGTACATCCGCTCGCATATTTTCTCCGAGAATTCAGGCGAGCGGATGTAGCTCTGTCTTAAGGCAGCGAGGCGACTCGGCTCGGCATCTTAATATTCTTTGAAAGCCGCCTGGGAGCAAGTAAGGGCCTCATTCAGATTCTGAAGCTTGGACGCGTCGGCCGAGCGGTCCGCCTTCTCCCTGTCGAGCTGCTCTGTCAACTCCTTTATCTTCAGCTCCAGGCCCCGAGCCTCCACGTTCTTTTTCTCCAGATCGGAGATAGCCGTATTTTTCCGAGTGGTGGCCAAAGTTATTTTTGTGTCGAGCGACTTGACTTGTCGCTTGGACTCGGCCAAGGCATGGGCCTGATCGGCCGTCTTTTTTTGCTCGGCAGCCAACAAAGCTTGAGCTTTCTTCAGCTCCTTTTGCAGCTCGGCATACGAAGGGCCCTGAGAGTCAGACGGACCGCTAGCTGCCTTCAGCTGCCTTAACTCCTCGTCCACCATGGCTAGGCGGTTGGAGACTACGATCTCCTCCACCCATCTCTGGCAAAAGAAAATTGTTAGCAGCCGATCGAAAAAATGCAGGCAGAACTTCAGAGAAAACGATCTTACCCCCGTAGCCTCCTGCATGTGGCTATTGACCAGGTTGCGGAGGGGGATCAGCGCGACGCGCTCCCAAGCGTCGGCCCACATCTCGGCTAGGCGCCCCTTCAAAGTGATGGTGTGCTCGGGCACGGTCGGGCGGTCGGCCTCGGGCAGCAACTCTTCAGTCGGGAGATGAAGAGAGACTCGTATAGTGCGGCCGTGGCCGGGGATCGTCCGACCGGCGGTTGGAAGGGGATCAGAAGCCGGCGCAGAAAACTGGAATGAATGGTTGAACGTTGGACGGAATGACGAGCGGGCGGAAGGGTGCTCACCGGAGTAGCCTCGATTGGAGCAGTCGGCTCATCCCATTCAGAAGGCGTCCGGTCGGACGAAATGGCTTCGACCTCTGGCGCCTTGCCCCGAGCAGTCGTAGTGACCCGCTCGGATGGTTGGACCGCGGAGGTAGCCGACCGAAGGGGAGTCTCCACTCGGTGTCGCTTTTGTACAGGTGGCTCTCCCTCCCGAGAGGAACCTTCTTCGAGGACAGTTGGTTCCCCAGTGGGAGTGGCTACGCTCGCCACGTGCTGTTGAGAAGCCGGAACAGTTGACTCAGCCTGAGTCCCGCTTTCTCCTTCATGGGATCCGACCGGCTGGATACCGAGCGCTTCCATTTCTTTGGCCGCCGCCGCTTCCAGAGCCGCCGCCTTTCTCTTCAAAATGTCGGCCATCACCGAATCCATGACGATGTCCGCTGCAAAGGAAAAAAAAGAAATCAGTTAGCAATCAAAGCAAATACCAAAGTAAAATTCTTACCGAATCCGGTCGGAAGAGGAGTCCGTATGGGACTCAGACCGAAGATGTACATCACTCCTTCGTGAAGGAGCTTATTGATGTCAAGGCGCAGACCGGCTAGCATATTTGCAGCATGGAGATAGTCCGGTCGAGTCTTGAATTTCTTCATCTCGGGAGTGGGGGATAGGCTGACCTGCCACTGGGTCGGGAAGTTGGCCCGATCGGGCATTCGGATGTAGAAAAAATAATCCTTCCAATGTTTATTGGAAGAGGGTAGTTTGTTGAAAAAGACTAAGCCGGACCGAGCTTGGAACATGAAGGTGCCCGACTCAGCTTGTTTGGGGTAATAAAAATAAAAGAAGACCTCCGGTCGGAGGGGGATGTTGTGAATCTTGAACAAAACAACAACACCGCAAAGGAGACGAAAGGTGTTGGGTACCAGACTGCCGAGCGGCACACCGAAAAAATTACAAACATCTATGATGAACGGATGTACAGGGAAACGCAGACCGGCGGTAAACTGGTCGCGGAAGACACAGAAAGCTCCGCGCGGCGGCCTATGCGGCCGAGTGGAAGGACCGGCTAAACGAATTTCGAAATCATCTGGGATTTCAAAATTGTCTGTCAGAATATCGAAGTCCCGCTGTTCGAATCGGGAATGCATGGTAGTGTACCATGGACCGAGGGGCTGTTCTTCGGGATGGGAAGAACTAGCCATGAGTCGATCGGGAGGAGTCAAAAAGGCAAAAAGGCAGGAGAAAAATAACAGACAACGAAAAGAAGTTTCAAGGATTGGAACTAGGGAAAGAAATGCGGATGAGACACAGGAAATGAGGAAGAAAAGTTATAAAACCTTACAGAGAGGAAAGGGATCAAGGAAGGGGCGCCGGAGAGCGTCGGAGAACAGAGACGGTATCGCCGAAGCTCTAAGCGCTGGGGACAGGGGTTGAAATCGCGGAGGCAAGTGAGGGGAATGGGAGAGAGCGAAGATTTTATATGGCGGAGGCCGGGCGGCCTCCGCCGTTGGATCCAGGTCACGGGAGTCAAAGTGCACATCGCGTCGTCCATTTCGAACCGTCTCGATCCCATCAAAGCACCACACCGCCGCCGCCGTACGATGACGACAGTTGGCCACGTGGCGTTTGGTCATTCGATGCATTTAATGAGCGCATGCTCAGCCTTAATGCCGAAGATTGGCACGGGTTACGAGTAGATCCGAGGAAGGTTACTGTTGACCAACCTTAAAGGCCATCCCTGCGGGAAGCCGATCGGAGGAGGAGTGCCTGAAGATGCCGCCCGGCTAGGCTACTAGTCCAGTCAGTCGGACTAATCGCCTCCTTCGACTGAACATGAAGGGGAGGCAAGTGATCCGGCGGTAAGGATGGGGGACCCCTTCGAGGGGAGTCAATGACACGCAGAGGTTAAAACTCAAGGGCAGTATGAGGTTTGGCCGATCGGATAAGGGGCGGGTCAACCGGCCGAACGGGTCAGAACAGAATCAAAGACAACTCGATGGGGAGTAAGCCATCAGGTAGCACTGCTAACAGTCTCCACAAAGCACGTGAGTAAGAATCTCCCCAAGTAAACCACCGCATACGTCCGGCTGGATGTTTCGGAAGCCGGCCGGCTGGACTCTCTCCAGGGAGTAAGGGCAAAAGGACAAATGACATCTTTTTCTGACAGCGGGTATGGTCCACATGTAGGCCATACTACAAATCTTATGACGGGGTTCCGCTGTCCCATCGAGGACAGGCTTGGACTGTAGCAGTATGGGTCAGGTAAGCTCACTGACAAGTCCTTACTGGGGTATGGGCCGCTGACACGTGTACACCTCGGTAGGTGTACACTCGCTTCTCCGCTGCCCTATATAAAGGCCCTCACCCTTCGCCGGAGGTACGCGTTTAACATCTTTGGAGCCACTTTTTTCATCTGCTTGCCTGACTTGAGCGTCGGAGGGTCGCCGCCGGGAACCCCTTCCCGGCCCGACTTCTGTGCAGGTTCGCCGGAGGTTCGTGCAACCAGTCGAAAATCCACGTCAGCCACCGGAGAGCGCCACGTGCCCAGCGTCCGTTGATTCAACATTCGGATATTTCGCTTTCAAAACTTTCCTATTTTTAGATTTTTAAATATATTTTTAGCCTTAGACTAGCTCAAAATCCTTAGAAAGCATGTACCTATAGGACTAGTTTTGAGCATCTCACCAAAACCCTAGGCTTACCTTGCTTGTGTTTGACGAACATAGAAAGGGGTGAGATGTATAGACCACTTGCCTAAGACTTAAGATGCTTATTTCAGTGCATCGATATAAGTCTGGGCGTTAAATACAAAATATACATTAATCAAGTTTTAGTTAAACTTAACTTGACTAACCAAGTGAAAGCTGCTATCTTCTGATAAGTCAGTCAGTAACAAACTGGTTAGACATTTGATTTAATGTCAGGTTCAGGGGGAGAAATAAAACTACTTCGATTTTTCAAACTTAATTTTGAAAACCAAACTTTTCAAGTATGTTAAACCATGTTTTTAAAACTAGTACTCGTGAACTTTGAAATTTGATTCTGGAAAAAGAATTTTACAAAATTATTTTGAAAACTCCTTTGTTTTAAAAATTACTCTACTTTGAATATTTTTAGCAAATACTTTCAAAATTTTATGTCAAGTTCAAGGGGAGGAATTAATTAAAATTTTCCCTTTATTTAAAAATATTTTAAATTTGTTTTTGAAAAATATTTTCTTAAAAATTTCTTAAACCTAGTTTTGAAAAACTAAGCTGTTTTACTTTTTATTGAAAATTGATTAGACTTAGTTTTTGAAAATTGAATTTAAAACTCTAGTTCTTAAAATTTGATTTTACTTAATTTTGACATTTTAATTTGAAAGTTAAAATTTTACAAAAATTAGTTTTGCTTTGTTATTTGATTTTGAAAACTTATGTTTGAAAACTTTAATTTTTAACTTTGACCTTAAAAAACTATACTTGGAAAATTAGCTATCTCTCAAACTTAGTTTTTGAATTTTGATTTTGAAAAATTATGTTTGAAAACTTAACTTTTACCTTAAAAACTATACTTGAAAAATTAGCTATCTTTCAAAATTACAAAGTTATAAATCAGTTATGTTTTGAGACTTAGTTTTTTTTTAAGATTTAAGAAATAAAAGCAAAATAATCTATGTTTTAAACTCCCCCAGATTAACTTTACATTATTTCATACTTTGTCTGAAATCTATGTGTATGCTTACTTAATCCATGCTTATTTTTGATGAATGCCAAAGGGGGAGGGTTAGGTGGTTAAGTTAGCTAAACCAATTTGAAAATACAAACTAACTTTAAAACCACATAAATGCATGTTGTTTCTTGCATATGTTTTCACTAACTTAACCAGGTTGTCATTCCATCAAAAAAGGGGGAGATTGTTGGTGCAGTTAGCACTAGCGATTTAACCCAGGTTTTGAAGAATGACAAATCAGGTTAAGTTAGTTTGTTGTTGTCTGACACTTTGATCAAGTGTGCAGGAGAAGTCCAGACAGGTCGACGGGCTGACCGGATGTCTGGCACGAAGCCCAGCTAGGTCGACGGGCTGACCGGATAGTTGGCACGAAGTCCAAGCGGGTCGACGGGCTGTGTAGTTGAGTCTGCAGACCTGACAATTGATGGGGAGACCTGGTGAGTTAAGAGACAAGTCAATTGACTGCAAGCGGTAAGTGAGGTAAGTCACTGGAGGGGAGTGACTGCGATGACGCGTTCCCGGGAAGGGAACATTAGGCGTCGATCCGACTTAGATCCATTTCGGATATCTAAGTCGAGATCGTGACTAGATTCCGGTCTCGAAAAGACGGAATCTAAGTCATACTCTTTTCTATTACATTGTTGAACTTTAACTGTGCTAACAAACTGTTTTACAGGATATATATTTACCTCGGACTAATCTATTTTGCAAGAGGAGTTCCTGGAAATAGGAGGTCCGGGCGCCCGGAGGTCCAGGCGCCCGGAGGTCCAGGCGCCCGGAGGTAAGTTTTATCCAAACTTACGCGTTGCCACGTGGAGCTTGCTGGTTGGACCTGCCACGTCCCACCAGGGCGCCCCGAGCCTCATATAAAAGAAGGGTCAGAGGGGAGCTTCAGAACAACAAAAAGAAAGTCTTCTACTGCTCTGCGCTCCAGCGACGCTCCGACAATACGCTTCTTTCCTCTTCTTTAATCCTTGTCGGTATTTTCTTTATTTTGCTAAGCATTCCTGTACTTTAAATTGTAATCATCTTTCGAACTGCTAGTGATTGGCCAACGAAAGTACTCACGGAGTACGGGCCTTCGAGTAGGAGTCGACACAGGCTTCGAACGAAGTAAAAAACACCGTGTTCAGTTTGTCTAAGTTTTTTATTATTCCGCTGCGCTTAACTCTTATTAACGCTGTTTTTTCTAATCGATATTCACCCCCGCCCTCTATCGATGTTTCACGATCCAACATATATGACCATGTTCAAATTAATCATTATGAGATATTGAGCTTATTTAATTGAGTGTGTCTACTTAGGAATCAAAAAACCTAAAAATTGATAAGGAGATGACACGGTCTATGCCTCATGGATCAATCTAGATATCAAGGATAGAATGATAAGTCGTACAAGATAATAGACACAAAAATGTTAGGTATAATCTCAATATTCTCATCACTTAGGTAGCAATGATGCATTGCTAGATGTCACTCATTACTTATGTATCTGGAATAGTGTTAGATACATTGCCAATGTTATGAGAGGCTATTGGGTCACACACAAATAACATATTGATTTGGAGATGTATTATAGGGTTAAGTTTAATCTGAATTAGACACATTGAGTTATACTCGAATGAATTCGGATTTTACTCATTGAGAAATGAGTTAGACTCATTAGTTTATTGAGTTAATGGTTAATCCAATATACTAAATCAAACCTATTAAGATTAATGAATATTAAAAGAGATTAATACATCATTAATCAAAAGGAAAATCAAAAGATAAAAACTTTTTGTATTCATTAGATGAGTACAAAAGCCATTTGTAAAAGTACCTTTAGGTGAAGTAACCTTTTTAGTAAAATAACCTTTTGGCGAAGTCACCTTTTTGGTAAATGTACCCTTTTGTGAAGTAACCTTATATATGAGAAGTAACGTTTTGGGTGATGGTGATATATTTTGGTTTTTGCTTCTTCTTCCTCTTCTTCTCTTGGCAAAAGAAACAACCTTAGGTAGTCACTAGCACGACAAAGGTTGTTTTTCTCTGAACCTGAGTTCGTACGACGAACGTGGAAACATGTTCGTATGGATACCGTAGAGGCGCGATCACTTGATCGTGCTGAGATCCAAGAGGATAAAGTTGCTATCAGGAGTTCATATTTACGCACCAAAGGTAACTATTTTATCTTGATAGAGTAGAAAAAAATGTATATATTGTATTCGCATGGATCTTTGGAGGGATTATTATTTTTCCACTGTGTTTATGTGTTGTTTTTTTGTAAAAGAAACCTACACCAGCCTACTCCGGTCGACTTATAGAACCGTCAGATTATCCTTGGGTGGCTCCTCGCTAGGGGACATAGTTGTCAGAGAATTTTAATAGTCTGTCAGAGTAACGGCTAGTCATCAGGGAATATTCCGATGCTCTACCCAAGGGGAGTTCATTGTGCACCTTTTATCATTCAACATTCCCTAACAATAGACATTCTTTGAGGCCTGATAATTGCGAAAATTATGAAAGATGCTATAAAAATGGAGGTCCTCTCCGTTGGTCAAGTACACTTACACGCTCATACACTCACATCTACTGTTCATCTTCTTCTTCTCGCACTTCTTTTCCATCGGGGTCCTGTTTCGACTTGAGCATTAGAATGTCTATGTCAATGACTTCTTTCTTGGTTTGTGGGCTCTAATGCTTCCGTGTGATCGATTTGCGTGTGCATAGGTACGTGATACCCTGAAGGACGGTCCTTCCTCTGCCCTGTGTGGAAGTTCGAGGTAGTCGTCGCACCTATGAGTCCTAATCTCAATGTCCTCTCCAAGTCAACATCCCAGCCACATCGCCGACCCTCCATCCGACTCAGCTTCCGGACAGGAACAAATTTTGCATCGTCTCAACCTTACGCTCGGTCGACTTCTTAGCCGATCGGACCTTCAGGGCTCAGTCCCCTCACTTCTCCTCGGCACCATCCCAGCCTTACGCCCGATAGGCTTCCTCGCTGGTCGGACCTTCAGGCTCAATTCCCTTACTTCTCTTAGGCACCATCTCAGCCTTATGTCCGGTCGATTTTTTAGCTAGTCAGGCCTCCAGGGTTCAACAGTCGCCTCCTGGGCATTGCTCCAGCCTACTCTCGGTCAGCTTATATAATGGTCAGATTATCCTCGGGTAGCTCCTCGCCAGGGGACAACGTTATTAGGGAATCTCAACTGTCTGTTAGTGTACTGGCTAGTCGTCAGGAAATATTTTGATGTTCTACCCAAGGGGAGTTCATCGTGCACTTTCTGTCATTCAACATTCCTTGACACCCAACATTCTCTGAGACCTAATAATTGTAGAAGTTATGAAAGACAATATAAAAAGATATGTCCTCTCCATTGGCCAGATACGCTCACACGCTCATACACTCTCATCTACTGTTCATCTTCTTCTTCCTGCACTTCTTTTCCACTGGGGTCTTATTCTGAGCCGAGCGTCGGATGACCCATGCTAGGGACCTCTTCCTTGATTTTTGGGCTCTAACACTCCCGTGTGATCGGTCTATGTGTGTGCAAGTTTGTGATACCCCCGAGGACGGTCCATCCTCTTCCCCGTGCGGAGGTTCTAGGTAGTTGGCGCACCTATGAATCCTAATCTCAAAGTCCTCTCCCAGTCAACATCTCATCTATATCGCTAGCCCTCCATCCGACTCAGCTCCCAGATAAGAATAATACATTTCTCGGCCTTTTGGCTAAGATCAAGTGTAATATATGTTCTTATCAGTTTAATATATGACATAAAAAATTAAATTAATTTTTTATAAGGGAGTCCATTACAATAGATTGCTTCTAGGGTTCTCAAGTGTCGTCTTTACGTTGCATTATTTCATGGATCTGACATACCCTTACCAAATCTAATTTATGGGTCTGGACATTAATTTACTTGTATTTATGTATTCTCTCTCTATATATATTAGCATTTCAACTATTAGTAGTAACTCTACATGGTAGTAATTACAATTCATAACTCTTATAATATTGACAGCATAAAATAGTTTATTTTTTATAAATACCTATCAGTATTATATGTAACAATTACTAAATCATAATTACTATAATTATATAGTTATAAGTAGATATAAACTCATACCTATTATAATTATATAATAATTATAAAATCATAACTTCTATAATTGTGTAATCAAAGCTGCAATAATTTTAAAAGTAAACTAAATAAAGATAAGATGACAATTTAATAATAAATAATTTTTTTTCGACTTTAGTGATCCTCTTTTAATTTTTTATCCTTTTAACTATGATGATAAAATACGCTTAGTTCACCTCCAGTGTCTCAATTAATCCGTTTCCCAGTCAACGAAGAGATACATTGCAATGGTAGAAGGGTTCGATTCACTCACAAAAATTGGGCTGGATTGATGTTAGACTGTCGATCTAGGCTCATCCGCGCTTTCCGCGGGCCGGGTCCATCTGTCGCGGACTCGGTTAAAACAGCAGGAAACCTCAATGAAAAAAAAACAATTGAAAAGGTTAAATTGGAAGTATATAATATTAAACACTACACGAGCTAAACAGCTGCCCGTGGGGCCGGTGTCTTGGGTCGTCGGACTCTCAAAGGAGCGCACGAGCGTGAGAGAGGAAGGAAGCTCCGCGAGGGACGATCGGAGGATGGCTCCAGGCGCTGCAGCGGCGGATACGTCGACGCATGCCTACGGCGAAGCGTCGTACTGGGACCAGAGGTACAGCAAAGACCGAGGCACCTTCGATTGGTACCAGAAATACCAAAGCCTCGGTCCGCTCTTCGATCTCTACCTCCGCCGCCACCATCGCCTCCTCCTCGTCGGATGTGGGAACTCAGGTCCTCTACCCCTCTTTCTTGTTTCTCTTTTAGGGTCAATTATTTATTCCTAGACAGCTCGATCTCTCATCTCCTAGATCACTCTTTCTCATGTTGCGGATCTTGCAATGGAAGAGGATAAAATGCTGGGTCTTAAACACATCAGAGCGATTTTTTTTTGTTTTTTTTTCCTTTGTATTTCGAATCTTGGCTCGGTATTGGTCTGGTATGCTTGAGTTCAAGTTGTTTTGAAAGGGAGAAATTTCCCTTCCTTATGCTTCATTTAATAGGTCTGGATCTGATCTGTGCGTAACCACTAACTACTCAAAATACGAACGCGGATTTGATCATATTCTAGTATTCTTCTTAAAATCATGGATGTAGACCTCAATGATGCGAAAGATTTAATCTTTAGCAAGGTCGGATGTATCGATATGTTTGGCATACACGTGCTCAAAAATCTTGATTTTGATCTGGTAAACAATTCAGATTTGATCACTGAATTGAGATCGACTATAACGTTATCTTGGCTAGTAGAGCTTCGGATTGCTCTTGATGTTTTTTCTTTAAAATTTTTTTGGCAAAGGACAATTGCTTTTGCTGTAAATTGGTTTTAGAGTTTAGTCACTGAGTTGTCTGTTAGGTTCACTGTTGGCACCACTTCTAAAAACACGATCAATTTGTTTTTGTTAAAGATTGCTAAAAAAAAAATTCCGTTCAATTAGTCTTCTTAGATCCCTCACCAATAACTGAAAAATTACTCTAGCTTATTTCATGGTTTATATGTATTTACAACATTACTTCTCGGCAATGATTTAGTTTATCTGAGATTGTTAAATTTCTAACAGTTCTTGGTGAAAGCATGGTTGATGATGGTTACCAAGATGTTGTCAACATTGATATATCATCTGTGGTGATAGAAGCTATGCAGGAAAAGTATTCTGATAGACCGAGGCTCAAATGTATCCTCTAGTATATAATAGCTATCTTCCTCTACTATTTCTAGCTGACAAGCATCTGGGCTTAATAAATTTTTTTAGTTCACATTGTGGTGTTTATTTCTCATTAGTTAGATAAGTAGTCATTCTCTGTGTGCTGCTTCTTAATTATATTCACAGATATCAAAATGGATGTACGAGAAATGAGTTCTTTTGAATCAAGTTCATTTGACGCTGTTATTGACAAAGGTATTCGTGCAATTATCACTTCATCATCAATTCTACTGCTTGTATTTCTTGAGTTTGTTTCAAGTATTGATAATATTTTCACAAATTAGTGCAAGGTTACATTTGAACTACTTTATAAATGCAGGAACTCTTGATTCTCTCATGGTAAGTGTACCCTGGCTCATGCTTGTCTGGTTTCACATATTAATAGTAGAAGATGTTGTCTTGTAGTGTGGACCTAATGCTACAGAAAATGCAACTAAGATGTTGAAGGAAGTTGGCAGGTAAACCTGTTCCCTAATTATATCAATAAATTTATCTACCAAATTTTCGTCATTTTGTGACATCCATATACAATATCTGTCAGGGTTCTCAATGACAAAGGAGTATACATTCTGGTATGCTAAATGGATTTTGCTCCATCTATGAAAGAAAGGAAGTAAATATTATGGCCAACTCTTTTATGTTTAATGCAGATCACCTATGGCGATCCAAGTTATCGATTGAATCTGTTAAGGGGTGTTGAACTTTGGAATATAAACATGCATGTAATAGGTCAGTGACTTTGTTTTTATTTGTTTCAGCTGTTGACTCTTAATTTGGTTTTCTAGTATGATTTGAAATGCACATATGAAAAGAAAAAAAAAAATCTAAATGAACAAATAGAAGGTTTAAAGTGAGTGGAATATGCCTCAATTCAATCTGGGATATATATCACGGTGGCAGCAATCCAAATGCGAGATTCTACTTGCATAAGAACTAAGATTCCTCTTGAGTTTCATGGGTTAACAGAATCTACTGATAAATCAAATATGACATTTCAGAATTAGGATGAGGTAAAAGTTTAGAAATCTAGGGCCATGGTTTTAGACCTCTGAATTAAGGGATCCGATGATAAGTGACTGTGGTAGTATCTAAGTCAGAGTCATGTGATACTCAGGATATCATATATTTTTCCTGAGTTCTGATCAAATTAAGTTTCCATCATCACCTAAGCTCCTAAAAATGCCAGCACTTCAGTTGAGAACACATTTGTCTAGCGAATGTATATTGCTGGTACTAGTTAATTGGCAGTTCATTCTCAAATTTGCCAAAGTTCATTTTCATCATCATCATATCTCTCCATATGGTGAATCATTGGGATCAACATCTAGGACCTTCTAAGATTTTGTGCAATTGTCACACCCAGATCTTTATCTCAACGTTTTATTTCTTATTTCTATTATCACTCTGTTAATCAGTACATTTGAGGCTCTATGTAGACGTATCAATTGTGTGAGAATTGATAATTGTTCCCCCACTGCCCCTCCTCTTCCTTCCAGATAGGACAGAGAAGACTCCAGGGCAGAAAGCTTGGGAATTGACCACTCCATTGCCATTGAATGAGGATGGTAGCTCGGTTTCTGCAGTTCTTGGTTCAAACCCTGAAGTCCATTACATATATGTCTGTATCAAGGTTAGATGTCTCTATCAAGTCCATTATTCATCACCTAGTTATATATATTTTTTGATTGTTTTCTTTGCGGTTTCAATTGGGCATTCTTTACAGGGTGAACGCCGATGAGCAAATCAACGTACACACAGATTCTAGAGGTAAAAGATCCCATGATTATGGACCTTGTACTACCACGACACTGCAGTGAAGGAAAGAATCAATTTATTCCATTTCTGTTCCCTGAAAGGACTTGAGCTGGATTTTCAAGTTAATTCTCGTGATGAAGTTTGTTGTACGTTTACTCTTCTCTTCTTATTGGTTTGTGTATGTCATCGTTTTTAAAGATATGAGAGGCTAGATTGGTACTCTTTCTTGTCACATCTTTCTGTTAGAGTTTGCTGAAATTAAACTGTGTGCATGGCGATGTCGCCTTTCTTTCGTTGAACATTCCTAATTCATTAAACAATGATATTGTTGCCCATTTTTGTTTGTAGTTCTTATAGTAATGCATGTTATTGCTGAGCCTCGTCTTCTCTCTCTCTCTCCCTTCCGAGATGATAAATAATGGTATATTTGTCACATGAAGTTGCGGATCGAATCTTAGAACTGTCAGGGTATAAATCTTCGGACCATGTACAACTCATCTCACTATCACTTATTCTTTCGACTGTCATAATTTATCGTCCTCATGATGATTTGAGGTCGGATGTGATGAGGACATTGAGGACGAGCGATTTATCTTTTATCATGTTAATATATTTATGTTGATTCCCCGGGTAGCTTCTGGAGTATGCAAACTGATCGTCGAGGCTAGTGTTCGACACTATTTCCGTAAACGATATTGCTCCGCTACGGTGCTTAACGGATTGTTGCAATTCGTTCCCAAGATACAACGACGACGAACGTCTCGGAATCGTAGCACTCCGACTTCCGAGACCAGCGAACCTTTTAGTAGACTTCTTGGACTCTTGAATGCACAAGATGAGATGAATGCTTGAGGAAGAGAAGAGAGGATTGAGTGAGTATTCCATCATCTGGAGGGTTCTATTTATACTGTAAGAAGAGGTTGAGTGTCCTTTGGGTGAGTGGATGTGTTCCTTGGGCTGGATCGATCTAGATCATCTATTCTGAAGGGTTGTAACCCTTCACCAAGCCCACTTCAATCTCATCCATCAGATCTGAGGAGTTGTGACCCTCAGATCCCGCCTATTGTCATCGGCCATCGGATCTGGATCCATTGATTCGATGCTTCAGATCAAGTCTCATCCCAGGCCGTCAGATCGTTACTCTTTGCGATCCAACGCTCTAGATCGCATCACAAGCGATCCATCATACCTATTTGATCAACGTTGATCAACGGTAGCCATCCATTCCCTAAGTCAACTGTCCAGTCATCTCCCTTTGGCCACGAGGATGTCGAGATGCGCCACGTCGGTGCAGGCGACACGTCACCCGAGTGCCCGCGTATCTGATGTCACGGAGTATAAATTTAAGCTCCTCAATGCTCCTCGCGATGATGCGTGCGTGCGGTACAAAGTGCGCCTCTAAAGCGCCCATTGCGCGTCGGCGGGTGGCGGGCTCACAGGTGCGAGCACTTGCTCGCCCTGGGCTAAGGGGTCACCTGTCCTTTTATTTTTTGTGTTAACTCCATTAACACATCTTCATTAATAAGTAGAGAATACACATCGAAAATTTCCGATGTGGGACTATTCTCCCATGTACTTTATTAATGAATAATAAATGTTATTTTGGGCTGACTTTAAACATTAATTTCTCAGTCACCCTTAATCGGTTTTGAGCAAATTAATAGTCTAAATCTATCTACGCGAATCGTAGATTTCAATTTTGAAGTCAATTACGACTTTCAACAATTGATGGCTTCCTTCCTCTAAATCGTTTTGGTCCATTTAAGGCCCCAATATCCAACAATCCCCCACATGAATGGAAATTAATGCAATGCGTGTATGCATGCTGACATTTTACAAGAGTCCAATCGATAAGTCACTACATCGGGAGAAGTAGCTTGTGGCTTTGAACCTTCCGTAGTGAAATGCTATCGAGTATACTAGGCTGCGCAGTGAACGTGATGTCTTGAACTGCTCAGATGTTGGTGTATACTTAGACAATAACACCCACACAGAGATCTATCTCACCTACTTTAGGTTCTCATGGTTGGTTCCGTTTCGACCATGGATACCATCTTGGATTCATGAGTGTTTCATTGAAGCGACCTGTCTTCACACTCACATAGGTGACACTTCTATCAAGAGTATCCTACCATACTCCACCTTATCAGGTATAGAAGTCACTAAAAGCATAAGCTTAACCTCACTACATGAGGTAGGACAGCACAAATTCATCCTAGGATTGGGATAGAGATAAACTATCTAATGTGCTGGACCACAACTTCTGTAACTTCGTTGTCCTATTGAACCAAGATCTTGGGATCTCCAGTCAACAAGGTTGGGTTACCGCTACAGTCGTTTTAGTTGTAGATTTTTAATCCTATTCCTCTTGATGAGCAGTATACTTGATCTCGACTCAACCCCTTCGTTAGAGGATCTGCCAAATTATCTTTGGACTTAACATAGTCGATTGCAATCAGTCCATTCGAGATCAACTGCCTAATGGTATTATGTCTACGACGTATATGTCGTGACTTCCCATTATACATATTACTCTGTGCCATTCCAATCGCCGATTGACTATCACAGTGGATTAGTACGGCAGGCACAGGTTTCACTCAACTAGGAATATCTTCCAAGAAATTCCACAGTCATTCAGCTTCCTCAGGTGCTTTGTCTAGTGCTATAAACTCGGATTCCATAGTTGACCGAGCAATGCAAGTCTGCTTAGTGGATTTCCAAGATACTGCTCCCCCACCGATCATGAATACATATCCACTAGTGGATTTGGAGTCTTTTGTATCTGATATCCAATTAGCATCACAATATCCTTCCAACACAGCGGGATATTTTCCATAATGTAATCCATAGTTCATAGTATATTTCAAATATATGAGAACTCACATCAATGCTTTCCAATGGGTGTCGTTTGGATTACTTGTAAAACGACTCAGTTTGTTGACCGTACAGGCAATATCCAGACGTGTGCAGTTTGTGAGATACATCAAACTGCCTATTATCCGAGAATATTCCAACTGCGATATGGTCTCACCATGGTTTTTCGCTAAGTGTTGACTTAGATCCATAGGTGTTTTCACTATAGAGAGATCGTACGCATTGAATTTTTTCAATACAGATTCTACATAATGGGATTATGTTAAAACTATCCCTTCTGATGTCCTGAGAATTTTAATTCCCAATATAACATTTGCTTGACCCATATCTTTCATATCAAAATTTCTGGTCAACATTTTCTTTGTAGTCATGATTACATCATGATTACTGCCCATTATTAGCATGTCGTCTACGTATAGACAGACAATTACATAGCCTTCAGGTGTGTTTTTGACATAAATGCATTTGTCACATTCATTTATTCTGAATTCGTTTGACAGCATTACTTTGTCAAATTTTTCGTGTCATTGTTTAGGCGCTTGCTTAAGTCCGTACAACGACTTAACAAGTCGACACACCTTTTTCTCATTTCCAGGAGCCATGAACCCTTCGGGTTGTTCCATATAAATTTCTTCTTCCAACTCACCATTTAAGAACGCAGTCTTAACATCCATTTGATGTATTTCAAGGTCATACAGTGCTGCAATGGCTATTAACACTCGTATGGACGTAATCCTTGTCACCGGTGAGTATGTATCGAAGTAATTAAGACCTTCCTCTTGCTTGTACCCCTTGGCTACAAGTCTGGCCTTATACTTGTCAATTGATCCATCAGCTTTATACTTACGTTTTAGTATCCACTTACAACCTAATGGTTTATTA
Source organism: Zingiber officinale (assembly GCF_018446385.1). Lineage (NCBI taxonomy): Eukaryota > Viridiplantae > Streptophyta > Magnoliopsida > Zingiberales > Zingiberaceae > Zingiber > Zingiber officinale. The sequence continues at coordinate 88,610,837 of NC_056007.1, forward strand.
CCAGAAGGAATGTCTACTAATTCCCAAGTATGATTATTCATGATAGACTCAATTTCACTATTGACAGCTTCTTTCCATATTGGAGCATCGGGTCTAGAGAGAGCTTCACTTAATGTTCTTGGTTCCATTTCTGACATGAAAGTCATGAAATCTGGCCCGAACGATTTCTCAACTCTAGCCCGTTTGCTACGACGTGGCTCTTCACTTTGATCGTCAATAGTCCTTTTATAACAGCTAAGTTCGGTAACGTCATTTTTGTTTGAACTTCCGTTGTTATCACTTTCAACGTTTCCCTTTTTATTTGGGAATATGTTTTCAAAGAATATCGCATTCCGAGATTCTATGGTTGTTCCCACATGTATATCAGGAATGTCTGATTTGTGAACTAGGAAACGATATGCACTACTATTATGGGCATATCCGACAAATATCGCATCGAACGTTTTAGGTCCGATCTTTACTTGCTTTGGTTTAGGTACTTCGACCTTTGCCAAGCAACCCCACACTTTCAAGTATTTGTACGATGGCTCGAGCCTTTCCATAGTTCATATGGAGTTTTATCATTTTTCTTATGAGGGATTCTGTTGAGAATGTGATTTGCCGATAATATTGCTTCCCCCTCACAAGTTTTGAGGTAAGCCTGAATTTATCAACAAGACATTCATCATTTCTTTTAGTGTCCGATTTTTACGTTCGGCAACACCGTTTGATTGAGGTGAGTAAGGCGCCGTTGTTTGATGGATAATGCCAGATTCTGTACAAAATTCATCAAACGGTGCACCATATTCTCCACCTCTATCGTTTCGAATTATTTTAATTCGTTTGTCAAGTTGGTTTTCAACTTCTGTTTTATAGGTTCTGAACGTCTCTAGGGCTTCGTCTTTACTTCTTAAAAGAAAAACATAACAGAACTTTGTGCAGTCATGAATAAAAGTAATAAAATATTTTTTACCTCCTCTAGTTTGCACAAATTTCAAGTCACATAGATCATTATGTATTAACTCTAGAGGAGTTGTTGTCCTTTCCACCGAATGAAAAGGTAGTTTCGTCATTTTCGCTTCCACGCACACTTTACATTTGTGCGTTCCGTCAACATTGACGTTTGGTAATAAATTTAATTTGACGAGACGTTTAAGAGTATTATTATTCACATGTCCGAGTCGATCATGCCATAAATTAAAACACTCAACAACATAGCTGGAAGCATTTATTTTATTACCATCAAAATTTCGGAGTACAGACATTACAACCATTTTGAATAGACCCTTTTCTAGGTACCCCTTTACTACGAAGACACCATTCTTCGTAAGTACAAAGTTGTCTGACTAGAACACTAGCCTAAATCCGGCCTTGACCAATGCCGCTCCAGAAACTAGGTTCTTACTGATGTCGGGAACATGGAGTACATCAATGAGTGTTAGCTCATTTCCGGACGTCATCTTCAGAACAACCTTTCCGAGTCCAACAATTGGCGACGTCGTGGAATTACCCATATAGAGCTTCCTGCCATTTATCGGAGTATACTTGGAGAACATCGCTTTATCGGAACAGATATGACGAGTTGCTCCAGTATCAATGAACCACTGCTTCGGGTTGGTATCCACCAAGTTGGCTTCAAATACAACCGCAGTGAGATCCAAGTCCTCAAGAGAGGTTGCGACATGATTCGCAACATCCTTTGGCCCCTTGGTTGGCTTCTTTGGGCGTCTGCAGTCCTTAGATAGGTGTCTTGCCTTTCCACAGTTGTAGCAGGAGCCTTTGAACTTCTTTGCTTGAGCCTTCTTCTTGAACTGCTTCGGCTTTTTGGCGTTCGGTTCGACCAGGTTGGACATTTCGTCTATAGTCCGCTTGGTTCCTCTGGAGTCGGATAACTTTCGATTATCCTCCTCTATTCGTAGCCTCAGGATCAGGTCTTGCAGCCCTATTTCCTTTTGCTTGTGCTTTAGGTAATTCTTGAAATCCTTCCATGACGGAGGGAGCTTCTCAATTACCGCAGCAACTGCGAATGTCTCGTTCAGCTTCATGCCTTCGGCGTCCAGATCATGCAGTATTAATTGCATATCTTGGACTTGAGATTAGACGCTTTTTGAGTCCACCATCTTGAAATCCAGAAACCGACCGACGATGAATTTCTTCAATCCAGCATTTTCGGTCTTGTATTTCTTCTCAAGGGATTCCCACAAAGATTTTGTCGTCTCCAGAGAACAATATACGTTATATAACGTGTTGTCCAAGGCGTTGAGTATATAATTGCGGCACAGAAAATCTCCATGAGACCACGCATCGCTAGTAGCCTTACTACCTTCCGTAGCGGCTGGCGTGTCTTCGTGCAAAAATCGTACAAAGTTTAGCGTTGTTAGATAAAACAACATCTTCTGCTGCCATCTTTTGAAGTCGGTTCCGGTGAATTTCTCCTGCTTTTCTCCGTACGGAATGGTTGTCGGAATGACGGTCGGAACGGCCGTCGGAATGTCGTTGGTAGCCATATCAGTTTGCAGGAAATATCGTTTACGATTGTTGAATCCCCGGGTAGCTTCTGGAGTATGCAAACTGATCGTCGAGGCTAGTGTTCGACACTATCTCCGTAAAGGATATTGCTCCGCTACGGTGCTTAACGGATTGTTGCAATTCGTTCCCAAGATACAACGACGACGAACGTCTCGGAATCGTAGCACTCCGACTTCCGAGACCAGCGAACCTTTTAGTAGACTTCTTGGACTCTTGAATGCACAAGATGAGATGAATGCTTGAGGAAGAGAAGAGAGGATTAAGTGAGTATTCCATCATCTGGAGGGTTCTATTTATACTGTAAGAAGAGGTTGAGTGTCCTTTGGGTGAGTGGATGTGTTCCTTGGGCTGGATCGATCTAGATCATCTATTATGAAGGGTTGTAACCCTTCACCAAGCCCACTTCAATCTCATCCATCAGATCTGAGGAGTTGTGACCCTCAGATCCCGCCCATTGATCCGGATCCATTGATTCGATGCTTCAGATCAAGTCTCATCCCAGGCCGTCAGATCGTTACTCTTTGCGATCCAACGCTCTAGATCGCATCACAAGCGATCCATCATACCTATTTGATCAACGTTGATCAACGGTAGCCATCCATTCCCTAAGTCAACTGTCCAGTCATCTCCCTTTGCCCACGAGGATGCCGCATAGGTACTGCCACGTCAGGTACGAGCCTGACACGTCACCCGAGTGCCACGTAGGCACTGCAATGTCACCTGGAGCATAAATTTAAGCTCCTCAATACTCCTCGCGACGATGCGTACGTGCGAAGTACAAAGTGCCCATTGCGCACGTGGCGGGTGGCAGGCTCACAGGTGCGAGCACCTGCTCGCCCTGGGCTAAGGGGTCACCTGTCCTTTTATTTTTTGTGTTAACTCCATTAACACATCTTCATTAATAAGTAGAGAATACATATCGAAAATTTTCGATGTGGGACTATTCTCCCATGTACTTTATTAATGAATAATAAATGTTATTTTGGGCTGACTTTAAACATTAATTTTTCATTCACCCTTAATCGGTTTTGAGCAAATTAATAGTCTAAATCTATCTACGCGAATCGTAGATTTCAATTTTGAAGTCAATTACGACTTTCAACAATTGATGACTTCCTTCCTCTAAATCGTTTTGGTCCATTTAAGGCCCCAATACCTAACAATTTAGAATTTGCATTGATATCAAACTAAAATTAAATTTAAAAAAATTGCAACAGCTTGCGCCTTCGTCGCCGGTTCGACCGACTTTTTCCCGTCCCTTCGATGCGGCCTCTGTCATTTCTTCGTATGCTGTCTGTTCGCCGCCTCTCTTCTACCGTCGTCTTCCCTCCGACCTCGGTCGACCCCGACCTTCTCCTCCGCCTCGCCACCGTGCTTTACCAGCATCAGCAAGCCCCTGACGCCACTCTCCACGCCCGCCTTCGCACGATCCCCCTTCCCTCCTCCCCTCCCCATCTACACGAGCTATTCCTCCAGGTCTGCAACCGCTTCTCCTCCTCCTGGCGTCCCGTCCACCGCTTCCACCTCTTCCTCCTCCGTTCCTTCCCCTCTTTCGCCGATACGCCCATCTCCGCCTCCAAGATACTCTGGGTCTACGGCCTTGCTCGCAATCTCGACCTCCTTTGGCGCTCCTTCCTAGACGCTTCCGCGTCCGGCCTCCTCTCCCCTGGCGCCATCTGCGTCGCCGCAGCAGCTCTCGCCGACGCCCGTGAGATCAAGAAGTGTGTTGAGATCTTCCACCACCTGAGCGTCCACCACGAGTCGCTCTGCAATGTCGACACCCTAAATAGAGTAGTCCGGACAATTTGTGAGAAGAAGCGGCTACCGGACGTCGCCAAGGCCGTAGTATGGAAGGTGAAGCCCATCGTCGCCCCGGACGAAGCAACCTACCGGTTCCTCGTTGTCGGGTTCTGTCGGGCGGGGGATCTAGTGGAAGCATCCAAGGTCTGGAACCGAATGATCGATACGGGCGTGGAGCCGGACACGGAGTCCTACGAGGAGTTTGTGGTGACCATGTTCAAGAACAATCGCTTCGAGGACGCGATGCGGCTCTTTAAATCGATGCGGGAGCAAAGGTATCATGATCTTGGACTTGAATCTTACAGAATTGTGATAACTTGGATGTGCCAGGAAGGGAGGGTGATGTATGCATCCATGTTGCTCGGCGAAATGCTCAAGAGAGGGGTGGAGATAGACAGCCCCACATTGGGGGCTCTGGTCTACGGCCTTCTTGCTAGGAGAAAGGTGAAGGAAGGCTACAAGATCTTTAACAATGTAGCAACACCTGACATAAGCCTCTACCATGGCTTGATCAAGGGCTTGCTTAGGCTGCGGAGAGCAGAGGAGGCTACCCAAGTCTTTAGGGTGATGATAGAGAGGGGCTGCGAGCCCATCATGCACACATACATAATGCTACTGCAGGGGCACCTGGGTAAGAGGGGGAGGAAGGGGAGGGATCCCATGATAAATTTTGATAGCATCTTTGTTGGGGGGTTGGTGAAGGCTGGGAAGACACTGCAGGCTACCAAGTATGTGGAGAGGATAATGTGGAGTGGGGTTGAGGTGCCAAGGTTTGACTACAATAAGTTCTTGCATTACTTCTCTAACGAGGAGGGGGTCTCCATGTTTGAGGAGGTAGGGAAACGGTTGAAGGATGTTGGTTTGTTCGATCTCGGCGATATTTTTTTAAATTATGGGGAAAGGATGGCTACTAGGGATAGAAGGAGAAAGGCCATGTCACCACGTAAAATTGATATATAGGTGTGTGGTTTGAATGCTAGTTAGTGATTGGTATAAATGCTATCATTTTTCCATATACCAACAAAGTTATGTTCTTGTATATTAGTCAGATTTCCTTCATCTGTCCTACACGACATTCATGAGTTACATCCTAGAAGTTCAAACTTTGCAATGGACTATAGTTTTTATACATGTTTGTAGTTAATCTGTCTGATTCCTTAGGAGTGGCAACTATAGAGAACAATGAACCAGCAACAATCGAGACCGTTCAGAGCTTATAAACTGACTGCAGATGTAGTTAATGTTGGCTGAATCACTCTAGTTGCTCTATTTGTTCATAACTTTTTAAAATTGTTCAGTCAGTAGAAACAGAAAATCGAAGTAATGAATTTGAGTAGCTGCTTGAAAAGCCATTTGTAAATGAGCAAAATTAATTCAAATGACATCAGAACTGAAATTGGATTCATGGCTTCCATGTCATCTCCTCTTTGTGTCTTTGAGATTGAACAAGGATCCAGGATGGTGAAAAGTAAAGTACAAGTTTAACAAATTGGTTCGACTAATTATATATGCATGTGCAATAGAGCTGTTTCAATGTAAATTTTTGCCACATCAGTAGTCGTGTGTGATGCTAGTGTCCTGGCAAAGGTGAGGGTTAAATAACATATTGCAGTTAACTTGCAGAGATAATCTTCTTAGTGGAATATTGGATCATCTTTCTCTCATATTAGTATCTAAAGCTTTCTAGGAAGACAGATTTGGCTGGTCACATACAGTTCTCAACAATGACTTATTCTATCTCTGGATATGCAGGTAAGGACTTGGATACTTCAATTCGATTTATTACTCCGTTAAGTATATCCATTTTGCTTGTTATCTAATAGTACACTCGAATTTTTTTAATCAATATTTCTCTTCTGATGGCAGTTTTCTTCCCTTTTAAGTTTCATCATTCTTAATCATGTTTCTTGCTTGATTATTCTTTATCTATTCCGTTGTTGTTGTTGTGAAGGGATTTTGTGAAATCAAAATTATATGCCAATGAAAAGGAAGGGCCACCTAGGTAATGAGCTCGAAGGGGCAAACATTGCCCCCTTGGGGCGGTGCAGTGGTTAAGACATGAGGTGTTGTCATATTAGGTTATGGGGTCGAACCTCAGCGCGTCTGAGCATGCATTTCCCATGCCTTAGCCACTGCACTAATAGCTACTAGCCACACATGATTTACCTTCTCCCTCTTAGCCTAGGAATGGGGGGGGGGGGGGGGGGGCGCTGGAGTGAGCGAATCACTTTTTACCACATCGAAGGGGCAAACATTCAAAAGGAAATCAAAAGTCCATCAAATAATACCACTTGGAAAGTGTCTTGTGCTATTTTATAAGGTACAAGTAAAAAATCAAATGTAGCCTGTTTTATTAATAAGGAATGCTTGATAAATATAGACCATCTATGTTCATCCCTTCAACTGTTTTCCTTATGTTCAAACTGTTCGCTGTGAATTTTCTCTCCTCTTTCTTTGTGGGTCAAGCTGTTCCTCTTCAATACATATCAGAAACATCTTAAAATTCTTGTCATAACTATCTTTGAATAAATTCAAAGAATTTTCATGGTGTTCTACCAATCCTCTGAGTACATTCTTCCCCTCTGCAGTTCTCTCAAACGTGAAAGGTATTGCTAAGGTACTGGATTTTTGTGCTTTTTATATATAACAAATAAACATCATCCAAGTGGGACAGCGTTAGACTGAAGAAAGTATCCATTATAAAAGAGTTTTTTCTTAAAAAACATGTGTATGCACTTTATTTCCTTTGTTGATGTACTCAATGATCCAACAGAGTGTAGCATCAAATTGTAAGACCCACCATTATTTTCTAATCCAAGTGAAATAATGGCTCATTTTCTTTTGTACTTGATTATTGTTGCAAATGTTGGCCAATTGATCCATCATTTAAGATGTTGTTGCAAGGCAAATTTCTTTGTTTACTTGTCAGATCAAGGTAGGCGTCTTCATGATTCCTCTTTTATTTTAGTTTAGTTGTTATAGGTGAGGATGCATGACAGGGGACAAAAAAGGAGGTTTTTTACTGCTGATATACTGGTTTATTTTGCTGCAAGATACGCATATTTTAAGACATTCTTTATTATCTATATATTTTCTATATGAAATGACTAAATATCTTTGATAGAGAAGATATACTGTAAGATAATTAAGTTGCCTTGTCTAAATGGTTCAAAGCCTTTGCTACTCTGCTTGGTTTCCTAAATTGATTCGGATTTTGAAAACAAAAATAAGGGGAAAAAAATCTCAAATATGAGGGTGTTGGTGAACAAAAACAAAACCCTTCATTAGATTTACTTTAAAATTTTCAAGTTTTTAGTCGATTATATACCCATCTTACCCTCCACACTGCTCTATAAGCATTTAAATTTTTTTTTGTCATTTTATTTTACTTGTAATTCTATAATTTAATATTTAAAACTCTAGAAATTTATTTGGTTCAAATTATCATGTATAATTTTGATTATATTAATCATATAATTAAGATGATGAGGAATAAGATATAATCTAATATTATTTTGTTTAATTTAGATACTGTAATGAAAATTTATTTGTTTAAAAGTTTTATTCTAGAGATATATGTTTGATTCAAATTATCATGTATAAATTTGATTATGTTAATCATTTAATTAAGATGATAGGGAATAAAATATAATATTATATTATTTGGTTTAATTTAGATAATATAATGAAAATTTATTTATTTAAAGGTTTTAGTTTATAATCTGATTTAATATTTTATTGTACTCTTTTGTTATAAAATTAATTATATATATTAATTTTTTTCTTTTTAAATTTTATTATTATTTCTTTTAACTTTAGGCTTTCTCCTTTTGTGTTTTTAACATTTTTTTAATTCTACATTTTTTTTACGTTTTAAAAATATATTTTTAGTATATTTTTTACTTTACTATATATATATATATATATCATATTTTTAAAAATACAATTTTATTTTTTAAATAAAATATCATATATTTTTATTTTTATTTAATTTTTATATTTTAAAATAAAATTTTCATTATAAAAAATTTTAAGGGTATTTTTAGTTAACAAATTCCTTTAATTTTGGAATCAAGAAAAATATCACTTTTTTAAGATTTTTTAATTCTGGGTTGTATGTCATTTTTGCTGATGTGTTGGGCATGAATTATTTGGGAATCCTCGATTATCTAAATCAAATTAGATTTTTTTTTATAACTTTAGATAAATAACTAAGATTATCAAGGATAATCTCTAATCAAATACACCCTATAAGTATAGGGTAACATAAGTGAAAAAAAAATTACACATGGTGTGCATGAGCCGTGCAACATAAGATGAGCAAGGTAACAAGACTAATATAGGAAAATGTTATCCCACTTACCTTTAGATCAGATCCTCTGGACCTCTTTCCCTGATCAATTAATTTTTTCGGATGCCTTTTATTTAGTTAATTCATCCGAAAAATTTGTCATCTAAATTATCTCAATTTAGTGCCTAAATTATATATATATTTTATCTTATCAATATATTTAATTAGATTTTTTTTTCAAGGATTAAAGTTGGAGAAAAAATCCAATTAAATACATTGTTAAGGTAAAAAACATACAACAAAAAAATATATTTACGTACCGAATTGAGGTAATTTAGATGAAATTTTTTCGGATGAATTCACTAAGTGAAAGACATCTGAACTCACTTTCTGTATGCACTAAGTGTAATTTTTTAAAAAAAGAAAACTTTGGGTTTAGAATATAATATTTAGGTTAAAGAGAGTATGAAAAATACACATGGTGTGCATGAGATGTGCATCATAGGTGAGCATAGTAATATGTGTATGTGGGGTGCCCGAAAGTGATCCGAATATCGTGCATGGGCGCATGAGTGCACATCATCGATGTATATATATTCAGATGTCACACCCGACCAATTTTAGGATAGATGGTCTAACCTCACATTTCGGTCATCAAATAAATTCAGGAAGCGCGATGGTTCTTTACCTGACGTCTCAATTTTATTAGTAGTTCAAGTGTGTTTTGTATAGGAATAGAAGAAATGCACTATCTCTATAGACTTATACTGAAGTAAATGTGACATTGTTCACCCGAAGTGATCCGATATTGTTGGCTCCATGGTAAATATTCATGGAAACACTTTTGCCCTAGTGCATTGATCCTTGCATGGGGAGGTTAGGCATACCAACGAGATATTTTATATTTCCTAAGAATTAATCACGAAATCTATTAAAGTAAATATTCATACATCAACCCACGGGAGGACAAAAATACTAAGTTATAAATGAATGTCTTGTATTGTGGCAAAAGATGAATACGCTCGTCCCCAGCGTCTCCGTCAATCCGTTTCAGGATCAACACGGAGGAGATAAATTACGGACGACTACTGACTTTTAAAATAATGACTAACAAATAAGAAATGTAAAATAAATGTTTTGTATTGTGGCAACACTAGTCCCAATACAAGACATTTATTGTATTGAGATTAGTGTTACCACGATACGAGACATTTATATGTCGTGTTTGAAGCCTCATCTGAGTCGTTAATTGTGAATAAAATATATCTTTTTATATATAGGTTTTTGTCGGGGGCTTTCATCATACTACCGTCACCCTTCATTCTTCAACGCGATAAGCTGGCTCAACATAAATCTCAGTGACCGGAATCATTGCCCCGTGCTATATATGGGCCACAGGAAGAAGAAGACAAGACAGGTTAATGGAACACAGCACTACTCCTGATCCATGATTTAGCTGGCCACAGCTACGGTAACGATGCATCCTTCATGCTCAAGTTACTGCGCCCGATCGAACTCATAAATCACCAGAATACCCATTCCAACCACCGACCAGATGAGGGGAGAGAGAGGACGCAACCTACTGCATGAAGCTGAAGTTTTTTTCCCTGTTCGTTCAAATTCTAACAACTGCCAGTGTTTGAACTTTGAATTAGCGCAGAACTTATTAGCTGATGATTTGGTACACTGTCTTCTATCCAGCAGAACTTTGAAAAATCCGAGGATAAAAATTTAAATCTCGACAAAATCGGGAAAAAAAATTCTCTCCACACTAATCAATTACAGCTTCTCGATTTTAATGTGGAGCCGACTCTATAATTTGGAGTGCCCTGCACTCTGTTTCTCTCGGTGGATACGTAAAGAAACGCCGAGGCCACAAGCGCCGCTTCACCTACAACGCGATAGTGATCACTCCACACTCGAACCTTTTCCGCTCTATTTAAGGCGGCCCCCAACTCGTTCAAAGTGCGTACAACTCGGCCATACCAAACCATGAGCTTCTCCGTCACCAGAATCTCCCAATCTTTCGTCGCTCCGGCCGCTCCCACTCCGGATGAGACGCTCTTCCTCTCCATCATCGATCGCGTCGCCGGCCTCAGGCACATGGTGCGGTCGCTGCACGTGTTCAAGCACGGCCGCGAGGCTGCCAAGGTGATACGGGAAGCGCTGGCCAAGGCGCTGGTGCCGTACTACCCCTTCGCCGGCCGGTTCGTCGACGACGCCGAGCGCGGCGAAGTTCGAGTCGCGTGCGCCGGCGAGGGCGCCTGGTTCGTGGAGGCGACCGCCAACTGTAGCCTCGAGGACGTCAGGGATCTCGACTTCCCGCTCATGATCTCCAAGGACGAACTGCTCCCTGTTCCCGGCCATGAGTTTGACCCCATTAACCTGCCGTTGATGATACAGGTGACTGAATTCACTTGTGGAGGCTTCGTGGTCGGCCTCATCTCCGTCCACACGATCGCCGACGGACTCGGCGCCGCCCAGTTCGTGAACGCCATCGGAGACATGGCTAGGGGGCTTCCGAAGCCGGCCGTCGACCCGGTTTGGTCTCGGGAGGTCATCCCCAGTCCTCCCAAGCTGGCTCCTTCGGCTCCTCCCCTGTTCGACACCTTCAAGCTGGTGCACACCACGATGGACGTCCCCGAGAGCGCCGTCAGCCAGATGAAAGCCAAGTACCTCGAGCGCACCGGCCAGCGCTGCTCCACCTTCGACGTCGCCGTCGCGAAGCTGTGGCAGTCGCGCACGCGCGCCATCGGGCTCAGCCACGACGCCGACGTCCACCTCTGCTTCTTCGCCAACACCCGCCACCTGATGCAGCAGGCCCTGCCGCGCGGCTTCTTCGGCAACTGCTTCTACCCGGTGTCGGTCACCGCCTGCAGCGGCGAGGTCGCGGGGGCGGAGCTGGTGGAGGTGGTGAGGATGATAAGGGATGCCAAAGCAGGGCTGGCGGCGGAGTTCGAACGGTGGGCGACAGGGGACTTCAAGGCGGACCCCTACGAGCTCACCTTCACCTACAACTCCTTGTTCGTGTCGGATTGGACGCGGCTGGGGTTCCTGGACGTGGATTACGGCTGGGGGAAGCCGCTCCACGTGATCCCCTTCGCCTACTTCGACTTCATGGCGGTGGGCATCATTGGGGCGCCGCCATTGCCGAGGACAGGAACGCGGATCATGACGCAGTGCGTGGAGAAGGAGCAATTGGAAACGTTCATGGAGGACATGATCGGTTCTTCGGACGGGGTAATTAATTAGCAGATGATATGCGAGGATCGATTATCTATGCTTTATATGAATTGGATTTGAATGCAAGAGGCTTGGTGATTAATTACTCTTGTTTTAGAGTTGAATGTTCTTTTTCCAGATTGTTGGGATTTGATAATTTGTTCCATCTGTATTGCTATATGAAATGAGATTTGCACCGAATTAAATAATAAATCGAGAGCTGATGAAGGAGACAAATTTGCTTAATATATATTAATTAAGTTGGTGAGGAATATTATTCTTAGGAATGAAATAACAAGAAATGGAATAAAAAAACAGATAGTTAACTGTCCGTCAATAAATGAGCTGATGTGAGCACTAGAGGATTAGAATGATGTCGGAATGAATCTTGACCGGTAATCTCGACGCTTAAATTAGGATTTATGTGGGAGGAAAAGGATGGAGTAAGAGAGAATAGGGTGGAGTCGAAGCAAGAATCTCGAATCCTTTTCACTTACCCTCTTTAGTATTTATATAGTTACATCTCTACGTCAGACATTGTGTTATGTTCTTCTCCATTATTTTCGTATGAGTTAGTAGGAGATTAAATCTGACAGTCATGAGTTGCCTCCCCATCCACGTATTTGTAGGAGGATATATTAGTATATAAGAGATCAGCTCTAACAGCTACTTTTCCATTCATATTTTTCCGTGTTCTATAATATTCGCTATCAGACGGTCTCTCATAGAAGAAATGGTCTCATTCTTGAGGCAATTATGTTGCTTCCATGTGTGTCTTACATGTTCAATGGGTCTGAACAGAGGATAAGGAAATGACATCGATGTTGAGTGACATCAAAAATATACTAAATCGGCGATGAGATCCGAAACATAGAGGGTTTTGGCAACTGAGACAGAACCAGATGTAATGATACCGGGATTTAAGATTGGGGCATGGAGGGTGTTGATGATTGAGATCGAGATATGGATGATGCCAAGATATGAGATGAGACATGGAAGGTGTCAACAACTATGACCAAGACATGGATAATATCGGGATATGAAATTGTCGATGATTAAGGTTGATACATGGAAGATGCTAGGCCATGAGACCGAGGCATGGAGAGTGTTGGTGATCTGAGACCGAGACGTGGAAGGTATTGTCGATCTAAGGCCGAGGTATGAAAGGTGTCGTTGATCTGAGGCTGAGGCATAAAGGATGTCTCTGATCTAAGGCTGAGACGGAGAGATATTTGGATATGAGGTTGAGGTGTGGAGGGTTTTGGGAGAGAGGTATAGAGAATGCTGGTAATTTGAGATTGAGACGTAGAATGTGTCGAGGATTTGAGACAGAGACGAGGAGATATCTCAAAAATTTGTTGATTAGCCAAACAAATTTTTGAGTGGTATGCTGAGTAGCCATTGCCTGCCTAGAGCTAAACTTAATGGTCAATAATTTCATTGACCATTTAACAAATTTCTTTATTTATTTTTATATAAACACTTTTTTCACCGAGGAGATCTCAATGCAAGGATGTGTAAAATTTTAATGTACTAGCACTGTAACTAGGCCAACAAACACCAACTATAGGGAATGAGATTTATCTTTTAGATGAGTTACACTATATATCTTATTTAAATAATATTCTCTTTCGGTCAATTGCATCATCGTGTTCTTGCAATACAGCTGCAAGGCGTGGAGGGTGTTGACAACTTGAGATCGAGATGAGAAGATGTTTGGATTTGAGATTGAGACAGGAAGGATTTTAGTAACCAGGGCCGAGACATAGATGATGTTAAAATTTGAGAATGAGATGTAATGAGTGTTGGTGATCTGAGGCTGAGATGTGGACGGTGTCGATGATTTGAAACCGAGATGTAGAGATATATAGATTTGAGACTGATGCGTAAAAGGTTTTGGCAACTAAGGCTGATTGTCCTAGGATGAGTACACTGAGTAGATTTTATCAACTCGAATCTCATCAGGATTGGGTCATGTTTGACTCATCTTAACTTTGATGATAGATCAACACGACTTCTAGCCACACAGAACATCTGGAGGCACCACAAAAGTGTTCTTGGACTTTATCTTTCATTTAGACCTTGAGGTTGAAAATCAGTATCACAAAACACTAGAGCTCTCACATGTCACTTGTAGAATGGCCTTTAAATTGCCAAGCATATCCTTTTCCCAAGAGATATAAGCTGATTGTACCATTAGTGATTGTGTTAAATCTATTTGTGTTCCTTATCAACTATAAACTTTTTTTTTAAAAAAAAACTGGCATTCAACTTTATGTTAAAATAGTTCGTTTTAACTGTTCTAAACTGGATCGTGGTATCTAAAATATGAGGTGTGGTATATATGTATTTCTTAGTAATTTCATCAAATCTAGATTTGAACCTAGTTTTGTCTTTACATGTTTCTGAAATTCCTCATTCCCTGCCTATTGATTCATATATCGATATCTTTCAAAAGTGCTACATACAGGTAAGCAATTTTTGTTGCAACTACACTGTCATGCATCCATGTCATTTTACTCTTTCTGTTATTAAGTCGTTGAGTACTGGATTAATTGAAAAGAAAATGATCAGAAGACTTATTTTGAGTGTCAAGTTAAGAGCTGTTAGTACGTATTACTTGAAATTTGCTGTGAAAAGTGAGTCCTACGCTGTTGTTTGTATGAGATATAGCTCTCTTAATCAATCTTGTTTGTTATCGTTTGTGACAAAACAACTACTTCTAAGTCGACTATTCGGATCTCTATGGTTAGCCAACAAATTTTAGAGTGGTCTGCTGAGTAGCTATTGTCTGTCTAGAGCTTAATTTAATGGTCAATAATTTAATTGACGAATTTATTTATTTATTTATTTATATATATATTGATCCCGTCCGGAAGTTGAGTCGGATGAAGGCGGGTCTCGACGTACTGGAGGTTGATGGAAAGTCGTTGTGGCGTCTGATCTAACTGACACTCTCTGGAAGGGTTCACACGGGCGGATGACGAAGGGTGATGACCAAGATGATGACGCTAGGGCTCTGCGCACACTCAGCCGAGCCCACGAGTCGTTAGAGACCAGAAACCAGGGAAAAAGTCCCCGGGTCAGGCTCTCCGACGCTTAAGTCAGGTACTTTTTCCCCAGAAGTACAGAGAAAGGACGAAAAGTAAAGATGAGTAAGAAATGACGAGTGAGCGTACCTGCATAAGGGACAAAGCTAAGCATCACTTTTTATACTGCAACGGATGTTTTTGGGCTCTGGCGGGTGTCAGGGAATGTTGGTTGTCAGGCTTTGTCTGGCGGTGAATGACACGCGACACCTCCTCATAGGCTGGCGACAGAACCAAAGGGGTAATGAGCCCCGACTGTTAGTATATTCCCTGACACACTGATTATTCTCTGACAGGCAGTTACGATTCCCTTGCTTGCTTGTCTGGTAGTGCCTGACATCCTCCGCTCGTGATTGCTACGCTGAACCTTTACACTTACTAACCTCGTTCTGATATCTTGCTAACCCCGATCTGACATCACCTCCAAACCTGTGCTTTGAACCTTGTCCTATGCATCTGACTTCGTTTGTCCCAACCTGTATGCCTACCTCCAACTTTGCTTATCTCGGTCCATGAGGATATTGTTGTTTAGTCCTAGGAAAACGTACTAGTTCCACTGTATAAAATTTTTTTGTACAAGAGTCAAATATTTCCTTAAATAACCTATTGTGTTCTTTAGAAGTTAAATTAGGAATCGCAGACGGAACTTAACATCATTGATTCCAAATTTAACTTATCTATTCTTAATGGTTTAGATTTGAATCGCAAGTGGAACTTAACACTATTGATTCAAATCTACCTAAGTTATTAATTCCATAAATATTAATTTTCAAAATTGGCTTCTAGGACTGCATGGCGAGGCACATGACCTTCTTGGATATGGGAGCAACCACCACCGCCTAGGCAAAGCCTTTTAAGGAAAGTTAATATTTATTTCCTTAAATAACTCTAGGTTAACCAAAAAGAACAATCGAATCACAAATTCAAAAAATTAAAGAAAAGAAACACAACCTCGAAACAAATCCGAAAACTCTAGAATCATATGCCTCTTGTGTTTGGTATTTCCAAAAATAACTATACAAAGAAAACTAGTATGATGCGGAAAACAATTACTAGTTATACATTTCTTTGTAAGCAAAAATAACCTCTTGATCTTCTACCGTATTCCTCTTCTTATCTCGGACGTTGTGTGGGCAACGATCTTCCGAGACGAGAACCACCAAGCTCCTTCTTCTCCAAGCTAGATTCGGCCACCATTAATTCTCCATGAGAAGTAAAGGTCCGGCCACCACCACCAAGCTCCAAGGGATGCTAGAAACGAAGTCTTCTTTCTCTCCTTCTTCTCCTAGCTAGAACCGGCCACCATGGACTTCCCTTAAGTTGATGCCGTCGGCCACAAAGGAGGGAGAGAAAAGAAGGAGAAGAGGAGACCCTAGGGTCGGCCACACCAAGGAGGAAAAGAGAGGAAGAAAAGAATAGAGTCGTTCACCCATGAAGACACCTCTACTCCCTCTTTTATAATCTTTGGTCTTGACAAATAAGAAAATTTAAATAAAAACTTCCTTAATTCTTTTGCCATGAAAAGGAAAATTTATTTAATTAAAAACAATTTTCTCTTCTCAATTTACAATGACCGACCACTTTAAAAACAAAACAAGGAAAGTTTTAATTAATTAAAACTTCCTAATTTGTGTCCGGAAATTTATAAAAAAATTCTCCAATAATTTTTCCCTTCATGGTGGTTTATAAAAAGAAAATTTTATAAATTAAAATCTTTCTTTTAAATATGTGGATAAAAAGAAAGTTATCTCT
This sequence comes from Zingiber officinale, assembly GCF_018446385.1. Classification (NCBI taxonomy): domain Eukaryota; kingdom Viridiplantae; phylum Streptophyta; class Magnoliopsida; order Zingiberales; family Zingiberaceae; genus Zingiber; species Zingiber officinale. The sequence goes on from NC_056007.1 coordinate 88,627,499, forward strand.
AAAAATTAAAATCTCTTTTAATCTACAAATAAGGAAAGATATCAAATCTTTTCTTAATCTTTTATAGAAACTTATAAAAGAGAATATTTAATTTTAAACTCTCTTTTAAATTATGAACATGGTTAAAAAGGAAAGTTTTCTTAAAATTAAAATCCACCTTTTAATCTACAAATAAGGAAAGATTTTAAATCTTTTCTTAATCTTTTGTAGAAAGCTATAAAAGGAAAGATTTAAATTTTAAACTCTCTTTTAAAACCATGATATCCACATAAGAAATAATTTTAATAAAAATCTTTTTTAATATTCTAGTGGCCGGCCACCTAAGCTTGGGACCCAAGCTTTGGCCGGCCACCAACTTGGCTCATCCACTTGGTCTTGGCCGGCCCTAGCTTGGGTTCCAAGCTAGCTTGGCCGGCCCCATTAGGATGGGTAAGAAGGTGGGTATGTGGTGGGTATAAATCTCTATATACAAGAGGTTACGATAGGGACCGAGAGGAGGAATTGGTTTTGGTCTCCCGATGAAATTAAGCTTCCCGTGTTCACCCCGAACACACAACTTAACTTCATCAATAATAATTCATACCACTAAAGAATTATTATTGAACTACCGCACCAATCCCAAATTATATTTTTGGGTTCCTTCTTATTATGAGTGTGTCAGTCTCCCTGTGTTTAAGATGTCGAATGTCCACTATTTAAGTGAGTTACTGAAAACTCATTTAATTAATATCTAAGTCCAAGAGTAGTACCACTCAACCTTATCGTCATGTCGGACTAAGTCCACCTGCAGGGTTTAACATGACAATCCTTATGAGCTCTTCTTGGGGACATTATCAACCTAGATCACTAGAACACAGTTTCCTTCTATAATCAACAACACACACTATAAGTTATATCATTTCCCAACTTATCGGGCTTATTGATTTATCGAACTAAATCTCACCCATTGATAAATTAAAGAAATAAATATCAAATATATGTGCTTGTTATTATATTAGGATTAAGAGCACACATTTCCATAATAACTGAGGTCTTTGTTCCTTTATAAAGTCAGTATAAAAGAAACGACCTCTAAATGGTCTTGCTCAATACACTCTAAGTGTACTAGTGTAATTATATAGTTAAGATAAACTAATACCTAATTACACTACGACCTTCCAATGGTTTGTTCCTTTCCATCTTGGTCGTGAATTACTGTTTTTAATTTATAAAGAACCGATAACACGATCTTCTGTGTGTGACACCACATACTATGTTATCTTCAATATAAATTAATTGAACATCTACATTTGGTATATATAAATGTAAACACTTGACCAATGTAATTCTTATAAATGTTTATACAAAAGCTAGGCTTTTAGTATACACTCCAACAGATATAAATCCTGACCTGTATGCATCGGTCTGCTTCCACTAATCTTGTGTTCTGACCTGTGCTCTTTGATCCCTTTATCCCATGCCGTGAGGATATAAGTCCAAACCTGTAAGCCAGGTCTGTAAACCGACCTTCTTCTGTCCTTTATAATCTATGGTTTGTACATCCCGACTTATACGCCAGGTCTGTATACCGACCTGCTTCTATCCTCAGTTATTCATGGCTTGTACGTCTCGACCTGTACGCCAGGTCTGTATTCTGACCTGCTTCGGTCCTCTATTATCCATGACTTGTACGTTCCGACCTGTACGCCAGGTCTGTATTATGACCTGCTTCTGTCTACGGTTATCCATGCCTTGTGCGTTCCGACCTGTACGTCAGGTCTGTATCCCGACCTGCTTCTGTCTGATGTTATCCCTGATTTATATTTCCCGACCTGTAAGCCAGGTCGGTATTCCAGCCTGCTTCTGTCTACTATTATCTATGGCTTGTACGTTCCGACCTGTACGCCAGGTCTGTATTCCGACCTGCTTCTGTCTGCTGTTATCCCTGATTTGTACTTCCCGACCTATAAGTCAGGTCTGTATTCTGACCTACTTCTGTCTACTGTTATCCATGACTTGTATGTTTCGACCTGTAAGCCGGGTCTGTATTCTGACCTGCTTCTATCTACTGTTATCCATGGCTTGTACGTTTCGACCTGTACGCCAGGTCTGTATCCCGACCCGCTTCTATCTGCTGTTATCCCCAATTTATACTTCCCGACATCTACGCTAGGTCTATATCCCGACTCACTTCTGTCTGTTGTTATCCCCGATTTGTACTTCCTGACCTGTAAGCCAGGTCTGTGTGGCGCCGGAGGCCCTTCCGCGCCTTTGCCTGTCCTGTGGGCCCAGTCCTTAGCTATACCTGGCCTGTGGGCCTTGTCCTTGACTGCTATCGAAGTTGGATCTTGTCCAACTCGCCATCCTATTCTTTGACTGCCCCGTCAGCTGAGATTTTGACCACGACCACCCAAGCTTGACTTCTGACCTACATGGGGGCTAGACTTCTGACCTCCACGTAAGCTTGAGTTCTGACCTCCACGGGGCCTGAACTTCTGATCTCCACGTCAGCTTGACTTATGACTTCCACGGGGACTGGACTTCTGACCTCCACGGGGGCTGGACTTCTAACCTCCACGTAAGCTTGACTTATGACCATCCTGCGGTCTTGACTCCTAACCACATCATCTTACTGACCCCACGATAATGCACCCTATCATATATAAAGAGAAGAACTCCGCCCATGATGACTGATCATGGCCGGTCCCAAGCCCGGATAAAGAAGGAGAGTTATGTTAGGTTGTCAGCCAGCGTCAAACTATGACAAATATTCAATGAATGAATCCATTAAACTATTATACTAATGATAGGTTGTTCCCCGGAAGGAACGCGTTGTAGAGTCCGACTGTAACGTCTCGGCAAGGACCGCTACATCTCTAGAACTCGGGTGTACATGCAAGAGTTCGCGTTACAGGGTCCGACTGTAACGTCTCAGCAAGGACCGCTACATCTCCATGGAACTTGGGTGTAGTGTTAAATAGGCAAGAGTTCTCACACCATAGGTTAGATAAAAACAAATATGATAGGAAAACTAATAATCTAATATTTGAAACATAAAATATAGGAACTCTTACTGGTAAATCAATGGAGGTAGTAGATATGATGATTAGGAGAAAAATTAGTATTTTATGTGTATAAGAGACAAAATTGACAGGTGAGAAGGTAAAGATGATAGAGAACTCGGGTTTTAAGTTATGGCACACTGGAAAGAGTAAAAATTTTCTTATGATTTTTTAAGGAAAGAGAAGAACACTTAGTCACATTCAAAAGTGGGAATAATAAATCGTAAATTGGCTTTCTTATGGTTAGGACCTGCTAGTACTCCCTCACCAAGTGTCCAGTCAATCCCTTTGACCCACTTGAACTTCCACCAGATGTCTGGTCAACCTTGACCCATCTGGATTTCCTCGTGCCAAGTATCCAGTCAATCCCTTTGACCTACTTAGACCTCCCAATACCAGATGTCTGATCAACTTTGATCCATCTGGATTTCCTGTGCCTGGCTTCGCTCACAGGACTTCCCTTTTGCCTAGCTTTACTTACTAGGACTTTCACCTGACTTCACTCGCCAAGATTTCCATCTGTCTAGCTTCACTCACTAGGTCTTTCACCTGCCTTCACTCACCAGGATTTTCCTTCTGCCTAGCTTCACTCACTAGGTTTTTCACCTGGCTTCACTCACCAGGATTTTCTTTCTGCATAGCTTCACTCACTAGGACTTTCCAATCAAGTATCCAGTCAACCTTGACCTACTTGACTTTCCTTCACAAACTCCTCACATGGACAATTGCACCTGTAATCTCCATGTGTTGTCTTCATGTATTGTCAAACATCGAAACTCAAACATCAAAACTCGAGCTTGACCCAATTCAAGCTCAGTCAACTAGGTCAATCTTAACCTAGGGAATATTGCACCAACAATCTCCCTCTTTTTTTATGTTTGATAATATCACTTTTAAGTTAGGCTAATCCCATAGCCTCAACTCCCTTCATGTCAATATATGAATGATGGTTTCCTTCATTCTTTCCTTTTCCCAGAGGGTAAACTCCCTCTTCAAGTATCTGAAGGCCTAATTTAACCACACATTCTCCCCCTATTGGCACACATCAAAAACTCTCCCCCTGAAAAGTTACCCAACGTTGTTTACAACTTCATTCGTTGTTCACAACATAATAACGAAGGTTCCATACCCTTAATTATTCTTAACGCTCATCCTTGAGCATATACCACTTGGTATATTCACACATGATTCAAATGAAGGTCTCATACCCTTCATCGTCTTCAAATGCTGTTCCGTGAGCATACACCACATGAATAATGAAGATATCCACTCTCCATTACATTCAAATGCCCAACCTTGAGCATTTTCGCTAAAGAAGGTTAACCACCTTCCAAGGTGTATGAAAAATAGTTTTCATGTCCTTAAAGAGTAACTCCCCCTAAAGACATGCACGTAACTTCCGTCATTGCACCAACAATGACTTGGAATCTCTAATCCTTTAGGAAATCCAAATTTAGAAGTTTTGAGGTTCAAAAATTCAATATTTAAATCAAACCTCAACCTAAACCTCTACTTAGTCTCCCTTAACCAATCTGTCATTGTTTTCATCATGAAAACTCCCCTTAAATGTATACAAATGTGTTTTGAGGGGTAAGGAATGATTACCTAGACTAAAGGTGGTTCAAGATGCTGAAATCAAGTTTGCCCAGCCAAAATCAGCATTTCCAATCGATTGGAGTTGGGTTTCAATAGATTGAACCCTGCTTCAATCGATCCACTGATCGATTCAGTTAGTGTGGATCGATCCAGTGAGCTTCTATTCGTGAGAAGCTCACTCTCAATCGATCGCCCGATTGGGTGATCGATTGAAGGTCTGAAGTTGCTGAAATTTCATTTCAGTCAACTTCATAAACCCCTAGAAAATTCTACAAAATTCCAAAAATCATGAAAATTCATGTAGACATTATTTAGGGTATATATTATCATGGAAAAATAGTTTTATAAGAAAATACTTCATATTTTCAAAGATTGACATAAACTTGAAAACTTACAAAAACTTTAGTGTTTTCTTCAAGTTTATACCTAACTCTTCAATGATGATTACTATCAAAAGATAGTCTTCATCAAGGTTTTCCTAAAGTATTTTAAAATGATTTTCAAAAACAATATCCAACCATGTTCTTTGGGCTCAATGCACATGACTTGTACATTAGCTTTCCCAATGATCGGAAAGCACATAACTATGTGTTTTGATGAACTTAAAACTCAAAGAAATGCACTAAATCAACATCTTGAGTTTTGTTCATCATCATAACATCTCACTTGTATTTAATGTGTACGAAACCACATATGAGTCATCTTATAATTCTTTAGTGAGATGTAATATCTTGGTTTTGCCCTAATCTAGGGATCATGCATATCTATCTAGGCATTTTGAATAATGAACATCCACCAAGGATGTTATTTGTAAGTAAATGGCATTTGTCCTTAATTGCAAGGAATTTAAACATAATGCATGATATGTTATGACATATATCAAAAAGAAATAATTTTCAAAAAGAAAATTTCCTATAACTACATGATGTATGTATGACATGATATGGTATTTTTGTGTTTTTCATAATAAGGCATGAATGCAAGAATAAATATGATGTCATGACATATGATGGGCAAGCAATGCATGAAAAATTAACATAAATGAAATACCTAGATTATCTATCTAAGTATCCTTAATCCTTAGCTAAATTATAATTTAAAACCTAGATTGCCCACTATTTCCCAAAAAAAAAATGCCAAAATTCAATTATGACATTTCTTTTGATTTTCCTAATTTTGTGTCAATTTAAATTAAGCAAATTCCTCAAAATTTTGGCACAAATTACTCTTTTAAAGAGTAACAAATTAAAATAAGGCTTAGATTTGCTTTTAACTTCCCAATAAAATGCCAACATCCCAACTTGGTATTTCTTTAGACTTAATTTCTTATGCCAATTAAAATTATATCCAAATACTCAAATTATGGCACATCTTACTCTTTCCAAGAGTAAGCCATTAATTCTTATCATTTTCAAAGGTTAACAATAATCTTGAAAAATGCTCTTAGAGTGTCAACTTCATCATGATTGGGTTAACTACCCTTTCAATTAGAGTTGACACTCTCTAACCCATCTAAGGGTTAGAGAAAATGCTCCTAGGAACCCAACACCTATTGGTGCTCCTTGGATGCTCTAGGTACTCACTAGGAATAGCCTTCCTAGATACCTTCCTAGTGACCTTGTTAGGCTTCTTAGGGTCTTCGTCACATTTTCTAGGTCAACCCTAGGGATTGCTTCCCTTGTGACCTTTTTAGTGATTTTCTTAGACTTTTAGAAGTCTTGGTTACGTTTGGTGTTGCAAAAATACTTCTAGGGATAACCTCCCTAGTGTTTTTGACTTGATCATTTGACATAGAGTTGGTTCCATAATTATATGGAACCATTTGGTAAGAGGGCACATCCCTTTTAGTTTTAGGTTTGTATCCCAAACCCCTATAGCCCTTGAATGACTCTTATTGTGTTAAACCTAGGTTTTGCTCTTTTTGCCCTTTTAGGATACTTTCCATCCTTTTTAGGGTCTTTTCCATTTTATTAAGCCATAACCTCAAGACTTGATTTTCTTCTCATAAATCCCTAATTTTTAATTTTTTTTTTAAATCTTTGAGCATTTTTATTTCTAGGCTTATAAATATGGTCCTTAGTGTTATTGCCTAACATTTTACCTACCTTCCTAACCCTAGGTGCGGTAGTCTTAGCATAGAGAGTCATATGTTTTTCTTTAATGCTATCATGCTCCCTATTTTTATGGTAAATAACATTAAAATGATAAAAATTGGAATTAGCATGCTTTTTACCATTATTTAAAGGAGTATGCTCAATAAATGATATCTTTCGTTTTACCTTGGAGGCTCCTCCTTGAGTTGTGCTTCCTCCTTAAGCCTTGACCGCTTTCTTCCCCTTGGGACATTGACTCCTATAGTGTCCCTTTTGATTGCAAGAGAAGCACACGATGTGCTCCTTGCTATTCTTTGTTCCGGGAGCGGTCTCTTTGGGCTTCTCCTTGCCCTTTGGTGCCACTTGACCCTTCTTTTTGGCCAATTTAGGGCACTTGCTCTTGTAGTGCCCATGTTCCCTACATTCAAAATATATGATGTGATTTTTATTTTTAATGGAAATATTTTTACCTTCACATGTAGGGATGGCACTTGATCCTCCATTTAATGATTCTTGATCTTTGGAGGATGCAATGTCTTCTTCTCCATTTGACCCAGATGTAGAAACTTCTCCTTCTTCTTGATCCGATGTCAACAAAGGTCGCTCCCCCTCAATCCTAGAGGTGGAGGCTTCTTCATCTTCCTCTTGTACATGGAACAAAGAATATGCTCACTCTTTGCCCTTTTCATTGTATTCCTTTGAAGATGAAGCTTCTTGGTATTCTTCTTTGGAAGTTGAGCATCTCTCAACTTCGGAATTCTCCTCCTCTTGGTCTTGCTCCAATGAGTCGCTCTCTTTGGATTTTTCTTGGATTGGTACAGTGGAGGGGATCTCATGAATTATTTCCAATTTGCTCCATAGCTCTTTGGCATCTTCAAATTCTCCAATTTTCTCCAAGATATTGCTCGGCAATAGATTGACCAAAAGCTTGGTCACTTTGTCATTGGCCTCACATCTTTGGATTTGCTCTTGGCTCCATTTGCTCTTCTTGAGGATTTTGCCCTTTGAATTTGTTGGAGTATTGAAGCCTTCCATAAGAGCAAACCATTACTCTATCTCCATCATAAGAAAATTCTCGATCCTTGATTTCAAAGAATCGAAGCTTATAGATACATATGGTGGAGACACCCTTGTGTCGAATCCAATGCCATCTTAGAATTCCATCTTAAAGTTGAGCTTCTCTAATTCTTTTACTTTGATGAAATTGCTTCAACTTCTTCACCCTCTAGCTTTGTTGCCCCTTCCGGCGATGATTCCGGTGAAGAGCGGTCTTGCTCTGATACCACTTGTTGGGACTGAAATGTAGCTAGAGGGGGGGTGAATAGCTCAGCACGATCTCGTGCTCGTTGTTACTTGTTTCTTCACAGATATGCAGCGGAAATACAAGAAACAAACACACAACGCTAACTCTAGGGATTTACTTGGTATCCACCTCAATAAGAGGTGACTAGTCCAAGGATCCACACACTCACATACCCTCCACTATGTAAACACTCCTTTTCGGTAACTACCGAAGGCGGAGAAGCCCTACAATACTCTCAATACAACAAGAAACACAGAGAAACAAATACAAAGGAAAGCTTACAAGATTTGTACAATGAAACCCTAACCCTAGCTTCTTCTTCTTGTTGTAGACACGCCTCTTGACTTGGATGTCTCTCCAAGATCCTTCAAGAACTGGCGGTGAGAGTGGAAAAATGCTGTGGAGAAGCTGTCGTGATCGCCTGTGGAGAAGAGAGGAAGAAGTACGCTCGCCAACGGCTTTATCTACGCCAACGGTCGAATCCCAATCGATTGGATTGCTCCCAATCGATTGGGGAGGCTTTGGATCGATCGGTCGATCGATTCAGAGTGCCTCTGTGCTCCTGGGAATTGCTTGGATCGATCGGCCGATCGATCTAGGGCTTATCATGCAGAATCGCAGCTCCCAATCGATCAGCCGATCGATTAGAGGCTCCCAATCGATCGGCCGATCAATTGGGAGGCTTTCTGTGCGATCGGCGATTCTCCCCAATGGATCCACTGATCGATTGGGAAAACCTTTGTCGCGGGGACTCACCCAATCGATCAGCCGATCGATTGGGCATGAGCTAATCGATCGGTTGATCGATCCAGCTCAGGTTTTTGCCCAAAACCAAGTCCAAAGCCCCCTAAACCAACATCCGGTCAACCATGACCTGTTGGTGTTAGGACCAAAAGTAGCTAGAGGGGGAGGGGTGAATAGTGTTAGGATCTCTTCGTACGCGGCTAGAGAGGGGGGGTGTGAATAGCCGCCCCAAATCACTCGTTTCTTCCTACAATTCGTTAGCGCAGTGGAAAAATAAACTATAAACGAAAGGAAGAATATCAAACCTTAACACAGCGATGTACGAGATTCGGAGATGAAACTTCTACTCCTCGGCGTGTCCGTAAGGTGGACGAAGCCTATCAATCTGTCGGTGGATGAGTCCCCGGAAAACCGGCTAAATCAAACTCCTTGTGGGTGGAGAAACCTCGCCACAATCACTTGCAACAGCAAGCTAAGAGTACAAGAGAATAGCAAGAACAAAATACAATAGGAATGTAAACACAGTAGCTTGCCTTCTCGTCGACTGGGGTCCCGGATGAAGTAGCAACTTCACGGACAGATGCAACAAGCAACTCAGCAGCAGCTGATCCAGTCGTGGAATGAAGCTCACGCGAAGCTTCGACAAGGAGGAGCTCAACAAAGCTCAAGCACTACAGCACTTCGCAAGAAGAAGGAAGAAGAAGAAGTAATTTCGCAGCAGCAGCCCTCGACCCCTTTATACCTGCGAAGAAGACACAGCAGAAACTAGCCGTTGCTACGCAACGGCTAGAACCTGGACCGATCAGGCTTCAGCCTGATCGGTCTGGGGCTTGCCTGATTGGTCACGGGGACCGATCAGGCCCTGTGCTGATCGGTCCCCAGACCGATCAGAAGGCTTCACAAAGAGTTGCCCAACTCTCTGTGTGGAATCTGATCGGTCCTCGGACCGATCAGGCTCCATGCTGATCGGTCCCCAGACCGATCAGTAAGCCCACAGCCTTCTGTTTGTTATCTGATCGGTCACCAGACCGATCAGATACACAAATGTATCACTGGATCGGTCTGCCGACCGATCTAGAGCTTGGTTTTTGCCCAAACCAAGTCCCAAACCTTCCAAATCAATATCCGGTCAACCTTGACCTATTGGTACTTCATCCCTAGCATCTGGTCACTCCCTTGACCTGCTAGAATTCCTCGCCAAGTGTCCGGTCAATCCCTTTGACCTACTTGGACTTTCCTCAACACCAGATGTCCGATCTGTTAGAGTGTATACTAAAAGCCTAGCTTTTGGTATAAACATTAATCTAGAAATAAGAATCGCATTGGTCAAATGTCTACATTTATGATAAATGTAGTTGCTCAATTAATTTATATTGTAGATAACATAGTGTGTGGTGTCACATACAGAAGATCATGTTATCGGTTCCTTATAAATTATAAACAGTAGCTCACGACCAAGATGGAAGGGAACAAACCATTGGAAGGTCGTAGTGTAATTAGGTATTAGTTTATCTTAACTATATGATTACACTAGTACACTTAGAGTGTATTGAGTAGGATCATTTGAGGTCGTTCCTTTTATACTGACTTTATAAAAGAATAAAGACCTCAGTTATTATGGAAGTGTGTGCTCTTAATCCTAATATAATAACAAGCACATATATTTGATATTTATTTCTTTAATTTATCAATGGGTGAGATTTAGTTCGATAAATCAATAAACCCGATAAGTTGGGAAATGGTATCACTTATAGTGTGTGTTGTTGATTATAGAAGGAAACTGTGTCCAAGAGATACTAGGTTGATAATGTCCTCAAGAGGAGCTCATAAGGATTGTCATGTTAAACCCTGCAGGTGGACTTAGTCCGACATGATAATAAGGTTGAGTGGTACTACTCTTGGACTTAGATATTAATTAAATGAGTTGTTAGTAACTCACTTAATTAGTGGACATTCGATATCTTAAACACATGGAGACTAACACGCTCATAATAAGAAGGAGCCCAAAATGTAATTTGGGATTGGTGCGGTAGTTCAATAATAGTTCTTTAGTGGAATGAATTATTATTGATGAAATTAAGTTGTGTATTCGGGGCGAACACGGGATGCTTAATTTCATCGGGAGACCAAAACCAATTCCTCCTCTCGGTCCCTATCGTAGCCTCTAGTATATAGAGATTTATACCCACCGCATACCCACCTTCTTACCCATCCAATGGGGCCGGCCAAGCTAGCTTGGAACCCAAGCTAGGGCCGGCCAAGATCAAGTGGATGAGTCATGTAGGTGGCCGGCCAAAGCTTGGGTCCCAAGCTTAGGTGGCCGGCCACTAGAATATTAAAAAGGATTTTTATTAAAATTATTTCTTATGTGGATATCATGATTTTAAAGAGAGTTTAAAAATTAAAAATTTCCTTTTATAGTTTTCTACAAAAGATTAAGAGAAGAGATTAATCTCTTTCCTTATTTGTAGTTTAAAAGGATGGTTTTAATTTTGGTACAAACTTTACTTATTTGTAAATCATCTACATGTTTCAAAGAGAGTTTAAAATTTGAAATCTTTCCTTATTTGTTGATTAAAGGAGGATTTTAAATTTTAAGAAAACTTTCCTTTTTAACCATGTTCATGATTTAAAAGAAAAGTTTAAAAATTAATAATTCTCTTTTATTAGTTTCTATAAAAGATTGAGAAAAGATTTGATATCTTTTCTTATTTGTAGATTAAAAGAGATTTTAATTTTTAGAGATAACTTTCTTTTTATCCACATGTTTAAAAGAAAGATTTTAATTTATTAAATTTCCTTTTTATAAACCAATCATGAAGGGATTAAATTATTGGAGAAATTTTATAAATTTCTGGAGACAAATTAGGAAGTTTTAATTAATTAAAACTCTCCTTGTTTGTAGCTTTGGTGTGGCCGGCCATGTAAATTGAGAAAAGGAAAATTATTTTAAATTAAATAAATTTTTCCTTTTCATGGCAAAAGAATTAAGGAAGTTTGTAATTAAATTTCCTTATTTGCCAAGACCAAGGATTATAAAAGAGGGGGTAGAGAAGGCTTCATGGTGAACAACCTCTATTATTTCTCTCCCTCTTTTCCTTGGTGTTGTGGCCGGCCAACCTCTCTTCCTCTCTTCCTCTTGGTGGTGGCCGAACCTTCTCTATTTGCTTGGAGCTCTTGTGGTGGCCGGATACTACTTGGAGAAGAAGAAGAAGAAGGAGAGAAAGCTTGTATCCCTTGGAGCTTGGTTGGTGGAAAAAGATCTTCATCTTTTGGAAGCTTTGTGCTTGGCCGAAACTTGAAGAAAGGAGAAGAAGGTGCTTTGGTGGATTCTCATCTCAGAAGATCGTTGCCCACACAACGTCCGAGGTTAGAAGAGGAATACGGTAGAAGATCAAGAGGTCTTTCTAAAAGGTATAACTAGTATTTTTTCTTTCCGCATCATACTAGTTATTTTTGGAAATAATACCAAATACAAGAGGCTTACGATTCTAGTATTTCGAATATATTTTTCGAAGTTGTGTTCTTTTGTTTTATTTTTCCTTGTGATTTGATTGTTCTTTTCGGTTAACCTAAAGTTATTTTAGGAAATTAAATATTAGATTTCTATAAAAGGTTTTGTCTAGTCGGTGGTGGTTGCTCCCATATCCAAGAAGGCCATGTGCCTTGCCACGTCAGTACTGGGAACCAATTATGGAAATTAATATTTAATGGAATTAATAACTTAAGGTGATTTGGGTCGAACGTGTTAAGTTCCGCAGGAGATCCAAGTCAAAACCTAAAAGAACAAATAGATTAAGTTTTGGATCAAACGTGTTAAGTTCCGCAGGCGATCCAAAATTTAATTTAAAAGAACACATGGTAGCTAGGAAAAGGTTCAGACCTTTGTACAAAATTTGTGTACAGTGGAACCTCTAGGCTTTCCGAGTAGCAACCAACACGATCATCCTTGATCTATCTGGATTTTCCCTTGCCCGGCTTCACTCACCAGGACTTTCCACCTGGCTTCACTCACCAGGATTTCCACACTGCCTAACATCCCAGTTAGGACTTTCTCACTGCCTGACTTCACTCACCAGGACTTTCCAACTGCCTAACATCCCAGTTAGGACTTCCCACTGCCTGGCTTCACTCACCAGGACTTTTCCACACTGCCTAGCATCCCAGTTAGGACTTTCCCACTGCCTAGTTTCACTCACCAGGACTTTCTACCTGCCTAACATCCCAGTTAGGTCTTTTCCTCGTGCCAAGCTCCCTGCTTGGACTTCTCCGTGCCAAGTCTCCATACTTGGACTTTTCCAGTGCCAAGTCTCCATACTTGGACTTTTCCCGTGCCAAGTCTCCACACTTGGACTTCTCGCGTGCCAAGCTCCTGCTTGGACTTTTCCAGTGACAAGTCTCCATACTTGGACTTTTCGCGGGCCAAGCTCCCTGCTTGGACTTTTCCCGAATCAGGTCAACCAGGTCAACCTTGACCTAAGGTTGCACCTACAATCTCCCAAACACCTATTCTTGTCAAACATCAAGAATAGAACTCTCTCACGAGTGTCAAACATCAACATGCAATTCAACTAGGTCAACCTTGACCTAAGGTTGCACCGACAATCTTCCCAAGTCAAACATCAAAATACAACTCGAGTAAAGTCACCTCGAGTCGGGTCAACCAGGTCAACCTTGACCTAAGGTTGCACCAATATCTCCCCTTTGATGTTTGACAAAACCCATAATCAAGTTAGGTTAACCCGATAACCTAACTTAGGTTTTCCAACCATCTTCCAATGTCCAATGTTCTTTCCTTGAACATTCTCTGGACATTCTCCCCTTAGGTTAACCCGATAACCTAACTTGGGTTCTCCAATAATTCTCCCCCTTTTTGACACACATCAAAAAGAATTCCAATGTTCTTCCTCGAACATTCCTTGACATTCTTCCCCTAGCTTAGGTTAACCCGATAACCTAACTTGGGTTCTCCAATAATTCTCCAATGAACACTCTCCCCTTTTTGACACACATCAAAAATAGAGAATCAAGGTCAAGAGTTTCCTCCTAATGAAAGTCCCATACCTTTCATTGAAACTCTTAATTTCCCCCTTGATACTAAACTCAACAATCAACTTAGTGACAATCCTATGTCACTAATTCTCAAAAGTCTTTAAGGAGAAAAAAACTCCCTCTCAAAGTCAACTCCCCCTTGACAATTAGTTAAAAACTCCTCCTAAAGGTCAACTCCCCCTTGACCATTGCACCAACAATGTCTTGGAGAGTTTCAAACCTTTAGAAACCCGAAACTCAACTCCCACAGCTGAAATTTCAGACCACAGTCGAAATTCAGTAAATTCAGCACGCCTGATCGGTCACCGGACCGATCAGAACCCCTCTGGATCGGTCCCCAGACCGATCCAGCCTTCCCTGGATCGGTCCAGTGACCGATCCAGCCTTGGACAGCCTCGAGTTCTGATTTCCTTCTCCCGAAATTCAGAAACTCACAACAAATTCCAGAAAATTAGAAAAATTGTGAAATTTTGAGGATACATTCCTCATATCATACACTATCAAGGAAAAATAGTTTTCTATGAAAATAGTTTCCATTTTTCAATCTTGATACAAAGTTCAAAAACTTTGAAATAGTTCAAGTTTAACTCAACTTTGTATCACAATGTTCAATGATGAATGCCATCACTAGGAAAGCTTCATCAAGGTTTTTCAAATCAATTTTAAAATGCTTTTAAAACCATTTGAATTTAGGACCATAATCTTAGGGCTAGATGTACATGACTTGTACACAAGCTTTCCCTATGATCCTTAATTTCTTGAATTAGGGTCATCTAGGTACAAGGACTATGCACCTTGATCCTAACTCATGATCCTAATATCTCACACACATCTAAGGTGTATCAAACCACATTCAAGTCAATTTGATGTGAGATATGGATTAAGGTCAACTTAGGCTAAGTTCTCATGCATTTTCTAAACACCAATTTGATCTCAATATCAAATTATATGTTTGTCCTTAAATCAATTTCATTGATTATAATGCAAGAGATGATGACATGGCATATAATGATATCATAAGTAAAAATATGTGCCAATGTAATGATGTCATGGCATGGCATGGCATATGGCAACCAATCATGGCAAGTTAGCACAAATAAAATACCTAAATTCCCTATCTAAGTATCCTTAGCCTTAGCTAACTTAAAATCTAACCCTAGATTGCCCATATATCCCTGAGAGAAAACCAAAATCCCAATTATGGTATTTCTCTAGGTTTTCTTGAATTGTGCCAAATAAGATTAAAATCGATATTTTTCAAATATGACACAATTTACTCTTCAAGGAGTAAATAATAATTCTTTTTCATTTTCAAAGGTTATCAAAACCTTGAAAATGCTCCTTGAGTGTCAATTTCCTCAAAGTTGGGTTAACTACCCTTCTAATTGGAGTTGACACTCTCTAACCCATCTATGGGATAGAGAAGACGCTCCTAGGAACCCAATACCTATTAGAGCTCATTGGGTTCACTAAATATTCACTAGGGATGACTTCCCTAGCAACCCTCCTAATGACCCTCTTAGGCTTTGAAGCCTTGGTCATTTGGGACTCATCAAGATCAACTCTAGGGGTGACTCCCCTTGTGACCTTGGTGGTGGTCTTCCTAGCCCTAGGTTTTGTTCCATAATCGAATGGAACACTATGATAAGTGGGCTTGACCACTTGGGCATAATGCACATGACTTGTACATTAGCTTTTCCAATGATGGGAAAACACATAACTATGTGTTTTGATGAACCTAAAACTCAAAAGAATGCACTAAATCAACATCTTGAGCTTTATTCATCATCCTAACATCTCACTTGTATCTAATGTGTACTAAAAACACATACAAGTCATCTTATAGGTCTTTGTGAGATGTAGATTTTGGTTTTGCCCTTAATCTAGGGATCATGCATATCTATCTAGGCATTTTGGAGATATTAGACACCCACCTAGGATGTCACTTGTTAATAAGTGTTGTTAAATGCCTTTTGTCCTTAATTACAAGGAATTAAACTTAATGCATGATAATGTTATGGCATACATCAAAAAGAAATAATTTTCAAAAGAAAATATCCTATAACTACATGATGTATGAATGTCATGACATGGTATTTTTGGATTTTTCATAATAAAACATGAATGTAAAAATTGACATGATTGTTAGGACCAAAAGTAGCTAGAGGGGGGGGGGGGGGGGGAATAGCTCGTCGCGTTCTCTCGGTGGTCGGCGTTGCTTGTTTCTTCAAAGATATGGCAGCGGAAAATACACAAACAATCACACAACGCTAACACGGTTGGTTTACTTGGTATCCACCTCACAAGAGGTGACTAATCCAAGGATCCACACCAACACACACACCCTCCACTAAGTAAAACTCTCCTTTATGGTAACTACCAAGGGCGAAGAAGCCCTACAAGACTCAATACAAGAAGAGAGGGAAAGGATACAAGAAATACAAGCTTACAAGCTTACAATGAGTATAAACCCTAGCTTCTCTTCTTGGCTTTGATCCGCCTCTTGACTTGGAGAACTTCCAATATCCTTCAAGAACTGGCGATCTGAGCTTTGTGAGTGCTGTGGAGGAGCTGGCGAGAGATCTGGAGTGAATCGGTGAAGAGGTGCCGAAGACAACGTTCGCCTGCGGCTATAAACCCGACGCAACGGTCGAATTCCGATCGATTCGAATGTTCCCAATCGATCGGGGAGGCTTTGGATCGATCCACGGATCGATCCAGAGCGCCTCTGTGCTCTGGGAAAAATGCCTGGATCGATCCAGCGCTTATCGGCCGAAGCAGCCGCGTCCCAATCGATCCACTGATCGATTGGGACATCTGGATCGATCCAGAGGCTCTCTGTTCGCTTAGAAAAGGCCTGGATCGATCCACTGATCGATCCATCTCCTGGATCGATCCACTGATCGATCCAGCACTTGGTTTTTGCCCAAAACCAAGTTCCAAGCCTCTCAAACCAACATCCGGTCAACCTTGACCCGTTGGTACATCATGCCTAGCATCTGGTCACTCCTTTGACCTGCTAGTGTTCGAGTGTATCCTAAATGCCTACTTGGACTTTTCTATTCATGCCAAGTATCGGTCACTCCCTTGACCTACTTGGACTTCCATCAGATTTCCTCGTGCCAAGTATCCAGTCAATCCTTTGACCTACTTGGACTTCCCAACACCAGATGTCCGATCATCCTTGATCCATATGGATTTTCCCTTGCCTGGCTTCACTCACCAGGACTTTCACCTAGCTTCACTCACTAGGGCTTTCACCTGGCTTCACTCACCAGGACTTTTCTTCTGCCTGGCTTCACTCACCAGGACTTCCATTCTACCTAACATCCCAGTTAGGACTTCCCAGTCAAGTATCCGGTCAACCTTGACCTACTTGACTCTTCTTCAATCAATTTCTTATTGTCAAACATCTAAACTCAAACCAAGACTCAGCTTGGTCAACCAGGTCAACCTTGACCTGAGGGATGTTGCACCAATAATGATGTCATGGCATATGATGGGCAAACAATCATGGCAAGATTTAGCATAAATAAAATATACCTAGATTAACTATCTAAGTATCCTTAAAACCTTAGCTAAACTTACAACTTAAACCTAGATTGCCCTAAAGTTGCTTCAAGAAAATGTCAAAGCCTAAATTGGCATTTCTAATTCCCTTGATTAATTTATGCCAGTCGAAAATAAGCATATCCTCAAATGTTGGCATATTTCATTTTTCACAAAAGTAGCACTTTTAAATTAAGGTCCGGATTACCTTAAATTTCCTAAGAACATACCAAAATCCCAACTTGGTAGTTCTTATGAATTTCCCAATATGTGCCATTTAAGATTAAAATCAATTTTTCACCACTAGACACATTTTACTCTTTCAAGGAGTAAATAATAATTCCATTCCATTTTCAAAGGTTAACAAAAACCTTGAAAATGCTTCTTGAGTGTCAATTTCCTCAAAGTTGGGTTAACTACCCTTCTAATCGGAGTTGACACTCTCTAACCCATCTATGGGGTAGAGAAGATGCTCCTAGGAACCCAACACCTATTGGTGCTCCTTGGATACTCTAGGTATTAACTAGGAATAACTTCCCTAAATACCTTCCTAGTGACCTTGTTGGGCATCTTAGAAGCCTTGGTCACATTTTCTAGGTCAACTCTAAGGATAGCCTCCCTTGTGACTTTGTTAGTGACTTTCTTAGACTTCTTAGAAGTCTTAGTCACCTTGGTTGCAAAGATACTTCTAGGGATATCTTCCCTTGTATCTTTGACTTGACCTCTAGACTTAGGGTTTGTTTCATAGCTATATGGAACCCTATGATAACTAGGCACATCCTTTTTTGCTTTGGGTTTGTATCACAAACCTCTATGGCCATTTGATGGCTTTTGTACCCCTAAACCTAGGTTATGCTCATTTTGACCTTTTAGGATATTTTCCATCCTTTTTAGGGTCTTTTCCATTTTATCAAGTCTTGACCTCAAGACTTGATTTTCTATCATTAAATCCTTAGGTTTTGGTCCATGAGCCTTTTTGATCTTGGGCATGTATCTATTTTCCTTAGTGTTCCCGCCCAAGTGTCTATCTACCTTCCTAACCTTAGGTTGGGTAGTTTTGGCATGTAGGGCCACATGCTTTTCCTTAAAGCCCTCATGCTTTCTATTCTTATGGTAAATTGCATTAAAATGACAAAAATTAGAACTATCATGCTTTTTACCATGATGTAAAGGGGTAGACTCAATAAAAGTTACCTTCCTTTTTACCTTAGAAGCTCCCCCTTGACTTGAGCTCCCTCCTTGAGCCTTGACCATCTTCTTCCCCTTAGGGCATTGACTCCGGTAATGCCCCTTTTGATTGCAAGATAAGCACACAATGTGCTCCTTGCTCTTCTTTATTCCGGGAATGGTCTCATTTGGCTTCTCCTTGCCCTTTGGTGCCACTTGACCCTTCTTCTTGGCCAAGTTTGGACACTTGCTCTTGTAGTGCCCATGTTCCCTACATTCAAAACATATAATATGATTTTTATTATTAATTGAACTATTTTTACCTTCTTGTGTAGGGATGGCACTTGCTCCTCCATTTGATATTTCTTGACTTGTGGAGGTAGAATCTTCTTCCTCCTCTTCGTCTCTTGACCCGGATGTAGAAGCTTCTCCTTCTTCTTGATCCGGTGTCACCAAGGATTGCTCCCCCTCAATCCTAGAGGTGGAGGCTTCATCATCTTGAATATGAAACAAGGAGTATACTCCCTCCTTGTTCCCTTCGGTGTATTCCCTTGAGGATGAAGCTTCTTGGATTTCCTCTTCTTCGGAGGTTGATCATCTCTCAATCTCGGAGTCCTCCTCTTGGTCTTGCTCCAAAGAGTCACTCTCTCTAGATTCTTCATGATCTTGTGCAGTGGAGGGGATCTCTTCATGAAGCTTGGCCAATTTGCTCCATAATTCCTTTGCATCTTCAAATTCTCTAATTTTGCAAAGGATGGTGCTTGGCAATAAATTGACCAAAAGCTTGGTCACTTTGTCATTGGCCTCGCACCTTTGGACTTGCTCTTGGCTCCACTTGCTCCTCTTGAGAACTTTGCCCTTTGAATTTCTTGGAGCCTTGAAGCCTTCCATTAGAGCAAACCATTGCTCTATCTCCATCATAAGAAAATTTTCGATTATTGATTTCCAAGAATCGAAGCTTGTGGATGTGTACGGTGGAGCCACCCTTGTGTCAAATCCAAGTCCATCTTGGAATTGCATCTTGAAGTTGAGCTTCTTGAAATCTTTGACTTTTAATGAATTTGCTTCAACTTCTTCACCCTCTAGCTTTTCTTGTTATGCTTGACCCTTCCGGCGATGATTCCGATGAAGAGCGGCCTTGCTCTGATACCACTTGTTAGGACCAAAAGTAGCTAGAGGGGGGGTGAATAGCTCGTCGCGTTCGCTCGGTGGTCGGCGTTGCTTGTTCCTTCAAAGATGTGCAGCAGAAATACAAAGAAACAATCACACAACGCTAACACGGTTGGTTTACTTGGTATCCACCTCACAAGAGGTGACTAATCCAAGGATCCACACCAACACACACCCTCCACTAATAAAACTCTCATTTATGGTAACTACCAAGGGCGGAGAAGCCCTACAAGACTCAATACAAGAAGAGAGGGAAAGGATACAAGAAATACAAGCTCACAAGCTTACAATAAGTATAAACCCTAACCCTAGCTTCTCTTCTTGGCTTTGATCCGCCTCTTGACTTGGAGAACTTCCAAGATCCTTCAAGAACTGGCGATCTGAGCTTTGTGAGTGCTGTGGAGGAGCTGGCGAGAGATCTGGAGTGAATCGATGAAGAGATGCCGAAGGAATCGTGCGCCTGCGGCCTTTATCGACGCCAACGGTCGGATCCCGATCGATTCGAATGTTCCCAATCGATCGGGGAGACTTTGGATCGATCCACGGATCGATCCAGAGCGCCTCTGTGCTCAACGCTCGATCGATCCACGGATCGATCCGGCGCTTATCACGCGAAGCAGCGCGTCCCAATCGATTCACGATCGATTGGGACATCTGATCGATCCACGGATTGATCCGGGCTCTGCTCGCTAGAAGGCCCGGATCGATCCACCGATCGATCCAACACTTGGTTTTGCCCAAAACCAAGTTCCAAGCCTCTCAAACCAACATCCGGTCAACCTTGACTGTTGGTACATCATGCCTAGCATCCGTCACCCTTGACCGCTAGGACTTCCCACCAAGTGTCCGGTCAATCCTTTGACCCACTTGGTCTTTTCTATTCATGCCAAGTATCCGTCACTCCCTTGACCTACTTGGACTTCCACCAGATGTCCGGTCAATCCTTCGACCTATCTGGATTTCCTCGTGCAAGTATCCGATCAATCCTTCGACTTACTTGGACTTCCCAACACCGGATGTCCGATCATCCTCGATCCATCTGGATTTTCCTGCCCGGCTTCACTCACCAGGACTTTCACCTAGCTTCACTCAC
Organism: Zingiber officinale; assembly: GCF_018446385.1. NCBI lineage: Eukaryota > Viridiplantae > Streptophyta > Magnoliopsida > Zingiberales > Zingiberaceae > Zingiber > Zingiber officinale. The sequence goes on from NC_056007.1 coordinate 88,648,307, forward strand.
TAGGGTTTTCCATTTGCCTAGCTTCACTCACTAGGGCTTTCACCTGGCTTCACTCACCAGGACTTTCACCTAGCTTCACTCACTAGGGTTTTCAATCTGCCTAGCTTCACTCACTAGGACTTTTCTTCTGCCTGGCTTCACTCACCAGGACTTCCATTCTACCTAACATCCCAGTTAGGACTTCCCAGTCAAGTATCCGGTCAACCTTGACCTACTTGACTCTTCTTCAATCAATTTCTTATTGTCAAACATCTAAACTCAAACCAAGACTCAGCTTGGTCAACCAGGTCAACCTTGACCTGAGGGATGTTGCCACCAACAGTTGGTACATCATGCCTAGCATCCGACCACCCTTGACCTGCTAGGACTCCCTCACCAAGTGTCCGGTCAATCCCTTTGACCCACTTGGACTTCCACCAGATGTCTGGTCAACCTTGACCCATCTGGATTTCCTCGTGCCAAGTATCCGGTCAATCCCTTTGACCTACTTGGACCTCCCAATACCAGATGCCTGATCAACTTTGATCCATCTGGATTTCCTGTGCCTGCCTTCACTCACCAGGACTTTCCTTTTGCCTAACTTTACTTACTAGGACTTTCACCTGGCTTCACTCACCAGGATTTCCATCTGCCTAGCTTCACTCACTAGGTCTTTCACTTGGCTTCACTCACCAGGATTTTCTTTCTGCCTAGCTTCACTCACTAGGACTTTCCAATTAAGTATCCAGTCAACCTAGACCTACTTGACTTTCCTTCACAAACTCCCCACATGAACAATTACACCTACAATCTCCATGTGTTGTCTTCATGTATTGTCAAACATCGAAACCCAAACATCAAGACTCGAGCTTGACCCCAATTCAAGCTCAGTCAACCAGGTCAACCTTGACCTAGGGAATATTGCACCAACAGTGTACTCGGTGAGTCAAAGGGATATGCACCACTAAGTAAAGAATCTTCGTGGTGGAATGAGAAAGTACAAGAGAAAGTGAAGGAAAAACGAATAGCTTATAAGGATTTATATATTTGTAAGAACGAAAAAAACTTTAAAAAATATACAATAGTCAAGAAAAAAGCTAAGAAAGTAATGAGTGGAGCAAAAAATGAAACTTTTGAACGGTTATATCAAAAATTGGATACAAAAGAAGGGAAAAGAGACATTTATAGAATAACTAAAGTGAGAGAAAGAAAAACAAGAGATCTTAGCTAAATAAAATGTATTAAAGATGAATGTAATAGAGTATTAGTAAACGATGGGAAAATAAAAGAGCGGTAGAAAAGGTATTTTCATCAACTTTTTAATGAAGGTTTAGGTGACCAACTTAACTTAAATAATTTAATTGGGTCAAATGAGCATAGAAACTTTAATTTTTATCGTAGAATTCAAACTTCAGAAGTAAAACAAATTTTAAATGAGATGCACAATGAAAAAGTCGTTGGACCAGATGATATTCCGATAGAGGTATGGAAGTGCTTAGGGAAGCAAGGTATTGACTGGCTTACAAAATTATTTAATATGATATTGAAAACGAAAAAAATGTCTGATCAATGGAGGATAAGTACTTTAGTTCCCTTATATAAGAATAAGGGAGACGTGCAAAATTGTGCAAACTATAGGAGTATTAAACTAATGAGTCATACTATGAAACTTTGGGAAAAAATAATAGAAAAAAGATTAAGGAAGGAGACCACAGTGACAGAAAATCAATTTGGGTTCATTTCTGGAAGGTCGACAATAGAAGCTATACATCTTCTTAGACAGTTAATTGAAAAATATCGGGAGCAAAAACAAGATCTACACATGGTTTTCATTGACTTAGAAAAAAGCTTATGATAGAGTCTCAAGAGAAATTATATGGAGAATTTTAGAAAAGGAAGGTGTTAGCGTAACATATATTGAACTAATTAAGGATATGTATGAGGATGTAACGACCAGAGTAAAGACTTCAGGTGGAGTAGCTGAAGCATTTCCAATAAAGATAGAGTTACATCAAGGATCAGCTCTAAGTCCCTATCTTTTTACATTAATTATGGACGAACTCACTGCGCACATTCAAGACACAGTACCGTGGTGCATGTTGTTTGCAGATGATATTATTTTGGTAGATGAGACACGTGAAGGAGTAAATGCTAAACTAGAATCTTGGAGGGAAACACTAGAAGGGAAAGATTTTAAGCTTAGTAGATTAAAGACAGAATATATGAAATTTAAGTTTAGCAATATTAGAAGTAATGAGACAATTATTAAGATAGGAGAGGACGAGTTGCCTGCAACTGAAAGATTTAAATATTTAGGATCATTTTTGTAAAATGATAGAGGGATTGAGAGAGATGTCTTACATAGAATACAAGTAGGATGGGTGAAATGGAGGGGAGCGTCGAGTGTTTTATGTGACCGTAAAGTACCTCTTAAACTTAAAGGTAAGTTCTATAAAACCGCAGTTAAACCTGCTATGTTATATGAAGCTGAGTGTTGGGCTATGACTCAAGCACATGAGCAGAAGATGAGAGTTGCAGAGATGAGGATGCTAAGGTGGATGTGTGGACATACAAAGATGGATAAAATAAGAAATGAGAGTATTAGAGAGAAAGTCGGAGTTGCATCTATTGAGGAAAAACTCCGAGAGACACGTTTAAGATGGTACGAATATGTACTTTGACGACCAATAAATACTCCAGTTAGGCAATGTGAAACTATGATAACATGCATATCAAACGAGGAAGAGGAAGACCAAAAAAGACTTGGTTAATAACAATAAAACAAGATAAAATTTATTTAAATATAAATGATAATATAATAGAAGATAGAGTTCAATGGTATAAACGGATTCATATAGTTAATCTTATCTAGTAGAAAAAATTGATTATTATTGTATATATAAAGAGAATATCTCAATGCAAGGATGGGTAAGATTGCAGTGTGACTAGATATGATTTGTTTGGTATAGTAATTGTACAGTTAATGGATTGAGCTATAAATGCTAGCACTGTAAGTCCGTAATTAACTAGGCTAGTGGACCATAGTTTCACGAGGTAGACACATGCAGATCATGCAAAACAAACATCAACTATAGGAAATGAGATTTATCTTTTAGATGAGTTAGACTATATACCTTAATTAGATAATGTTCCCTTATTAAAAAAAAAAAAAAGTGAAACGGCTATATTAACTGTCCTCGACAATGACTCGACATCATACAAAGGGAGGTTTAACAAGAGCACATATGGTAAAAGCATGAAGAGGTACGTGGATGATGAAATTTTTGGGATTCAACTCTTATTTAGTCTAGACAGAATATTATGTGTTTCTTTTGGTCAGTGTCGATAATGCTATGCCTAACTTGGTAGTGTGGTTCTTAACTATCTCATTTACCAAGCTAGCTTTTTGGGTTACCCATAGGATGTGTAGACACCACTATGTCTCATCTAGTAGGTAGTAGCAAGCGAAGAAACTTTTAGACATCTAAATTAGTAAGCTAAGTGTCTAAAAAACCCTTTAACATTATATCAGGTAAATTCTCTAGGTCATTAGGTATCTAAGTTTAACCAAACTAATGCCGACCTTCAGCATCATGTCTCATCAACAATTTTTTTTTTTTTATATCAGATAAATTCTCTAGGTCATTTCATTAGGTGTCTAAGCTTAGTCCAACTACATTATCTTTAAATTTGAAATACAACTTATCTATACTTAGAAGTCCATCTTTAGAATCTTATTTTAACCCTGACTCTCTTATCACTATGTTAAATATTTGGGCAAATTATATTTTACCATCTGAGATTTGATTAAAGTATGAAACACTCCTCGTGATTTTAAAAGTAACAAAAAAAATCCTTAAGATTTGGTTAACGTAACAAAAAAAAGCCCCTTGACTGGTTGACGATAATAGTCAACCGACAAAGATAAGAAAAAGACATATATACCCTTGCATTTCAGCAGGGAAAAAAGTAAAAAATTACTTGAAACAGTTGAAAATTAACTAAAGTAAAAGATTACTGTAGCTTAAGAGAGTCATTCCACTGATCGATTATGTAAACTCTAAACCCACAAAGCCAGAATATCTTTGATTACAAATTCCTTATCGAAATGTATCTATTGCAAAAATCCGTTTTCCTCGTCTTATGCTCCAAACAACAACCAACCGTTCTCCTTATCTTATGCTCCCAACTAGACTCCTCTTTCTCATATTTTATTTTTTTCGCTGTAAAGAGTAATCGATCAGTGGAATGACTCTCAATCTACAGTAATTTTTTACTTTAGTTAATTTTCAACCATTTCAAGTAAATTTTTTACTTTTTTTCCCATTCAAACGCAAGGATATATACATCTTTTTTTTATCTTTGCCGGTTGACTACCATCGCCGATCAGTCAAAGGATTTTTTTTTGTTACTTTAACCAAATTTTAATATATTTTTTTTGTTACTTTTGAAATTACGAAGATCATTTCATACTTTAATCAAACCTCGAGGATAAAATGTAATTCACCCTAAATATTTTATCATCGCACCGTACTCATGAGACAATAATAATTCTTCTTTACACTTATACTTATATACAGTATACTATAGTATTCAAATCATTTGAAAATTCACTAAAATATGTTAGTCTTGTGCAGTTGCATTCAAAATGAACTTCATGAAGGAGGCATCCTTATTTATCGCCCTTGTTAAATGCCCATAACTTTACATTAAGTTGTCGCTGGATTTTTGCTGGACATTAAATTAACTATTAGAAAGTTCATAATTAAGTTTAGTTCATTTAATTTGATTTAGCCCCAACTTCCGGTCAATTCCATCATCGTGTTCTCACAACACAGCTGTTAGTCCACTAGTCACGGAGTTAAACAGTATACCAATGCTTCAGAAAAATGAAAAGCGTACTTCAAAGGCACCATTTGCAGTAAATTAATGCCTCATCCATGTGTCACGTTTCTTTCTTTCTTTCTTCTCTACGAAATAATCTCCGTTTTTTTTATCTTTTCCTGCATCGACGCCCATTTCGTGTAGCTTTATTTGGCCCACAGGGAAATGAAGCGAGAGAGAAGGCTGAGAAGCCAATAAGAGCGAGTCACGTGGCCGTGACAAAGCGAAGAGCTATCATATACTTTTTTTTAGCTGTGTCAACTTTTTGTAATCTCGGTCATCTCTTTCTTGCTCCTCGGCTACTCCACTGCCCGTTCATCTTCCCTTTCTCTCGCAGATCTTTGATCTTCCCAGCTCAGGTACGCCGATCTATCGATCCTCCCCCAGCTCGCTGCTACTTTTTTAGGGCTCGGAGATCGGTCGCGTAGCGGTCGGTTTAGCTTCGATGATCGGTCCCTCCTTTCTACGCTCAGATCTCATGCTTCTGCTCCTTTCTGTAGAATGATCCCGAATCCGGCTTGCTAACTTGCAAATTGGATTGTCGATTGTTTTTTCCCTTCTTCTGGTAGTCGTAGAATTAGGAGGCGTGTTCTGATTTCAACTTTTGTTATTATTATTAAATTCTTGTTAGCTCGCGTGCTTCGTGATAATCGGCTGTTCCTATGGCATTTTGTTCGTCCAAGTATGGATCCGTCGAAGGACGCTGAGGTTTGTTTGGGTCGTGTTTCGGATCCGTAAATATGGTTATAGTTTATGTGTAGTCAGTGTTCAGCTCCTAAGAAATTAGGTTTAATTTTGCACTTCCGACGTGGGCAGTTTCATTTATTTGTGCCGTTTATGAGTTTTGATACTCTACTTGGTTAATGTGGCTCCAAGTTCTGATTCCTTCGTTTCCTTGTCTATCTATTTCATTCAACTTTGGGATCAAAAAGTCTGCCGTTGAGGCTACTCTGCTTGATCATATCGGACTTTCCTTTTGATTTCTTATGATAACTTCATGTATGACTGTTAAGGAGGCATGAGCTTGCCTGTCAAAAAGTACTAATTCATGCAGATGGATTTATCAGATTCAACAACCATGAGTTCAAATAAAGTACGATAGATCACTTACTATATGTTGATTAATAATCAAATCGCTAATTAATTTGTTTGTTCTATTTGTGATGCAACACTAATTTTTCCACCAAAAATGTTTAAGTTACATGGGTACTCACTTCCAATTTCCAAATAGCATTGTCACAGATCAAGTTGCCTTGGTAATTATCTCAGGAAGATATTGACTTATAATTTCCTTTCCAGAAGGGCACCTATCTGCTGCAGTTGAATTTTTTGAGCTTGTAATGAAATCCTGAGTCATCATAAACAAAATCTTTCAAGTAAATAATGGCTAGTTCTACAAAGTATCTTGACTTGTAATGAAATCCTGCATCGTCAACAAGAAAAGCTTTCAAGTACAAAATGGCTAGTTCTACAAAATATGTTGACCCTGCATTCCATGGAGTTGGACAAAAAGTGTATCCTTTTAAGAATTGTTCAGAAGTTAGGCAATGCAATTTATTTTGGTTCAGTTATGGGAGAGAAAATCCCAGATTATTTCAGTTGATAGTATCTATGAACGTAGTGATTTCTTTAACAATATATATAGAGGAACTGAAATTTGGCGGATTGAGAACTTTCAACCAGTACCTTTACCAAAGGCTGATTATGGAAAATTCTATTTCGGAGATTCATACATAGTTTTGCAGGTAGTTTTCTCTTCTTTATCTATCTTTATGTTCTTTTTGTATAAAAATTGATGCTTCTCCCTCATATTTTCAGTTCCTAGTTTCAGACATAGTATATTGATTTGTGTTTTCAGCTGCTTTTTGCAGTCCGGAAATTTTCTAGTGTTTAAGTAACCACGAGCAATTTTCAGAAGGGTCTTACGGGTATTATTTTTGCATTTCATCTGCGGATACCTTTATAATTCAGATGTTGAGCCTTTCCTTGCTTAATTGAACAATGCCTCTCTTTGTTTTTTTTTGGTACCAAGACTATGTTTGTTAACATCCTTTTAGGTTAATAAAATTGGTACCGATTTAAGCTTGGATTTGTTTTATTTGTTATTTTTTTTTCATGTTTGTTATGTCCAAAAAAAAGACAAGGAATTTTCTATTCTCTATTTTTTTTATTAATCCTGTTTGATTAATAAGACCAGAAAGTTTAAGTGCTGATTATTTTCTGTTGTTGGATTTTGTAACTAAAAACATCTTTGATGCTTTATTAGCTATGAATTCTTTATCCCCATTAATTTGGTTTTTCTTCTTTAAATTTAATGTGGCATCTTATGCATGCAGACAACTTCTGGAAAAGGTGGTGCGTACCTTTATGATATTCATTTCTGGATTGGAAAAGAGTCAAGTCAAGTATGCTGATTTTTCCTGACAATATTGAAAAAGAGCATTGATTTCTGTTTTTACGAAGAAAAGAAGTTGTTATAGTTGAAATGTTTTCTTAATTTATGGTGATCACAGGATGAAGCTGGGACTGCAGCAATCAAGACAGTTGAACTTGATGCAGTTCTTGGGGGCCGTGCTGTTCAACACAGAGAACTTCAAGGCTTTGAGTCGGATAAGTTCTTGTCATACTTCAAACCTTGCATTATTCCTTTGGAAGGTGGCTTTGCCTCTGGATTCAAAAAGCCCGATGTGGATATTTTTGAAACACGATTATATATATGTAGAGGAAAACGAGTTGTTAGAATGAAGCAGGTTCTAAATCTTTTTAGATTTGTTTTATGTAACTATTGATGTGAAAAACAGTTTTGCAAATTTGATGATTTCTATGTTTGATTTTGAAGATCCCTTTTGCTCGGTCATCGCTGAATCATGATGATGTTTTTATTTTGGATACTGAGAAGAAAATATATCAATTTAATGGTGCTAATTCTAACATTCAAGAGAGGGCTAAAGCTTTGGAAGTAGTACAATTCCTGAAGGACAAGTACCATGAAGGGACATGTGATGTTGCCATCATTGGTGAGAGTACCCACTTGTACTAGATTTATTTATTTTTACTTGTGTTCATTTATATCGAGATACTTTGTTATGTGCAAGATGATGGGAAGCTTCAAGCTGAGTCAGATTCTGGTGAATTCTGGGTCCTTTTTGGTGGATTTGCACCAATTGGCAAAAAGGTAGTCACTGAAGATGACGTTGTTTTAGAAGCAAGCCCAGCTAAGCTTTATAGGTATTCTTTGAATTCTTTATAACAATATCTATATGGTTTTCTATGACAGCATGATTGGTGTTACGTTACTGATGTTCTTGTGGCCTTTTTTTTTGTATGACTTCGTACATCATAGTTTTCAAGGATTAGCTTCAGTGAAAAACCTAAATGGATTCTACACATTTGTCATTTGTTTTAAAGGAATAAAGGGGGATATTAAAGGTTTTTTTTATTATATCTACGTATCATAGTTATTAAAACAAAACTAGACTCCAATTCAACTGGAAAAACTGACCAGTGTTCTGATTTTATTTTGTTGTTTAATGGGATCAGATCCAGATTCAACTGGGATAAAAACTAGTTGAATAAGCCGGTATTCATTGAACCGACCAACTTTGAAAGAAACTGGACCAGTTTTGTTAGTGGTTATTTTACAATTTTGGCATAACCAATATTATAAAAAGAATTCAAAACATGAATTAGTCACTTGACTACCCCAGTTTTCTCCTCTAATATTAGATGGGTAAACTTGTTTTTTTAATTTTTATCAATATTTATAAATTATATATATTTATATTGGGTAATGTATAGTACTAGTTTTCTAACTAAAATGTAAGATTGTTGTAATAGTTATGCTTCATTTGGTTTACCATGACCAATCTCACTAGTTAGCTTGTTCAGGTCTATTTTTGGTTTGATATGCAATTCAACCAGTTGATAGTGAACCAGTGACTTGAAGTTTTTCTGTTTGATTTCCAGTTTGGTTTTCACAACCATGTTATGCATGCTTTTGTTTTTTGCAACCTTTATGTTAGGTTTTCTAGAACTTCTTCACAAATTGATTAACACTGTTTTTCCTCAATTGGTATGCTTTTGCCTACTAGTTGCTATTTGCTAACCTAATGAATCATTCAGTGTACCTCCCCTGAAACTAATTAGATTAGCCTTATTTAGATCACCTGTCTATTCCTACTCTAGTTTAAGGTTCTCCCCTTTCTCATTCACTTGAATGATCAAGTGTTAAAGGGGTCTCTTTAAGTGAGATTTTATAGGAGACAAACTTTTGTATGGTATGCCAATTACGGCATGTGTGAGATTCATCAGTATTGATCTAAAATTAACAATGTTTTTTTCTGATCTAAGAGAATACATGTGAGATTAGTATAGAGTGGTAGTTGTTGGTTAGACTGGTTGATACCTTGGTTTGCTGTGCTTGGTACAATTGAGATTTAAAGAAAATGATCAATTTATATATTTATATCGTTAACATTTCCTCTTCATTTGTGAGTGAGTTATTTGACTTGATTGACTTGACCTCCTAATAATTTTTTTTTTGACATATTTGAGATTTGAACCTTTAATCTTACTGGGGTACCATGTTAAAGTTGATTGCTTGACTACTTATCCCAAAAGAGCTATTAGAAAAGATATCAATTTATATATTTATTTTGTTAGCACTTCCACTTCATGTGTGGGTGGAGTACCTGATTTGATTGGTCTCAACCTCCAAGACTTATAGCGGAGGAGTGTGATTGAAAAATGTACGGTGTGCAATTGAGGTTCTGTTCATTGTGCAAAAGGCGGGTCCCGCCGCCCAGCGGCCCCCTAGGCCTGGCCCCACAGGGATCCTAGGAGGAGGTAAATCAGCGGTGAATGCTGGCCCGGGTAAAGCGTAAAACTATGGAATCATTGAGGTTCTGTTCATGAAGCAACGGAGGAAGACGTGTGCAGGAAGGCTCAAATAGAGAATGCACATGGTTGAAGAGACAAATTGGACAAAGTTGGTGCCAGGGGAAAGACACTACCTGCCTAGGGGAAGGACACTACCTGGTGGTCTGTGTTATCCGTGGAATGACGCGCACACATAAAATGCTGCTGACAATGATAGAAGACGTGGCCCATTACTTTGGGCAATGATGAATTGAAAAGGATGACTCTAACACCATGTTAAAGTTGGTTGACTAACCACATATTAGGAAAGTAACCTATTTATATATTTATATTGTTAACATAAGCAATTCATTTATGATCTAACCTTTGCTGCTACTCGTGAGAGTCTTAAATCAGGCACCATTGACGGAGAAGAATTATAGAAGCCAAATTTGTTAATACCCTAAACAAATAACCATTTAGTGAGTTAGGGCAAAATGGTCTGGTCCTTGAACTATAGTAGTCAGTAATGGAAGACAGGCAGATTTGCAAATTAAGTTTGATTGACATATCAAAATTCTAGATATCGCAATAAGTCAATTAAATGGATCTTTTGATAGCTTGTTTCCTCTATTTCTGACTTGTTGAAAGATACACTAACACACGCTTAGTTTTGGTTTTCTTTTATGCTACTAGTGTGCAAAGACTCATGCATGCTAATACTTAAAAACATAGAAGTTTTTTATTAAGTTATAATGTACAAACACTTTTTGTAGTATCAATGATGGTCAATTAAAGTTGGAAGAGAGCACACTTTCAAAAGCAATGCTGGAGAATTATAAATGCTATTTACTAGATTGTGGAGATGAGGTATTTGTTTGGGTTGGACGTGTGACACAAATCGAAGAGAGAAAAGCGGCCAGCAAAACTGCTGAAGTAGAATCCTTATCTTTCCTTTTTTCCCAGATTTTGTTTATGTAGTGAGTGTAGGCTTATATTGATGCTTGTTGTGACTGTTCTAGGACTTCATTGCCAGTCAAAATCGACCAAAAACAACACGTATCACCCAAGTTATCCAAGGTTACGAGCCACATTCCTTCAAGTCCAACTTTGAATCATGGCCAGCTGGTAATGCAGCGGGAGCATCTAGCGGAGAGGAAGGACGAGGAAAAGTAGCAGGTGCTAATAAATCTTTGAACAAATTATTTGGTAAAGCATTCGTTCATTTTTTTTTTCTCAAAATTTTGTTCGCCTTGGTGTTTCTTGTAGCTTTGTTAAAGCAGCAAGGTGTTGACTTAAAAGGAGTTTCAAAAGGTTCTCCAACTATTGAGGAAGCAGTTCCCCTGCTTGAAAGCGGAGGAAAACTTGAGGTTCATTTTCAGTTTCTATTTCTTGTTGTCAAGTGCATGCAAAGCTAATCTTTGTTGTTTCTTTTGAACTCTGATCTATGAGTGGACTTTCAGGTTTGGCGAATTAATGGTAGTGCAAAAAATATAGTTCCAAAAGAAGAGATTGGTAAATTTTACAGTGGAGACTGTTATATTGTGCTGTATACCTATCATTCTTCTGATAAGAAAGAGGACTATTTTTTAACCTGTTGGATTGGGAAGGATAGTATTCAGGTAATGAAATTTAGTCAAATAATTCCTCATAAATTCATTTCAGTTATTTTGAATTGTAACATTGTATTGGTTAGCTACACTGTTGGAAGCGATCTGATTCAGGTATTTGCAAAGTTAGATGAAAAGAAGGTTTTATATCTTATGTAGATTACTGAAAGTTCTGTATATTGTACCCTCTCTACTAAATGCATATTGACCTAGTAGTTTTATGATATCAATATTGTTAAGAGCATCCACACCAACTTCCTTATCCAAAATGTATAATTTAGTGTAAAAATGTTATTTTATTAAATTTGAATATCCACTTTTCACTACACTATATATCAGTTTTCCTATTTTTTCTCACTCCTCTATAATGTTTAGGGAATGGATTCCATTCCCTAAATTTAGAGAAGTACTATTCATAAATGTAAAATTTAGGGAATGAATAGGGTAGCTAATGCAAAGGTTTTTTAGCTACCCTATCTAAAATTTAGGGTAAAATCTTTGGATAGGGTAGATGCTCTTTTTAATGTTTGGTTCGTGGTTTAAAATCTTGAACCATATTGGAGTTTTGGTTTATGACTAGAACGATACGGTTTTAATACCATATCGTACCGTCTTGATATAGTTTTGGTATTTTTTTAAATATAAAATATATTAATTAAAAAATAAAAAAATTAATCCAAATATAAAAAAAATTAAAAATACAAAATATAAAAATAAAAAACAAAATAATTTCTTTTAAAAAGAAAAAAATAAGGGATCACTAAATAAATAAAAATTTTATTATATATTTTTAAAATTAAAATAATTATATATATATATATATATTAAAATAATGAGATAATTGTATTAGGCTTTGATTAAGCATGTTTAAATTATCCTATTATGGCTGGGAGTTGATTGAAATTATTAACCTAATAAGATTTCTTCCTTATCTTTTCTTTCTGCATCGTCACACTTGCTCCCCGCGGAGGTCGCCGCCAGCCTTCGCAACCCACGAGCCTTCACGACCTTGCGGAGGTCGCCGCGGGCCTTCACGACCCTGCAGAGGTCGTTGTGGGTTCGAGGGCCTCCACGACTATGCGGGTTCTCGGTGCCGGACAGCGGGCGGAATGACAAATTTTGTCTGTTTCACTCAGCACAGAACGAAATTTTAAACCATGGTTTGGTCTATTCTGGGTATGCTAGCCATCTAAATTATATAAGTGCTTCACATGCTGCACTTGGCACAATATTGACATTTGATTCTTTACATTTTACTATTTTAGTAATACAAATGCTATTGTACTAATACAATATAATACTCTATTAAATAATCATAATTTATCATCTGATGTCCTATTTGGTACATCTTTGAGCATTAGTTATCTGTATTGACACAAGCGCTTTCTAGTCCATGTTTTGCATAATCCAAATAAGATTGCACTTGAATGTATGTATAATTGTTGGCTAACTATTATGTTGCATCAGCAAGTTTAGGCTAGGGTTACTTCTTGTCATAAGACTCATAACATAAAATTGTTTTCATACAGGATGATCAAATTATGGCAACAAGGTTGGCCAATACAATGTGGAGTTCCTTGAAAGGAAGACCTGTACAGGTTTTTTATTTTATCTCACATGTTGGAAATGAAATTCAGGAGATAGAAGCACAACCAGTTTAGTTGTGTACACGTGTAATGCAGGGCCGCATTTTTCAAGGAAAGGAGCCACCACAATTCATTGCATTATTTCAGCCCATGATTGTGTTAAAGGTACAAAAATCCTAAATTTTGTGGCTTTTCTTTATAATGCACTGATATAAACACAATTTTTTTTCTTGATTTTGTTTTAGTTTGATATTGTAGTCTCATTAGAATAGGGGTTTTAAATGTTGGTGAATTCAACTGTTCAAGTTGTTCCTTACATAGGGAGGAATCAGCTCCGGTTACAAAAAGTTCATTGCAGAAAAGAACTTGAGTGATGAAACCTATACTGCTGATAGCATTGCTCTCATCCAAGTGTCTGGTATATCTGTTCATAATAGTAAAGCAATTCAAGTTGATGCGGTAAGCTTCTTTGAATTTAATTGTCTTTTGTCATTTTGAACTTTGACTGCATCTTGAATGTTAAATAGGCATATAAATGCTCTAGTTCTTACATATACCATAAAACAAGCATTTGATTTTCTAAAGCCCTTACATAGGCCAGTCAAATTGCCCTTTAGTGAACAAGCAAAAAATGCTTGGTCATATCACGTGACTATCATTATTTAAAGATATGCTCAGTTGTGTTGGTGGATTGCTTAAATGAAACTATTGGTGGAAAATGTGTGCAAATTAGAAGATTTTTAATGCTTTGTTTTTCACAAGATATCTCTGACTGGTTGATATGTTATTCTTTGTTGACTTGAAGATAGTAGAATTATGATAAGAACAAAATACTTTTATTGGGACATAACCTGAAATTGTCATCCATGGTACCTCTTATCTGATGTGGATACTCAAAATTGCATTGTTCGGACTTGTTTCCTCTAAGCGATTTTCTCATCCTCTTTTTTATTTAAAAGAATCATTTGGATTTAGTTTGTCATTTCAGTGAATATTGGATACCTTTCCTCTGTGTAAATTTATTACTAGATGCACGAACATCCCAATTTTAAAAACCAATTCAATACCGAATATCTGAAGATCCCAATTTTAATAATGAAATGCTTTTCTGTTTTAGGTGGCCACATCATTAAATTCTACGGACTGTTTCATTTTGCAATCTGGTAATTCGCTATTTATATGGAATGGAAGTTCTTGCACATTTGAACAGCAACAGTGGGCTGCAAGAATTGCTGAATTTTTAAAGGTAACTTGTGTGAAATCTCTACCATTGATTGCCTTAGTTTGTCATCATTTTTATCTTTCATATTATTTTGTTTTGTTATTTTTTGTTTTAACAGCAAACAATACAGACAGTGTATTGACAATGGATGTAAAATAGTGTATTAAACTTCCACAAGTTCTGGTTCTAGTCCTAGACTTCAAAATTTGGGTTTTAGAACTAGTTTTGGTTTGATCGTAATGGTTTCTTAATGCTGCCAATGCATACTACTGGTCAGCATAGGTCAACTGTGCTAACTAAGTGCAATGGAGAGGAAAGAAGAGGAAAAATGAGAATGAGTAGGTGGAAAAAGAGAGGAGGTGGTATGCTCTCAGGTTTTTGAGTTTTTCCATGTTTTGTTGTGGGCTCAGTCAGTGCTGTAAGTCAGCTCAGTGCGATGCCATGAGGTTCAAAATATTGATCATAATTCATAAGCCTTAGCAGTAAATTAGAAAGGTGGTTTTGGCAAGCTCACCATTCCAAAAGGTTGGTCCAGCCTTTTACTCTCTCCACTTCCATTACTGAATACTGATTTTCCCTATAGGAGTTAACTTATTAAAATCTCATAATCATTTAAACAAGTTTTCGGATCCATTCCCAAACTGACTCTTCAGTCATTTATTCTTAGTTGTCTTGTAAAGTTATCTCCAGTACTCTATTCAGATCCTAATCATTTAACATTCTAAAAGACAGCTTATATGTTTTTGACAGTGGAAATATAAAATTATTCCATTCCTGAAGTAGCCTTAATAAAAATGTGAATTGCATTTTAACTTAGATTATGTTGACTCATTCAAGACTTATTGTAATCAAGCCTTACAACAATTTACTTTCAATAAATTCTCATTATTGGATCATAGTAGTGGTGACTAATGAAAAGGAGGGTTTGCAAGTCTTGGGTGGATAGGGGCATTTGTTTATTGTTGAAATATTGTTGCCGAGGTTCTGGAAAATGGACACTGGAATAGGTATTGCAGTGCCTTCAATACGATGCTATGGGTGATTATTAGGCTTCAATCCCCTAGAAGTCCTTTAGCCATATTTATCATTCCTCAATGTAAAATTGTTCTTGACACTTTGTACTATATGGTATTTACAAGCAGGTCACTAACAACTTACATAATTGTTCTTGATATTAATTGTTGGAGAATTTCATTAGACTTAATGATAGTAGGTAATTGCATTGTTTCCTGTCTTTATCAAGTTAATTGAGCACATTAAAGAATGATAATTTAAGAGCCCTTTATTGAGTGAAGGTGAGCATGCCAAGACTTTGAATCAGTGATAAATTAGAGCACCTTGCCTAGTCTTTTGGATAAGAGGTGGACAAGTAAAGAATTCCTTGAGATCAAGTCAGTGCAGAAGAATGTCTTGCTTGGAATCTTCCTCAGGTGGTGATGTAGGTGCAGAGATCCCATAGATTGAGTGATTGAAGTACAAAGCCTTGATATGCCAAGTCTTTTCTTGTTTAAGAGCAGGTGCGAGGATATTGATCCAAGGAGATAATTGACGTCGTTGACATTGAGAATTGGTGGTTTGGGTAGCCTTTAGCCAATCACAGGGCTTGTGAACATTAGGAAAGATGTTGCATGTGATAATGCAATTGGAGGAGGATCACAATGGCACAGAGTTCTAGCAAAGGTTTATGGAATGATGTCTGCCAATGCTGGAAAAAAGGTTATGGAGATTGTTGTAGATGATTGCAAGGGTGGAGTTGAAGTCCAAGGCTCATAGTGAGGCCTTAAAGCACTTTTCACTGTCGTTTTGATGCTACTGCAAGAGATAACTGATAACCATTATCAAAGTCTAGATATTGAGACGGTTGTATCTGGAATCTTGTTGGATTTAATCTAAGTGATCACTTGCATTTATTAATGAAAGTCTAGGTATGCATGGGTGTTACTTTCTATATCTTGTTGAAATTATTATTAGTATTTGTTTGATCTTCTCCCTAACATTTAGTTAATGACTATTTGCAAATGTTTTTTAACTTAAATTTTGCATCAAGCTCGGCTTCTAAGTTTTGCAACCCATATTGCATCTAGTTGGTAACCTCTTAGTGTGGAACTTCTTGTTAAGTTGAGATAAATCTATGTAGATTTTTTTTTGTGATTAATTTTCTTAGTTTTTTTCTTTTTTATAGTAAAACAAATAAATAAGAAAAAAAGGATAACCTTTAATGGGGGAAATCTTAGCATGGAGGATGGTTAATTATTGGTGGAAAAAGGTGAAACGGTCACTTCAGCGGCCCCCCAGGGTGGCCCCCTATTGTTTGGAAGGGAGGTAAATCACGGGAGGCTTCGCAAGGAGGGGTTGAGGCAACCAGTGGGACATTCTGCACCCACTGAGAATCGATCCAGACCTATTGGCAGCAAAACCCTTGCATGAACTAATTGCGCGAGCCCGTGGGGGCGAGTATTGTTAATTATTGATACCAGTGATGGTTGTGATTGGACAACCATGAATGTGGAAGAGCATTGCATCCTAATGTGAAAATTAGTGCTAAAGCCTAATAGAAGCAAGAAAACTACACAGGTGCATGTTCAACTCGTATTGGAGTTCAGACCTTGAGTCAAACGAAATAGTTTTTTTTTTTTTTTTCATTTTGACCATGCCAGCAATTGGTAACTCAGACCTCGTTGGTGTTGAAGGGTAAGAAAATGAGGGGTAGGGCAAGGAATGATTGGGTGAGCAGACAGGGATGCTTGGGAGGCATGATGGAACTATGAAAGTTACTCACAACTCACTTGCGAAGCTCGGACAAGAAGTG
This sequence comes from Zingiber officinale, assembly GCF_018446385.1. Classification (NCBI taxonomy): domain Eukaryota; kingdom Viridiplantae; phylum Streptophyta; class Magnoliopsida; order Zingiberales; family Zingiberaceae; genus Zingiber; species Zingiber officinale. Next base: position 88,665,254 of record NC_056007.1, read on the forward strand.
AGAAAAGCTCAAGAGTTGTAGAATGAGGAAGACATTCACGACTCGCTTGCAAAGCTTGCGTGAGTGGAGAGGAAAGCTTGGGAGATCACTATAAAGAATCGCTTGGGCATATCATGGATTTTAGCAGTTCTCGCGTGCTAATTGCTTACAACGCAAAATTTTTGCTCGTGCTGTCTATGGAGATGAGATTTTATCCCATGGGTGGGGGTGACAAAGGAACTCGAAGGTTACAATAGCCTTAAGGGTGGCTAAGAGTATAATGGTGGTGTAGAATATAGATGGCTCTAATACAAAATTAATAGAAATCTGTATTACCAAATTAATAGAAATACAATTACTATCTATGTAGAAGCAAGGTAGGAAATAGGTGATGTAAATTGGTACTTCTTGGGTATTGCCATCCCAATGTTACAACTATTATTCATTAATTTTGCTTGATATAAAAAAGACTTAGCCATAGGACAATTATATATAAGAATTTGGGTGTCTTGACTTATAAGTAACTAATGGGCAAAAAATCAAAAGGGTACCCCTTTTAATGAAATCATCAAAGAAGCACTCCTTTTTGAATTAATATTAAAAGGTCGATATGCTTTGGTTCAATGAAAGCATGTCATTTGCCAAGAACATCTGTATATATCTCTATTGTATTTGCTTAATATCATAATATGTCCATGCACACAAAATGGGCAACATTATGATGTATATATCAATATGGACATGCAGATTTGTTAAATATGGATCTTTAAAAAATTACTTTCATCTCTATGCCACAAATCAAGAAGATTTTCTCATCTCCTGCAGCCAGGTGTTGCTATCAAGCATGTCAAGGAAGGAACAGAGAGCTCTGCTTTCTGGTTTGCTATTGGAGGCAAGCAAAGTTTTATCAGCAAAAAGAACCCACAGGATATTGTTAGAGATCCTCACTTGTATAGCTTTTTGTTTAAGAAAGGTTGGTAAAAATTTGGAAATATACAGCCAAAAATTAACTGATGTTTTTTGGTCTCAATCTAATGTTTCAAATCTTATGTTGTGTTTTTTTTTCACATGATGCTTCTCCAGGAAAACTAAAGGTCTGTCACTGACTGTTATCAAATGTAATATTCAATACAGAAACTCATTGACTCATTGCTATTTCTTATTTTGCTTGCACATTCACCCTTTCAGGTTTCTGAGATTTTCAATTATTCTCAAGATGATTTGATGACTGAAGATATGTTGATACTTGATACACATGCAGAGGTTTTTGTTTGGATTGGACAGTCTGTGGATTCCAAGGATAAGCAAACTGCCTTTGAAGTAGGGCAGGTACAGATTTGTTTCGTTTTTTCCCTTTCTGCCACCATGTTCTCTTTTTTGTCAAATAAGTATTATATTACAATCTTTTCCCCAGAAATACATAGACCTTGCAGTTTCCCTAGAAGGTTTACCTCCAGATCTACCACTTTATCGGATTACAGAGGGAAATGAACCTTGCTTCTTCACAACTTATTTTTGTTGGGACAGTGCAAAGACCCTGGTATGATTTTTTTTCTGTATTTTGTATATTTAGTTGGGTTCTTTGAATGAATTCATGAACTCAATTTTGTATTTTTTTGCCTGTATTTTAAACATTTAGGTGGGCTGTTTGAATGAATTAATGAACTCAATTTTGTATTTGTTTTTTTTTTGCCTGCCTGTGTTTTTAAATATTTGGGTGGGCTCTTTGAATGAATTAATGAACTCAATTTGGTGGTATTGTCATGGACTGTTGGAACAGAAGGCTCTAGCTGTTTTTAAGTTGGATAAATGCACTTCTTGCTTGAGATAGTGGAAAAGTGATTCATGTTGGTAGGCTACAAATTTATTTATCAAGGAACTTCGAATGAAAATTACTTGAAGGACTCTCCCTGCTTTAAACTATTTGGAATATTGAACTATCTATAACTAGTAAATTTCTAGTGTAAATTTTACTGGGACTCTGAACTAGAATTCTAGAGTGTTTACTTTGAGGTGTCAAAGAAAGAAGTATCAAATATTACACTTCACTTTCTTTTACAATAATCAATATACAAATTGCAGAACTATAATATTCGAAGACTAAATGATATAGCATAGATCAACAAAAGTCTAACTCTGGATCATCATAATCAACATCATGAGCTGTAGCTAATTGATCTTATTTTTCTATCGAACCCTATGCAAGTCCATGCCACTGCTAATAGAAGTAAATCTCTTAAATGAATTTTAATTATGTCTAGTTTTCTTTGGTTTTAGTCTACCTGTCACACCAATATTAATTATTCAACTTGTCTAGTTTTCTTTATCTCAAGTCCGGATAAAGGAGGAGAGTTGTGTTAGGTTGCAGCGTTAAAATCATGACAAATGTTCAATAAATGAATCCATTAAATTATTGTGCTAATGTTAGGTTGTTCCCCGTAAAGAACGCATTGTAGGGTTGGACTATAACGTCTCGGCAAGGACCAGTACATCTCTAGAACTTGGGTGTAGTACTAAATATGCAAGAGCTCTCGTTGCAGGGTATGACTGTAACGTATCGGCAAGGACCGCTATATCTATATGATAACTTGGGTGTAGTATTAAATAGGCAAGAGTTCTCACACCATAGGTTGGATTAGAATAAATATGATAGGAAAACTAATAGTCTAAGATTTGGAATATGGAACATAGGAATCCTCACTGGTAAATTAATGGAAGTAGTAGATACGATGATTAGGAGAAAAATTAGTATTTTGTGTGTACAAGAGATAAAATGGGTAGGCGAGAAGACAAAATTGATAGAAAACTTGGGTTTTAAGTTATGGTACACAGGAAAAAGTAAAGCAAGAAATGAAGTGGGTATTGTTGTAGATAGTTCGTTAAAGGATGAAGTTGTAGGAGTAGTTAGAAAAGGAAATAAAATTATAGCCTTTATGATAATAGTGGCGAAAGAAACTATAAACATAATTAACGTATATGCACCGCATGTAAGATTAGTTAGATGAAGCTACCAAATTAAGGTTTTGGGACGACTTAGTTGAAGTATTACAAAACATTCAGCCAAATGAAATGATTTTAATAGGAGATGATCTAAATGAGCATTTCGAAATGAAAAATGAGGAATATGAGAGAGTACATATGGTTATGGGTTTGGAACGAGAAATAAAGAAGGAAAACTATATTAGATTTTGCGATAGCACATCACCCTATATTAGTTAATATATTTTTTAAGAAAAGAGAAGAACGCTTAGTCACGTTCAAAAATGGGAATAATAAATTGCAAATTGATTTTCTTATGGTTAGGAAGAAGGATAGAAAGATTTGTAAAGATTATAAGGTTATCCCCGGAGAAAGCTTAACTACTTGGCATAGGTTAGTAGTGTTGGATATACGCCTCAAGCATAATAACAATAGAAAGAAAATATATACGACTCCTGTAATTAAGTGATGAAAGTTAAAGGATAGGAAGCAAAAAATATATTTAAGGAGAAGGTAGGAGTACAAGTATTGGTGAAATATATGGTAATTCTAATATGACATGGGATAAGATGATATTAAAATTGAAAATAGTAGCTAAGAGTATATTCGGTAAATTAAAGGGACATGCACCACTAAATAAGAAATCTTAGTGGTGGAATGAGAAAGTATAAGTGAAAGTGAAGGAAAAACGAAAAGCTTATAAGGAATTATATATTTATAAGAACGAGGAAAATTTAAAAAAATATACAATAGCAAAAAAAGTGGCTAAATAGTGAATGAAGCAAAAAATGAAAATTTTGAACTATTATATCAAAAATTAGATACAAAAGAAGGGAAAAGAGATATTTATAGAATAGCTAAAGTGAGAGAAAAGAAGACAAGAGATCTTATCCAAATAAAATGTATTAAATATGAATGTAATAGGGTACTAGTTACGATGAAGAAATAAAAGACCGGTGGAAAATGTATTTTCATCAACTTTTTAATGAAGGTTTAGGTCATCAACTTAACTTAGTTAATTTAAGTAGGTCAAATGAGTATAGAAATTTAAATTTTTATTGTAGAATTCAAACTTTAGAAATAGAAAAAACTTTAAATTAGATGCACAATAAAAAACCGTTGAATCAAATGATATTCTGATAGAGGTATGGAAGTGCCTAGGGAAATAAGGTATTAAATGCCTTACAAAATTATTTAACATGATATTGAAAATGAAAAAAATATACTCTAGGTCCCTTATATAAGAATAAAGGAGACGTACAAAATTATGGAAACTATAGAGGTATTAAACTAATGAGTCCTACCATAAAAGTTTGAGAAAAAGTAATAGAAAAAAGATTAAGGGGACCACGGTGACTGAAAATCAATTTGGGTGCCGGGAAGATCGACAATAGAAGCTATACATCTTAGATAACTAATTGAAAAATATCGGGAGCAAAAATAAGATCTACACATAGTATTCATTGACTTATAAAAAGCTTATTATATAGTCTCAAGAGAAATTATATGAAGAATTCTTAAAATGAGAGGTGTTAGCGTAACATATATTGAACTAATTAGGGATATGTACAAGGATATAACGACCAGAAAAACTTCAGACGGAGTAACTGAAACATTTTCAATAGAGATATGATTACATCAAGGATCAACTCTAAGCCCCTATCCTTTTACACTAATTATGGACGAACTCACTATACACATTTTAGACACAGTACCATGGTGCATGTTGTTTGCAAATGATATTATTTTGGTAGATGAAACATGTGAAGAAGTAAATGGTAAACTAGAATTTTGGCTGGAAATAGTAGAAAGGAAAGGTTTTAGGATTAGTAGAATAAAGACAGAATATATGGAATTTAAGTTTAGCAATATTAGTCGTAATAAAATAATTGTTAAGATAGGAGTTGATAAGTTGCCTGAAACCGAGAGCTTTAAATATTTATGATCATTTTTGTAAAACGATAAAAAGATTGAGAGAGATGTCTTACATAAAATATAAGTAAGATGATTGAAATGAAGAGCGTCAGGTGTTTTATGAGATCGTAAAGTACCTCTAAAACTTAAAGGAAAGTTCTATAAAATTGTAGTTAGACCTGTTATGTTATATGAAGCTGAATGTTGGGCTATGACTCGAGCACATAAGCTCCTCAGTTACAGAGATTAGGATGTTAAGGTGGATGTGTGGACATACGAGGATGGATAGAATAAGAAATGAGAGCATTAGAGAAAAAGTTTGAGTTGTATCTATTGAAGGAAAACTCCGAGAGACACGTTTAAGATGATACAGGTATGTATGACGATCAATAAATACTCCAGTTAGGCGATGTGAAACTATGGCAAACACACGTATCAAATTAGGAAAAGGAAGATAAAACAAAACTTGGTTACCAACAATAAAACAAGATAAAATTTATTTAAGTATAGATGATGATATGGTAGGAGATAGAGCTCACGTAAAACGATCCACATAGCCAACCCCATCTAGTGGGATAAGACTTGGTTGTTGTTGTCGTCATCTAATTATAGAATCTATTAGTTTTTAAACATGACCATATGCTTTTCCTAGATGCCAATATAAATCTCCTCCAAGAATGATTTTTTGAACCATAGATCTAGCATGAATACTTTTGTCCAGGTACTTCAAAAATTAGATTTGTTCATTCAAGTTTACTTATTGGTCAAGCATTTATGCCCTTTAGAATTTGATTTATGAAGGGGAGTCTTGGCGCAACGGTTAAGTTGTTGATTTGTGACCAAAAGATCACGAGTTCAAATACTGAAAATAGTCTATTGTAAAAAACAGGGTAAGACTGCGATGATGTTAGGATTGAGGGCACATGAGAAAGTAATAAGGTAACTTTTGGTAGGGTCGAATATAATGGAAGAGGAATAGATTATTCTGTTTTTTCATTCTAACATTTAAGATGGAACTTTTGGACAGATGTTAGTTCATAATTTTTGCTTGTGGAATATTAAAAAAATACTAATTAGTTTCCTTGGTTCAGCTTAAGGTCTTTTATGGTAAGCAGTTATGTGACAAAAAATTTTCAATCTTAACATGGTTGCCATCTATTATTTCTTGGCTGATAGTCCAAGCTTGGGCAGCTTGATCATAAGAGTAGTCCTATGAGATAATTCATAGGATCCCTAACAGCTTAAGTTTTGAGATTAATGGGCAACCAATCAGTCTTGCTGTTTCTCAATTCTGAAGCTATTCGCATGAAACTTTAATAATTTGTTGTGATTTTCTTTCTCGCCTTTATTTTTTTTACTTTGTGCTAAATTGAACTTAGAATTATGATTAAATTTATTATTTTCTTGAATGTGTCCTTTTCTCTTTGATGTTTCATATTATTCACTTAGGTTTGGCATGGCTACTTGCTACATTGTATCCATTGTTCCCTTATTTAAAAAAATATGCAATAACTTCTTCTCAAGTTATTTCTGCAACTTCACTGCTGATATTGACATCCTGCTGTGTTAATCTGGAAAATTGAACTTATATTTTTCTTAGCTGTAGCAAATGGGTAGAGACTCATGGTTGCATAAACTAAGTTGTCTCCACAACTTGCAGGTTCAAGGAAATTCATTTCAGAAGAAACTAGCTCATCTATTTGGAACTTCTATGCATTCTTTGGAGGTATGTTTCAACAGATATATACAGTTAGATGCCTTATCTGTAACTACATTTAGGGATCACTTGTTGAAATGCAATGCCAGATTAGCATCTTAAGAAACCATGTTATTGTAAGCTTGTTATCTGTCTTCTCCAAATTTTTAGTGTAGTTATTTTGTTCTCTTCCAGGAGGGAAAAAGTGTTGTGTATTTCCATTTTTAGGCCTTTTTCTTTGCATGCAAATTTTCCTCTCATCACTAATTGTTTTCTTCAGCTTGAAATGGTTATGCAAATTTTCAGACCACCTTCATATGCATAATGTGAGATGTCCATATTGCCATTATAATTTTGTAATTCACATTATATAAGTTCTAGAGTACTCTCACTTTCTCTTCAATTATGTTGGAAAGAACAAGACAAAAATGAATGTGTGCACATCTTCCATTTAGTGTTGAGGTATGGTTCTTTGGTAACCTCTTTAATGTTCATATCATCAAATTTCAGAGTGGAGGATTGAAAAAAAAACAAATATGATAGTGGATACAACACACAACTGTCATGGCCGGAGACGACCTTGTCATGGCCGGTTCTAAGTCCGAATAAAAGAGGAGGGTTTGTGTTAGGTTGTCAGCTAGCATTAAAATTATGACAAATATTTAATAAATGAATCCATTAAACTATTATGCTAATGTTATGTTGTTCCCCTAAAGGAATGCGTTGCAGGGTCGGACTGTAATGTCTTGGCAAGAACCGGTACATCTCCAGAACTCGGGTGTAGTGCTAAATATGTAAGAGTTCACGTTGCAGGATCCGACTTTAATACATCGGCAAGGACCACTACATCTCTATGAGAACTTGGGTGTAGTGTTAAATAGACAAGAGTTCTCACACCATAGGTTGAATTAGAACAAATATGATAGGAAAACTAATAGTCTAAGATTTGAAACATGAAACATAGGAACTCTCACTGATAAATCAATGGAAGTAGTAGATACGATGATTAAGAGAAGAATTAATATTTTGTGTGTACGAGAGACAAAATGGGTAGACGAGAATGCAAAACTAATAGAAAACTTGGGTTTTAAATTATGGTACACATGAAAGAGTAAAGCAAGAAATGGAATGGGTATTGTTGTAGATAATTCGTTAAATGATGAGGTTGTAGAAGTAGTTAGAAAAGGGGATAGAATTATAACTCTTAAGATAATAGTGACGAAAGAAACTATGAACATAATTAGCGTATAGACACTGCAAGTAGGATTAGATGAAACTACCAAATCAAGGTTTTGGGACGACTTGGATGAAATATTACAAAACATTCCGTCAAATGAAATGATTTTAATAGGAGATGCTCTAAATGAGCATGCTCTAATGAGCATGTCGGAGTGAAAAATAAGGAATATGAGATGGTACATGGGGTTATGAATTTGGAATAAGAAATGAGGAATAGAAAATTATATTAGATTTTGCGATAGCATATGACCTTATATTAGCTAATACGTTTTTTTAAAAAAAGAGAAGAACACTAAGTCACATTCAAAAGTGAGAATAATAAATTGCAAATTGACTTTCTTATGATTAGGAAAAAGGATAGAAAGATTTGTAAAGATTGCAAGATCATACCTGGATAAAGCTTAACTACCCAAGATAGGTTAGTAGTGTTGGATATATGCCTCAAGCATAATATCAATAGAAAGAAAATACATATACGACTCCTAGAATTAAGTGGTGGAAGTTAAAGGATGAGAAACAAAATATATTCAAGGAAAAGGCAGGAGTACAAGCATTAGGTGAAATATACGGTGATTCTAATATAACATGGGGTAAAATAGTATCAAAGTTGAAAATAGTAGCTAAGAGTGTACTCGGTGAGTCAAAGGGACATGCACCATTAAGTAAAGAATCTTGGTAGTGGAATGAGAAAGTACAAGGGAAAGTGAAGGAAAAACAAATAGCCTATAAGGAATTATATATTTGTAAGAACCAGGAAAACTTAAAAAAATATACAATAGCCAAGAAAGAAGCTAAGAGAGTAGTGAATGAAGCAAAGAATGAAACTTTTGAACGATTATATCAAAAATTGGATACAAAAGAAGGGGAAAGAGATATTTATAGAATAGCTAAAGTGAGAGAAAGGAAGACAAGAGATAAGTAAAATGTATTAAAGATGAATATAGAGTACTAGTAAATGAGGGAGAAATAAAAGAGCGGTGGAAGAGGTATTTTCATCAAATTTTTAATGAAGATTTAGGTTGTCAATTTAACTTAGGTAATTTAAGTAGGTCAAATGAGTATAGAAATTTAAATTTTTATCGTAGAGTTCAAATTTCAGAAGTAGAACAAGCTTTAAATGGGATGCACAATGAAAAAGCCGTTGGACCAGATGATATTCTGATAGAGGTATGGAAGTGCCTACGGAAACAAGGTATTGAATGACTTACAAAATTATTTAACATGATATTGAAAATGAAAAAAAATATTTGAACAATGGAGGATAAGTACTCTAGTTCCCTTATATAAGATCAAGGGAGACATACAAAATTGTGCAAACTATAGGGATATTAAACTAATAAGTCATACCATAAAACTTTAGAAAAAAATAATAGAAAAAAGATTAAGGAAGGTGACCACGGTAATTGAAAATCAATTTGGGTTAATGCTTGGAAGGTCGACAATAGAAGCTATGCATATTTTCTTAAACAATTAATTGAAAAATATCGGGAGCATAAAATCTATACATGGTATTTATTGACTTAGAAAAAGCTTATAATAGAGTCCCAAGGGAAATTATATGGAGAATTCTAAAAAGAGAGGTGTTAGCGTAACATATATTGAACTAATTAATGATATGTATGAGGATGTAACGACTAGAGTAAAGACTTCAAGAGGAGTAATTGAAGTATTTCTAATAAAGATAGGATTACATCAAGAATCAACTCTAAGTCCCTATTTTTTAACACTAATTATGGACGAACTCACTGCACATATTCAAGACACAGTACCGTGGTGCATGTTGTTTGCAGATGATATTGTTTTGGTAGATGAAGCACGTGAAGGAATAAATGCTAAACTAGAAACTCGGCGGGAAACACTAGAAAGGAAAGGTTTTAGGTTTAGTAGACTAAAGATAAAATATTTGGAATTTAAGTTTAGCAATATTAAATATAATGAGATAAGATAGGAGATGACGAATTGCCCGGAACCGAGATGTTTAGATATTTAGGATTATTTTTGCAAATTGTTGGAGGGATTGATAGAGGTGTCTTACAGAGAATACAAGCAGGATGATTGAAATGGAGGAGAGCGTGGATGTTTTATGCGATCGTAAAGTACTTCTAAAACTTAAAAGAAAATTCTACAAAATCGTAGTTAGACCTGCTATGTTATATGGAGCTGAATGTTCGTCTATGACTTGAGCACTTGAGCAGAAAATGAGAGTTGCAGAGATGAGGATGTTAAGGTGGATGTATGGACATACGAGAATGGACAGAATAAGAAATGAGAACATTAGAAAAAAAGTTGGAGTTGCATTTATTGAGGGAAAACTCCGAGAGACATGTTTAAGATGGTACGAGCATGCACTTAGACGACCAATAAATGCTCCAGTTTGGCGATGTGAAACTATGACAAACACGCATATCAAACGAGGAAAACCAAAAAACACTTGGCTAGCCATGATAAAATAAGATAAATTTTATTTAAATATAGATGATGGTATAGTTGAAGATAGAGCTCAATGGCGTAAAAGAATCTATATAGCCGACCCCACCTAATGGGATAAGACTTGGTTGTTGTTGTAGTAGTATACAACGCACAACTGAAAAAGTGTCCACTCTTCTATGGTGGTGAATACCCAGAAACAGTAGGATTCTCATATGTACTGTATTCTATGAATAACAATGGCTAGGTTATTTGCCTGCATTTCCCTAAAAAGGAAACCCTAGGATTTGTAAAGATGTTGAGCCGACTAAATTTGCATGTTCCCAAAAATACTCACATATACATGTTCTATTAAAAAAATATGGTTAGGTCAGTTTCCTACATTTCTCCAAAAATGAAACACTAGGATTGCAAAGATGTTGAACCAACTAAATTTACATGTTCCCTGGGGAACTATCTGCTGCTGGTTGCAGCAAGAACCTAAAGTACATGCATGTTGGAGTACACTTTATCTTAAACGTGATGTTCACATTTCCAAGCGGAACCTTTGCTATTGGCAGTTGATCTTCCTATTTAATAATCTTGGTGTAGCTTGAGCGCTTCAACAATGATCTCTGTTGCAAGCTTTGATAGTTTTGTGTTCAACACTCCATGATTGTATCAATTGGTGCCAAAGCAACGTTGGTTTGTGGCCTATTCCATCATTGCAAGATGCTAGTAGAACTATATGCATCCTTTTCTTATGTTATTATCCTCGTGAGCACAGTTCTGTCTACTAATGATATTCTAGAGTTCCATTTTCAGTTTTAGTAATCGTACTTTATTGCCACAACATTTGAGACTTTGTGGTTCATAAAGAACATGCCATCCATTCCATTTTTTATTTTTTTTATATTAGAAGTGCATTTCTTTCTCATAAACTGTGCCAACATTTTGAACAATTCTTATAGGTTAATCCAGTCATTTTCAACTAGCAACTTTCATTTCATTGGTTTTTGAACAAGATAATATTTAGGGTTTCTCTTGAGCGTGTTCATTTATAGTTTCCGCATGTGTTTTAAAGTTATCTTATGGCACAGCGGGAATTATTCAGCGGGTCATCTATCATTTTGTGTTTGTTTGTTGGCTGCAGTCCAAGTCTTCTGCTGTAAATCACGATGGGCCTAGGCAAAGGGCATCAGCCTTAGCTGCACTATCATCTGCATTTAATCCATCCTCAACTAAAATTACATCATCAAAGTCATCACGATCAGGCCAAGGATCACAGCGAGCAGCTGCAGTTGCTGCCTTGTCTTCTGTTTTAACTGCTGAACAAAAGAAGGGAGAATCTGAAACCCTTACAGCAAGATTCAACAGAAATGAGTCCTCTGATCCAACTGGGACTGTTGATGGTAATGTCTAATTCTTATTGGGGTACCTTCAATTAGTATAAGCAGGTCATTTTTTTTGTTTTCTTTCTTTTGTTAAATATTCTCAAGTCAAAAAATATGGTGGTATTAGAATGAGTTCAGAGACATTAACCTTCTTTATTATGGTTAATTTATGTCCATATATTATTTTGATTTATAAGATGTTTCATCGAGGAAATGGATTATTCTTTGTAGAAAACAGATACAAGCTGCAGTTGTAGATTTGAGTCATTAAGCCCTGAAACCTGTTATAATCTCACATAGTGTTAACAATTGTTGAGAATATTCTATCTATTAAGAGTTAGGTAATTGGTGCACGTTTATTGGATTGTATGTCAGATTCCTGTATATATTCATGGTGTAATACTTCTCTTTCATTAACAATGCAATACGATATTTTTCACAATCACCTTGGTGTTAGAGTGGGTGGGTTTTGGAGTTGTTTTCTTCTCAGGCCCCTTAAGGGGGGCCACAAATTTGACAAGATGGAAATGCCTCCTTTCCACCACCACAAACACTTCCTCAACCATTGATCTACTTCCCTCTTTGCTTGCGGCATGTGCTCTCATCTCATCCATCCATCTTGCAACAATATCCCAAGTCTCTCTGACCATTCGCTCCACAAAATTACACATGGAGTTTGATCATTAATGTACATATATATGTCATTTCCCCTCTTCTACTTCCCCTTCCTATCTTTCCACTCAAGTAAACCCAGCCTGACTCTTCCATTCTCTCCACATACTTATACAGCTCTACATTTTTCTTCTTTGCCTTCTCAGATTTTGTTATTGGCTTGACAGGTTTGACTAGATTTGCATGTGAGCCTTCTTTTCAATCAAACCCCTCTTATGCTGATGTTAAATCACTGAAAATTCAACTTCACTTTTTCTTCCCTTGTTATTTGTTGCTAAAGCTGTGTGGGTCTCCCCTACCATGAGGTACATCAGTGCCCTAGAAATAATAGAATGGTCTATCCTAGTGCCTTTTGTGAATGCGTTGGCTATCAGTGCCAAGCTAGATGGTTTTGTAATACCTACCATGACTTGCAGATTTCCTTCTCTTGCCTCTACGGCCTACCTTGTCAGAGTTCCTCTTCCTCGAGGATCCAATCGCCCAATGTCCCTAAACCTCAACTACTATGCCAGCATAGGTCAAGGGGTGATATTGATTTCCTAGTCAGCTATAAAATTTTCTTTCACACTCCTTTTGCCCACATCATTGCATCCTTCTCTGCCTAAAGATGCAAAAGCCATGCAATTTGATATAAGCAGTCCAGAAATTGCAGGACAAGCTCTTACATTTCTTTTGAAGATGAAATCCCCACCCAGTCACTGTTAGCACAGGAGTCCATATACTGTGTAAATTGACAATATTATTGGTGCATTCACCACATTGTATGGTGACTTAAATTGAGCCATGTCCTCCAAACTCTTGGAAACTTGGTTAAAGCGGTTATTATGATTAAAAAATGTAAAAAAAATAATGGAGCCATGTGAAATAAAAAGGTAATATAGTGGATAAGATTTAACTATTTTAAAATTTTCTTTATAGTATTATTTTACTTGTTATTAGACACTGGGTAACTTAGACCGTTAATGGCCTTTTCTCATTCTATAGAAGAGGCTCTCAACCCCTCGTGTAACTATTTTTCAGTTTTAATAAAATCTACCCTCTTCATGAGATTTCTTTGGGTAAGAAAGGAGCTGAAAAAGAGAATTAAAAAAAAAGGGCATTTTTTCACGTGAAAAAAGGAAATGAAGCACTTAAAACTAGAGGCAGTGGTTGCGATAAATACACAATGACAAGAAATTATGGCCCAACACAAAAGTCGATTCAAGTGAAGCAGCCATATCTTCCTTGAACCTTTATTCCCAAACTTGAGAAATTTTCATTTTTCAAATTTCACCATGAATTTTGATGTTTTACTCATCTTGTGTGGTGGTTTAAAAATGAGACTAGTTGTTGCCATCTATTCCAAACATCTCTCTCAAAGTTAGTCTTTCTCTCTACATTTATTAGAGTAAATGATTGGATAGCCATCTCGCAGTATTTTTCTCTCAAATAGATGTTGAGATCTAATCTTACTTTTCTTTGTATCTTTTTGTTGGTTGCAATTTCAAAAAGGTTGATTAGTTATTGTCTCTATTCTATGATCCTCTTTCTCTATAGTAGATGTCAAAGTGGAGACAACAGCTTACTTAGTCTCCTCTCTGACATCTTCTCCTTGTCTCTTGTTGTAATAGCTGATTTTACTCAGCCTCTTCATAATAATTTTGTATCATAAGAGTTGCTGGAGCCCTTATTTATCTTGACAAAGTATAAAATTCTAAAATGTCATAATTTGACGGGATTTAAAGGAAAAATTTATGTCAAGTCATTTGTCACCATCGATTTCATTTTATGAAGATATCTCACTCGAAGATGACCAACTGCAGTCAACCTTAATTCCTTAGTAAATCAGTCTGGCATCATGTAATCAAGTCTCTTAACTGATGCTACTATTGTTTCTTCATCATATTCATTAAATGCCTTTTGGTTTTTCTTTTTCTTTTGTAGACATTTTAGATTGTAAATAATAAAATGCCCTAGCTTGAAGGGAGTATTTAAGAGTTATAGTACACTAGTTTATTGGTTTACTCATATGGGGTGTTTGGTTTTTGGTATTATGTGTGCGTGTGTACATATTGTGCAATAGTTTCCTACGAATAGGTTATTGGGTTAGTCTCACATGGGGTATTTGGTTATTGGTATTATGTGCGTGTACATATTGTCTAATAGTTCCCTATGAATAAATATAATACAATATTTTCCCTATCCACACCGTCATTATTCTTCCAGATTCTGTGAAGACTGAAAGTGTGGGCTCTGATTTGGGGGATTCAGTTGAGCTTTCAGCAGAGAAAGAAACCATGGATGATGATGCTTCTGTATCACAGAGCAATGGTGCAGAGGCTGCTGTACAGGATCCTGAGACAGGCACAAATGGGGATGAGACTACTTTCAGTTATGAGCGCCTGAAAACCAAATCTAGCAATCCTGTCCATGGAATTGATTACAAACAAAGAGAGGTTCTCACTTTATGTTGAATAAAAATATGAAGCTTATGTTTTCAGAAGCTCTAAAATTCAATTTAGCTTCTCTAACTTTACGGTTCTGATTTTTGCATAGGCATATCTATCAGATGCTGAATTTGAAACCGTTTTGGGTATGACCAAAGAGGCATTTTATCGACAACCCAAGTGGAAACAAGATATGCAGAAAAGAAAGCTGGATCTCTTCTAAGCTTGTGCATATACCGCAACCATTGAGACTTTTCTGGCTCATTCCACTTCACAAGTTGTTCTATTGTCTGCTTGGATTTTTGCATCTGTTATTTCGGTTCTTTCTTACTTCCAGTCATTGTATGAAAGGTCTTGCTTTGATATTTGTGGAGCATGCATGCTTGTATGTTGGGCTTGTGGAGTAGACATTCTTTTATTTTAGTGACTATTCGAGTTCCACCTGTTCTAAAATATAGTTTGTGTGCTTAGTTTGTTAAGGTTTATAGGGCATTGCGTTTGATAGGCATGGAGTATGGATTATGCTGAAATGTGTAATTAATTATTTAATGACAATGTATGCCTTTCTACAAACTACTATTATTGATGTTACATTTTAGCTTGTCAAACCATGGAAGGAATGAAAGAACCGAACTGTGGGCATCAATAGATAATGGAAGAAAATTTGACTTTGCTATTTTTGTTTGCATCAAGCATTCATATGGTTTCTGGAACACAAGTCAGCACATATGGCCTGATAGTTAGACCAGTGTGATTTTGTTTAGACCTACATTGTATGGCTGATGCCTTTGAAATGCATGTCTACCGAGCTAGTCTAGGCCAATTAAGGTCACTAAATTTCTTCTGTTGTCATATACAGGTTAAATTTTAGGGGGATTCGATGAATGCTTTGCATTTTATTCCCGCAAGGTATGAGCCACTCCCTTCTCAGATTGGTACGGAATGAGTCTTCTTTTTTACTGTATTTTTTTTTCTAGTTTGATTTACATCTCATAATGTTGTGACGAATGTTCCCGTTATTCTGGTTGCAGTTATTTGCAGCGAGCATTAGGGATATGAATTCGGGTTTTTAAATGTTGTTTTTTTTAGATTTAGTCAAATGATCTCACAATTGCTTGCCGCCTCGGACTTTGTTTTTTTTATTAATTTTATCTTCAATGAAACTCGGTGTGTTTGGAATTGTTGGCTTCTGTTCATATAGGGCGAGATTTGGGCGCAATGATTGGTAATCTATTTTACTTATGTATAAAATATTTAAAAATATTCCCACAATGTTTCAAATAATAAAATATTTAAAAAAAATTTTTCAATAGAAGTTTTGCAATACAATTCGTATACTTATGTATAAAATAACAAATTAAAGTGTAGAGAATTCTACCCATAACAAATTAAAAATTAGGGAACTATCTATATAAATAACAAATTAAAAATTATGGAACTATCTATATAAATAACAAATTAAAAATTAGAGATCTAATTTAAAATTTCCATTTTGGCTAAATTTGTGTAAATTTCAAATGAAGAATATAAAAAAAAACATATTTTATTCCAGAAAACATTTCTTGTACCAAATATATACATATTTTATTTTATTTGAACAAATTCCTTGTGCCAAATTTGTGCAGCGACTTTAAGGAACCATACTGTTGAGAAAGTTGAACAAATTGAGTAGACAAGGTATATGGGGCATGTGAAGTAGACTATCCATGACATATTAATTGAGCAAACAAGACAAAGTAGGCGAGACAAAGAAGACAAGACAAATCAAACAATAATACATTTAGGGCGAGCTAGGCAAACCAAACTTCCAAAATGAATAAAAGTGGACGATATTGAAACAAACTAAGCAAACTAGAAGGATCAAACAAATCAAACATTGACAAATGATCGATAATACTCCAATTTGTTGGATGACTTTAATTTATAATTAACCATTCACTTACTCTATTCATTCCACTTCATTCCATCCATTCCAATTGTTCCTACAAACTTATAAAACAACGATAGTGCCAAGGGATATAGGCTATGCAACACTATGCAATGCCATACAGGATGCAGGAATTTATGCCCCGTCAACCTTGAGGTTCAACCCCTTGACCTCAAGTGGCAAACCTTCATCCACTTACCACCTCAGCTATGCATGTGGAGGCATGCTTTAGATAAAGGGGCAAGTGGATGGTGTGCTATGGGTAATAAGGGTAATAAGGAACCCTGCGATATCATATGAGTCAAGACTGCAGGCTGCAGCCTACAAGGGGAACTTGTTATTGCAACTCCACAAATAAGCGTGCAAGAGGATTACAGGAAAAAATTATTCTCAAGTAAACTCTGGTCTGCTCTGGTGCTAGGTCAAGGGAATAGAAGTATAATTATCCAATAGAAAACAAAATAATTAAAATTGTATGAGATCCAAACATAATACTAAGCAGTAGACTAAACTTTTAATTATAATAATTTTAAAAGAAAGAAAATGAATCATCAGAAGTAATGCTAACCTTACATCTCACTATGAAAACATTTCTCATGGCTCCTATAGCTTATTCCCTGTATGCATAACCCTTGAAGAAATATTCAGATTCTTCCATGTCTGTTGTGCATCTGAACATCTCTTTCAAAACAGCAGAATGGATGAGAATTGCAGCTTCACGCAATTTGCCTCGTTTCAGTTCACAATCAAATTAACCAAGAACACTAAATCCACAACATGCAACGTTTCAAGACCAATTATAAAATTTGATATCCTTGAGTGTCATTCTTGGCATTGGTATGCATATGATGAACTATCAGTTTCTTTCTTCCTAAACTGCGATACAAAAAAAAAAAAACTAAATATAAGGACCATGTAGGAAGAGACTTCTAAATACCAAAAGATGGAAGTCAAGATGAAGGCAGAACTGTTGTTTCAGTAGATTGTTCAGATGGTGGCACAAGACTCGTCCATAGAGGCTCAGTAACTGTATCACCAGAATAGTTAGTCCTCAGAGGTGCCGACAGAAGAGCCATCTGGTATGCTGTTCTAGGCACAGGCAAATCGTTAAATGCCAAGCTCACACCGGATATGCCAAGCCCACAATTGGAGAACAAAGGAACAGACTCTTGATGGATTTTTAATTGTGAAGGATCATTCTTATTCTCTTCTGAGTTCAATGATTTCTCTACAAAACTCATGAAGGAATCAGACTGGGACAATATACTACAAGCTGACAAGCTTTGTGGGGAAGGTTTTCCCTTGAGAGGATAGCCAAGGGAAGGAAGCTTATAAGGTTCAGTTGGCTGCGCTGAGCATTCCAACATTTTCAGTTCCCGAGCAACATCTTCAGTGGAGGCTGATTCTGTTTGATGAACCTTCTTTGGCATCCACCACCTTATGTAACTTGTTAAATCTATTTTCCTTTCCGTTCCAGCAATACCAGAATATCGTGCATCCGTAGTTGCATCGCTACTTGTACCTTGCATGGGAGTAATCAAGTTGAAACTCATGTTCATTTATTAGAGTTCAATTTCAGCAATAGCCATTTTTTTCATTTTCAATGTAATTCACATGTGAACTTACTACAGTTGCTGAAGTAATCATTCCCTTGCATAGGTCCAAAAGATGCTTCCCACCTACTATTGTTGGGTTGTCTGAGAATAAAAACAATCACTTCAAGTAAAATAATTGTAGGATAAACTTTATTTACGAGATTACATGGTAAAACCTTAGAAGGAAAACTAACTGATTTCTAATACTCACTTAAATACATACAAGTGACTACAATTGCATGATCCAAATGAGGCTCAGTAATTAGGAAAGTTACACCCAATTATCACCTAATAATTTTTGACATTTCCTCAGATTAAACCCAAGTGATAACCCAATAAGCAGGTCTTCTCATGCTCCAGTAGGGTAAACCATGGCGAATAAAAAACCCATGTCCCATAGATGAAAGATAACAATAAGAACATGCAACCTTAAATGTATCCAAATTACCAACAATTGAAGAATCTTGATTACAATTTTCCAGAACATCCCTCTGATCAACTTCAAGTATTTTGAAATTATTCAAACTTTATTCAGCTAATTCACGTCTTTACACCTATTGTATTTGTCTGTCGTGCATTTTTGGAAAACCTTTGAAACTAAGGAACATTAGGTAGAGTTCAATGTGTTATAGATATTTTCACCAAGGTTGCAGGACCAATTTAAGAGATACTACTGGATGTGCTGCCATAGGGCATGCTTTTCATTAGAGTTAGGATTGATCAATTCTTCCATATTTTACCATAGTTCTTACCTTTGATCAATGCTAGTACTATTAGCAGCAGCAATTTAAGGAGTAATACAGGATGTGCTGTCATAGGACATGCTTTTCACAATTTGCTCAATGCCCTTTATTTTATATGTTTGTTTTGTATATCTCCTAACCTTTCACAATTCAGCACATATTTGATCAATCCAAAGTCTATAGTCAACAGAAAAGATTTATTGCTTTCAAGCTACTGATAAGGCATAAGACATAATATAACAGTACAAAAAAGTAAGGTGCAATGTTAAAGCAAACAGACAACCCCCCCCCCCCCCCCAAAAAAAAAAAAAATTCTAATAACCAAAAAGGCTAACATAAGCACTTATCTTTGCCTGACACAAAATTTCATGCATGATATAAAATCAGTATCTACCTGGTAAGTCCACGATATTTTGGAAATCCTCTTGAAAAAGCACTGCTTTTTCTGCAAAATATTGTCCCTATGTTAGTACTAAACATGCTACAGCTCATTTTCCACCCACATTATAGGTCTTTTAAGTTTAGCAGCAGTTCATTATCAACACGTTCACCTATTTCTAAAAGAACCAATATAAGATGCAAAAACATCCAACTAAATACCCAAAATGTCATATAATCTACATGCCTTCTTAAAGACACAAGATAATCCTCCTTTGAGATTGTCTGCATCTCTTCAAGATCTCTTGCATAATCTGTGACCTGTATTAGTAAGTGAATACTGATTTTACAGAAAGAACTCAAAACAATATAAGAACCATATTTTAGTGAGGACAAATAAATAAGTGCTTATAAGTGTCACAAATCACTGCAAGTCAGGTTAGACTAATAAGAAAATCATCACACCATCATCAAGACATATTGGCTCCAACTATTTGAGGTTGAGCTACACAGATATTACCCTTCCATTCACCTCCATGCAAGAGTATACCACTAGTAATATTCAAATAAATTTAATCTATTTTTATAGCATCAACTAGAGTTTTCTTGGATCTCCCTCTAATCACTATATCCACCCTAATCATTTCAACTCATCAAGCCAAAGAAAATTTAATTGCCTTTGAACATGTCAACCATGTAAATCTATTTATCTTAGTTTATCATCAATTGAAGTAACATCTAATTGCTCTCTAATTATATTTTCTTTTATACAAAAAATTTCTTTGTTTTGTGGAGAAATGTTGTTGTACACCAAAACACTAAAGTTCCATGTACCTTTGATTCCACAAAGGATGTATACATTTCATTTACATCTATCATTTTTCATAGTTTTCACAGGCTTCAAGGAGCTAGTGCATTTGAGCATTTTGCAATTAGGTTAATTATATTTCCCAAACGCATGGGCACATTGTTCCATATTGTGACATGTACATCCGCATCAAATCTCAGGCTTAGGGGCAAGCATGGATTTGAATCACTTCAAAATTTAAAAATAAAATTGTTTTATATTTTTTTAATATTAGGCAAAAAGTTTTTTTTCCTAATTTAATTATATTTAAACTCTAATTGGCGTAATTAGCACCAATGAAGCCAACAAGGTGTCTTCTTCTGTAGAAGGGGTTAGTCTTTCCTTTTCCCACCAAAATTAGTTAGATACTTTGTTGCTATTTCTTTACGCTAATTTTAGAGTCCATTTCTTTTTGCTACTTGAGCTTGACAAAACCCACAAATAGGTCCCATCATTGTTACTAGTTGTAACCACAAGGACAGATCTTTGTTTTAGAATTAGAGTTAATGTAATTTCCAAAATCTCCTTTTTATGGTTCAAATATGTTATGATTTACTTAAATTGGTTGGAAATCACAGTTTTGTTATTTGTTCCATGGAACCCCTTCAATCTTGATTAAATTGAATGACCCATCCAATTCGACTTATTCTAGTCAACTGACAGTTGCATTGTTTGAACTCAAGACCTTTCCAACAACTTGTCAACAAAATGGAGGATAATTTGATTAAACACAGAAAAATCAACTAATGTTAACCAAACTCAACTGATTCACATTGAAATTGTCCAATCTGGCTAAGTATGGATAACTCTAGCAGTGATAGTTACAAGTCAAGATAGTTAATGAGGCATCAACGAGTCATGAGTATAAATTAATTTATTCCTCACTGGAAAATTGATGAGTGTCCCAGCACCCCAGTATTTTAGAGCAGCAAGATCATATGCTCTAGCTGCAGCCTCCTCCTCATCATAAGCACCTAAAATCATCACAATGGAGAGAAGATAACAGAATGAATTTCCAAATTGATGAATTAACTAGCAAGGAGAAAAATTGTGTATACCTAGGTACACTGGAGGGAATGTCCACACATGATTACCATGCAAATAAAGAAATTTAAGTTAGCTCACAAGAAATAAATGTCATGTCCATGAAGACCACTCTACAAAAGATACTATATCTCAAAAACATAACAGAATTTGACCTAATAATATTACAAGCAAAATATCTGAGACATTAGGCAATGGAATCCTATGTATATTAAAGATATTTCGTGTAAATTGGTTGGTACGCGTCTTGTTTCTTACCTTGTTTTCCTTTCTTATTCTGATTCTGATTCCAAGTGCTTTTATCCCAGAGATGAGCCTCATACCGACCTGTCCACCTATGTCTAAAATTTGAAAAAAAAAATAATAAATTGAAAAGAAAGAGCAGCTTAGGAAATTGGAACAAACAAAAAACATGCATCTATAGCTTCAGGATAAAGTGAAAATAAGGCCTTTTAAGGTCTTACTGTAGGAAGTTAGAAATTAGAAGCTAGAAATTTAATTGTTAACGGGCTTAAGTTTAGGGATGAATTGGTTGACATATTTGCATCTTTAAGATTTTCTTTTCACACCTTAAACATACTGACTGAAATTTTTCACAAAACCAAGAGGATCATTCCCCCAAATTGAACTATTCTTGTCATTTTCCACTTGGGATGATTTGTACTGCTCCTAATCAAAAGGCCTTTATTATAAGCTAGGACAAATGTAGATATTGGATAAGCAATATCGAGTTAAGTATTTTATCTATGCTATCAAGCAATCCAGAAAAGCATGACTTGCTGTTGAAAACTGCTTTTTGTAACTAATAAAATCCAGTAGGGACATAGATAGTCTATTTCAAAACCGAGTAGGGGCGCAAATTTATTTTGCGAGAAGATTAATGTATTATTAATCTTGCATTTGTT